>NW_020837945.1:2094730-2120335 GCF_003676395.1 Aethalodelphis obliquidens | reverse complement strand
TGGGTGGGTGGATGGGTGGGTGGGTGGGTGGATGGGTGGGTGGGTGGGTGGATGGATGGATGGGTGGATGGATGGGTGGGTGGATAGATGGATGGGTGGGTGGATAGATGGATGGGTGGGTGGATAGATGGATGGGTGGGTGGATGGATGGGTGGGTGGATGGATAGGTGGATGGGTGGGTAGATGGGTGGATGGATGGGTGGATGGATGGATGGATGGATGGGTGGGTGGATGGATGGGTAGGTGGGTGGATGGGTGGATGGATGGATGGGATGGGTGGACAGGTGGGTGGATGGGTGGGTGGATGGTTGGGTGGGTGGGTGGATGGAACAAAGGAAGGAAGAAGGGAAGGTAACAGCCTTGGTTCTCCTTCACTATGGACTTTGAATTTAGATCACATATAACTAAACCGTTCTTTTAATCCTATAATTCAGACTTCCTATCTAGAACATCAAAAACGAGGCACTTTTGGCATGTTTAATGTCTTCTCCCTTCACCAGCCACTGTGCTCAAGGTCAGGCCTGCTCAGGAGAGACTGCCCCGACAGGGCAGGGTGAGGCTGCCAGGCTCTGACCTCAGCTCCGAGAGGTAGTTGGCCCAGAGTGGTTATCAGCGGCGATGGCTTCTCCCTGGATCTCAGGAGCAGGGCAGCAGGGCAGCTGAAGTGGCGTCCCCCAGAGCTGGCCAGCTTCTGCCCAGTGGAGAGCCACAGCACTGGATGTTTCAGGCTGGGGTACAGTTTCAGGCTGGGGGTGCAGTTTCCGATTGGGCGCTGCTCCCCCAGCTGTAAGATTAGACCGCGTTGGCAGAGGCTGGAGGGACTGACGTGGGCCCTGTGTGTAAATGGGAGAGCGGTCTTCCACGTGCAGAGAGAGCCATTCACCTTCCCTGCATGGAGCAAGGAAGCACTCTGATGGGCCCTCGACTACAACTTCTGTTTCTGTGGAAAGGCTTTGTTGGAAAGATGGGGGTTTGGGCAAAGATGGGGGTGTGCCTGGTAAGGAGATCTGAAGACCACACCATCTGCCGGGCTAGTTCTGAGGAAGAGGGACAGAGGGACCAGTGCCGGTCCTGTGGGCATTTGGGGCGGGCCCTGAGGCAGGTGCAGGGGACGTGAGCAGGGTGAGGCTGGGCCAGGGTCCGCGGCAGACCCTGGGCAGCAGGACGTGGGAAGGGGCCTGTGCACGCCCAGAATTACGGGATCTGGGAACAAGGCCTGCATACTTCTAAGAGCTGTGTTCCTCTGCTCCGGGGCCCTGACACACACTGCAGGCTGTGGGCTTAAACAACAGACATCGATTCTCCCTGTCCTGGAGGCTGGAAGGCCGAGACCAGGGTGTCGGAGGCTGTGAAGGAACAAGCTGCGTGTAGAGACCGCCTCCAGCCATGTCCTCACACGGCCATCCCTGTGCACGTCTGTGTCCTAATCTCTTCTTATAAGGCTGCCGGTCCAACTGGATTAGGGCGCACCCTAGTGCCCCCGTTTAACTTGATTTCCTTTGTTGAGACCATATTTCCAAACACAGCCACACGCTGGGGTGCTGGCAGTAGGACCCCAACATATCCTTGTGAGGGGACACAATTCACTCGTAACAAGAGGTGCCAAGGTCGGGGCTGGCAGTGGCGGCGGCAGAGCCCAGCAGCGGGCCAGGCCCTTGGCGGGATAGTGGGGAGGTGGTCCAGGCGCTCCTGGCTCCCAGGTCTCCCCTTCACCACCCTGAGCCCCGAGCAATGCGGCCACGGGAACTGGCTCAGAACTAGCAGCAAAAGCCCTGGAGGGACAGGGTCAGGTCCACGAGGGTCCTGCTTCTGGGGCAGGGGGAGGGGGCAGTGCTGGAGCTGGGAGGAGGGTCTGGTCTGTCTCCCGGCCCTTCCTGCCCCACCGGAGCTCTGGCAGCTCCCAAGAGGCCCCGTCACTGTCTCTCAGAGGACGCGTGTCGTGTTGCAGCTCCGGGAGCCTCACTCACCTGCCCTGGAACTGTGGGCAGCGCGGCTCTGCCGAGTGCCCGGCCCCTCCCCCTCCCCCGGCCGGCCTCTGTTCTGTGCCCCTTGTCCCCAAGTGGCAGTGCCACCCTCTGTCTCCCCTTTGGGGAGGGTGAGTGCACCTCGTCCCCTGCCCCGAGAAGGTGGGGTCCCGGCAGCTTGTACGGGGCCACAGTACCCTTAGGACCGGGCTGTGCAGGTGCCAGGCTTCTGGAACGACCTAAACTCTTACCTGAGGACGGGACTTGGGCTCAGGTTTCCTGGCCAGCAACAGCATCTGAGTATTAATGAAAAGGGGCCAATGTCTTTTACTTTAAAATAAAACCTTATGGAACAATGGCGGTTACCTTGGGGGTGTCGGGGGATGGATGGATACCAATTATGCCTCATAATTTCTACCTTAGATGCGTTCTTCTATTCTAGGCCGTATCACGTGTCTTCTAGAAGCTTACAGCAACGTCAGTGGAAGAGCTGCGTGTTGCTGCAGTTTTGAAGCATCTCATTTGTGTCGTGAGGTTAAGTGCATCACCCAGGCAGGGGTAATGGGGCCCTACAGCACCCATTACAGGGCGGTGGTTACGGGTCAGAACAAGCTCTGCCCACTTGGTGCTCAGGATGTGAGAGTTAGGCGGGAGGGGGCCTTGACGGAAACCGGGGTCAGAGGCGGTTGGGGGTGGATATCAACTCAAACGTCTCCCATCAGATTTGGGGGTGAGCCCAGCAGGCTGCACTTTTGCCTTCCAACACCTAGGGGCACTGCCTTCACCAAGCTGTGGCAGGAAGGGGACAAGGGGCAGTGCCCCTGGTGGGTGCAGCCAGGAGTCCCCAGCGTCATCCTGAGCGTGGATTAGTCTTGAGGAAGCACAGCCAGACTGCGGGGTATCTACGGGGCAGCTGTCCCGGGCTCTTCCAGCGGGAGCGGGAGCGGGAGTGTGGTGTAGGTCAGAGGAGAACAGGGGCGTGCGATCAAACGCCGCACTGGCCCTCGACTGGGGCCTGGACGAAAAGAAGTGACACAGGCCATTTGGGGGAACACAGATGGGATATTTGGTGATATGCTCACGTGAGTGTTAAATTTCTCAGATGTGATCATGGCGTTGTGGTCAACCAAATGCCCAGATTCTAAGATGACACAGGCTGAACAGCTTAGGAGTGGATTTTCATCAAATATTCCAGAAGAAGTTTTTAAACTTAAATTTAGCCTATGCGCAAGAAATGTAAAAATCAAATTTAAATATTCATACATATTTTTGGTACGTAATGTTAGGTTAAGATGATTGGTAAAGGACTCTCAATCATAATAAATTCTATTACAGTGAGACCCTGTAGAGGACGTACCATGGAAATACAATTTTTTTTTTTTTTTTTTTTTTGCGGTACGCGGGCCTCTTACCGCTGTGGCCTCTCCCGTTGCGGAGCACAGGCTCCGGACGCACAGGCTCAGCGGCCATGGCTCACGGGCCCAGCCGCTCCGCGGCATGTGGGATCTTCCCGGACCGGGGCACGGACCCGTGTCCCCTGCATCGGCAGACGGCCTCCCAACCACTGCACCACCAGGGAAGCCCTCAAATTGTGAACTTTAACCTTCTCCCAGGCTGGCAGCATGCGGTCGGACGCTCCCTCTGATGCTGGGCAGTGGTGGCTGCAGCCCCGCCAGCCCCACCATCACGAGGGTGAACAACCTTCAGTGCACTGACGACCATGCTGGGCCCAGAGAGCCACTCTGTTTTCCGCTATCAGTACAGTATTCCATCAGTTACAGGAGACACTCACTTTACTATAGAATAGGCTTTGTGTCAGGTGATTTCGCCCAACTGCAGGATAATGTGAGTTTACACCGAGCACGTTTAAGGGGGGCAAGGCTCAGCTTTGATGTTTGGGAAGTTAGGTGTATTAAATATATTTCAACTTAACAAGATATTTTCAACTTACGATGGGTTCATTGGGATGTAATGCCGCTGTAAGTTAAGGAAGATCTGTTTAAAAGTTCACGGTATGACAGAATTTATGCCCCTTGCATATTTAAACTTGGGTTTCAAAATGTAGAAATCAACTTAGAATTCTCTGATGATATATATATATATTTATTATTATTTTTTTTAATGTTTTCAGGGGCTGCACACGAGCCAGTGCTCCTGGGGGCTGCCGAGTTGATGCTTTCCTGCTTACCAGTCTGCAGGCCTTGGGGGAGAGCTGGGGAGGGTGTGGGCTGATTGGGGAGCGGGGTGGGTTCTGCGGGGGTGGCAGGGCTGGTCAGCCCTCCCCCACCGTCATTGAAGGTCCTCCAAGTTAGCACGTGTGACTGATGTGTTATCAAGACTGTCAGGCCCAGCTGGGTCAGAGGTGGTAGGCCGAGAGGCGGCGATGTCCAAGCAGATGGTGGGCACCGGGTGCTCTCGTGGCGGGGGCAGGTGGGAGGGGCCTGGACTGCAGCTGCTGACGTGCCTTAGGACGGGGTCTGGCCCACAGGGAGCAAGGACACCAGACCCACATCTGGGCATTGGGGACAGACTGACAACCAGGGAGGACAGCCGACTGCAGCCAGGAGCCCCGGCCAGGCTCACCTCCAAGCGGGGCTGAGGGGCCGTTCCAGATGGGGGTGCGGCTCTCTGGGGCCTCTGGGGACGGACTTCCTCGACCAGAGATTCAGGAGATGGACCGGGGACTGGGACTTGTTAAACAGATTCCCGAGGGAAGGCCTGTGTCCGCACAGAGGCTCGCTGGGGAAAGTGCGGGGCCAGAGGCCGCACACCTGCTGCCGTCGGCAGGTGAACAGGTGAGCAGACAGACTGGAGACCGCCCTGCCATCTGAGGCTGGACTGCAGGTCCCATGCGGGCCTCTTTATGTGAACCTCTAGCAAAGGAAGCTTGATCCCGTGTCAGGAAGCCCAGAGGGGCTGCCAGGGGCTGGGGGGGGGTGTGGAGCTGCTTGGTCGTGATGGGTCAGCGGTCCGACAGGTGCCCTCACACTGCGCAGGTGTGAGCGATCCCTCTGTGCAGCTGATTCTCCAGCAGGTCTGGCACGGACCTGGGGAACCTGCTTCTAACAGCATCACAGCTGACGGGCCGATCTTCGAGCTGGCTTTTGGGGACCCTGGTTATTGTGGCCCACACGGTTATTTTGCCTGACCCAGGATGGCGGGGTGGGGAGCAGCCTGGTCTCCTGGGGCCGGGGGTGCAGGGAGCCCGCCTGGTGGCAGGTGCGGGTCCAGATGCCGGGCGGCAGCGTCAGGTCTGGTCAGAGCCGTTCTCTCTGGTCCCAGAAGGCAGCTGGCCCCAGGCCTGGCCTGGCTGATGTGTGAGTCTGTGCTTTACAGAGGGGTCCCCGCCCACGGGGGCACAGACGCGGGGCTCCCTGCTGGGATTGGAGTCCGGCCCTCCTGCTTTGCGTTGCGTGGCCCTGAACAAGTCAAAAAGCCTCTGCGCTTCCTTTGCTCGCCCGTCACATAGGGGCAGTGACTGCGTGCCCCGGGGCAGTGACGGCGTCCCCCGGGTTTGTGTGAGTTTAGGAGGCGGTGGCAGGAAGCGTGTGCAGCGCCGCTCGTGCGTCCTCTCGGAGCCTCTCGGGGTCAGAGCTTTGGACACGAAGGCGGGGGGCTGGGGCCTCTCGGGGGCTGTGGGCATCAGAAGGCCTGCCCGGGCCGGGGGGGCCGGCTCCCCTGGGGACTCCCACACCTGGCGCCAGGCCTCGGCTCCTTCCCTGTCCTCCCGGGCATCCTCCCCACGTGGCTGCTGGCTTATCCGCCACCCCCGCCCCTCACGCAGCCACTCGGGGGCCAAGGGCGGACGGAGGGCATCCTCTGGAGTCACGTGGCCTCATGCCTGGCACAGCAGCCAGGCCCTTGTGCCCTGGTGTGCCCAGCGTGGCCACCCTGGAGGCCTCTGGAGCCCACTCCACTCGCATCCCGGAGAGCGTGGGGCCCGTCTCTGGAGGACCCAGCCGCGGTCGAGGCAAGCAGCCACTAGGCTGCGGCGCGGCCGGCTCTGAGAGTGCCAGGGCTCCGTCCCAGCCGTCTGCTTGTCTCTGTCCACGCGAGATTCCAGGGCAGCTCGCGGAACAAGTACAGCCATGAAATGCGAGCCTCTGGCTTCATCTTTGAAACCAAGAAACCAGGGTTGAAGGGAAGCGGGAGAAGCTGGCTGAGTCCCGAGGGGTCACCGCTTCTGCGTTAGAGACCAAAACAGAAGCCTTTCAGCTAAAAAAGGGTACAGCAGCTTGGGAGTTAAAAGACAGTAGTTGAAATGTTTTTATAGAGATTGAGTGTGCAGTTTTGATCTTTTAAGTAAGATGCTAAAAAAAGAAAAGAAAAATACCCATCATGCCTTTACCTAGAGATACTCACTATTAATATTTGTGTGCATCTCTTCTAGTCTTTTCTTTCTTCCTTTCTTTTATGCATGTGTGTATACGTTGTGTGGTGTGTATGTAAGGTGTGTGTGTGTGCATGTGTGTGTATGTTACGGGTGATGCCTGCGTGCACGGTGTGTCAGCTCCCCCGTCCGCCCCGTACGTACGTCACTCTCGGAGGGAAGGGCATGAGGACCCCTTGGGGGGGTGGCTGCAGATCTGGGCTCTGGTGTGAGCGCCGTGGACCCCTCCTCCGCCCGCAGCCCCTCACCCCTGGGGTCCCTGGCGCCCCACCTGACCGCCGGCCCCGTCTTTGCAGGACGGCTGTTCTCAGTGAAGGGCCCTGCACTCGCTACTGAGCTGTGGCCATGGGCCTGCTTGCCTTCCTGAAGACCCAGTTCGTCGTGCACCTCCTCATCGGCTTCGTCTTCGTGGTGAGCGGGCTGATCATCAACTCCATCCAGCTCTGCACGCTCGTCCTCTGGCCCGTGAACAAGCAGCTGTACCGCCGGCTCAACTGCCGCCTTGCATACTCGCTCTGGAGCCGTGAGTACCCCCTGCGTGTGCACGGCGGGGATCGGGGGGCCGCGGACAGTCAGGACGGCGCCCTTTCTGCTGGACGGTCCCGGACAAACCAGTGCAGGGCCCCTGGGGTGAACGCCTGTGGTGGTGAGACGAGACACCGTGGGCTGGCTCCCGCTCCCCGGCAGGAACCGGGGGCTGCTCCTGGCCAGTAGCTGTAGCGGGGGCGGGGTTTGGCCCGAGCTCTTAACTGGGCTGAACCACGTGACGGCCCGATCCCTGAGCCTCTGGACCCACAGAGGTGGCAGTTCCACGCGGTCTCACGCGGTCCTCTGGAGAGTTGGAAACGAGCAATGATAAAGTCAATTCACCATGACCAAGCCCTAACAGCTGCCGCCAATACGTGGCCAGTCTTGGGTCACCAGACCCCCAGTCACCCCCTCACCAGAGTACAGTGAAGCTACCCTCGGGGCGGCCCACCATCACATGTAAATGTTGCGGTACCTCTCTGCAAGAGGCAAGGACTCCCCCCCGTCTCTTAATTAAATGTATGTGTTTAGGCGTGTACAGGTGTTACCTATACGCCCTTGTGATGCGTGTGCATTTGTACAAACAGAATCAGTCTTCACCCATCAGCTGGACAGAGACTTAGAAGCTGCTGACGGGGGGCGTGGGGGGCCGCTTGCCCTGCAGGTTGGGGTCACGGGGCACATCTTTGGACGGCAGTTTGCCGGTAGCGATGGACAACTTACGCGGTTCTATTTTTTTACCTAAATATTCCACCAAATAAGAATGTAACCTAGAAAGATATCTGCAACAGTACATATGTGTGCAGATATTCTCATGTTACCACTTTTATAGTAACACAAGACTAATATAAAACGGAGCAGCCCAAATGCCCATTAATGGAAGCTAACTGTGGTGTGTCCACCGGATGGAATCCCACACGGCCACTAAGAACAACAGGGAGAATCTCTCTGTCCTGCTAGAGAGCCAAGTTCAAGATACATTTTTAAGTGAAAACAGAAGCGATAAAGCAAAGCACAGAGGGTGCTCTGCATTTATTTACTTTTAAGACACGTGTGTGATGTGTCTGCAGTTGTGTGTGGCCACCCCTGCTTAGAGAAAGCTGAAGGGTGAACAGAAGACGTAACCACCCCGGGAGTGAAGGAGGGCGGGGACTCGTGTTTATTTCATACTGTGTGCTGTTTACACTTCTTAGCATAAGAACGCGTTTCTTTTACAATGAAGAGAAAATAATACACACGTTACTTCCTATGGGAAGTGGTGAGTCTGTGTGCCTGTCCCTGTGACCCCTCCCAGTGCAGGAGCAGGAAGACAGCAGCTAAGCGGCCATAGGAGTGTCCACGCCCAGGTGTGTGCACCCCCCCCCACCCCGCAAGGTGCGGCAGCCCTGCCTGTGCTTCCAGCCGTAAATAGTCTAAACTGCGATAAATAAATAGCATAAACTGAGATAGTTTCAGTTCCCAGGCGGTTTTTTCCTAAATAAAAGGCCACCTTTATGTGTGTGTGAGAAGGAGAATTAGAAATCCTATCATAGAGGACATACAGTGGGAGATGAGTACATACCTAAAGGGCAAATGCCAACTAGATGAAAATCATAGACTCCACCTCCGGCAGTATTCTGAAGTTAAAACGCTACAAAACAGCCAAACTCTGGCGAATAAAGATGGTAATTATAATATTTTTTAAAAGTAAAAGCTTAGTGAATGAATGTTACAGCTTAGATTAGATACAGATTAGATACAGCTAGTGAGAGAGTGAGTGAACTGGACATTACTATGAAGAAATCATCCTGATCGCAGTAGAAAGACAAGATGAAAAATATAAAACAGGAGTTAAAAGATGTAAGGGGAGAGTGACAGTCTATGAAACAGGTCTTGGACTCCTGTACCCAAGGAAAGAATAAGCGGAAGCTCCATTGGAGGAAATGATGGCTGAGAATTTTCCCGAACGGATGAAAAACAAGATTCTGTAGCTCTAGGAAGCAAATGTAAACGAAGCAGGGTATATAAACAGAAGTTCACACTTAGACCCGTCACAGAGAAACCACAAACCACCAGAGACAAAAGGAAGATCTTAAAAACGCCCAGAAAAGAAAGCTAGACCACCTACACAGATTGACAGACTCCCAGCTGACTCGGCAGAACGTGTGTCATCAGAGCCAGAGGCAGTGGGCTGTCTCCAGCCTCGGCCTAGAGCTCTACATCCAGGAAAGTGCCCTTTCAGGACTGAGAATGAGATCAAACAGCCTGAGGGGAACAAAAAGTGAGTATATCGTCACCTGAGATTTTTTTAAAGAATATTCTTTAGTAAGAACAAAAGCCATCAGAGAAAGTAGGGTCTGAGTTACCAGAAAGACTGGTGGACTGAGAAATTGGTAAGTAGGTAAATCTAAACAGTCATATAAAATAATAACGATGCCCCAACCCGCGTGGCTGAGAGCAGACAGGACCAGCGGCAGGCAGTCTGTCAGTCAGGAGTGGCGACAAAAGTTCGGACTCCATCATTCTTGTATTTGTCAGGAAGACAGCAGAGATCTTTCCTTAAGACTTTGTTAACTAAGTATAGGGTAGAATACAGAAATCAAACATAACTTCTAAACTACTTGAAAAAGATGGATTAAAAAAGCAAAGACAAATTCATTTTTTAAGGCAAGAAAGTATAAAAAAGCATAAAAATAAGAAAACTTGAGGTAGAAGTTAAGATTTATGTAAAATCCTCCAATATTTGGAAGGAACACAGGTGCCCACTGAACCCACATGCTGTGAGAGTTTCCCCCAGGACCTGGTGAATCGGGGGGGCTTCTCCACTTGTCCATTTCTTAAATACACGAGCAGGGGTCCTTCCCGGATTTGCGCTGGTGAAAGCTTTCCCCGATCCCGTGGGCATGTGGGGTGAGCGAGGGTCACACCAATGTGTGGACCAGCGGCCCCAACCTTTTTGGCACCAGAGGCCGGTTTCATGGACGACAGTTTTTCCGCGGACGGAGGGCGGTGATGCAAGCGATGGGGTTCGCTAGCGGGCCAGCCGCTCACCTCCTGCTGTGTGGCCTGGTTCCTAACAGGCCGGGCACCGGTACCGGTTTGCGGCCCGGGGGTTGGGAACCCCTGGTGTAGGCGACCCTGAACCACTGCTTTATTTTCAACTCTGCGAGCATCCCTGTGTTCCTTCTGTGATGCCAGGTGTCTTTTGCTGTCCCCCCGAGCCCAGGGTGACTCGTCGTCCTCAGGCCCGAGGAGTCTTCGTGCTGTGTTAGGGGCACAGATGTGGACCCAGAGAGCCTGGCTGGGGCCCTGGCTCCCTGCGGACCTCAGCCAAGGCTCTCACCCTTCTCGTTTGTGAAATAGAGACGGCGCCTCTCAGCTGGACCATCAAGATTAAATTAGCGCATAGAACGTGCGTACAACACCATTAACGATTACTCTCAGTAGGCAAGTTTGAATTTTTCAAAAACTCATTCGTTGGAATGTGCAGAGCATGGCTTGCTCATGTGTGTTAGGGCAAGCATATGTTTGAATGAAGGAAATCACAAAAAAAGTCCTCATTCAAAATATTCTCCAAATTGACCGCGAGCACCTTCGCGGCGTCAGCCCTGGCCGCGTGCGTAGCGATCTACGATCTACGATCTACAAGAGACCGATGTGACTGGAAATGCGCTGAGCAGCCCACCGGGCCATGCTGGCAGCTGGTGGAACAGAGCTGCCTCGACACGTCGCTTTCCTGCAGGCAACCCTCTGCTGGGCTCACTCTCCGGGCAGGGCCGGGGTGGGGATGGGGCGGGGGCGGGTAAAATGCCTGCAGGGGCTGCCGGTGTTGTCTTCAGTTCAGTCCTGCTCACCAGCCCCACCTGGGCCAGACCTCTCGCTCTGGACCAGAAATGCCCAGGTCCCAAGTGCTGCCAGGGGAGGGTGTGCGGCCGGGGGAAGGCACCCCGCCCGCACCCCATGAGCACTTTCTCCCCTGCATCCTGGCTGCTGGCCAGAGCTCCCTCTCATAGAAGCCTGCCGTGTAGCGAGGAGGCCGTGTACCCGTGCAGGCCGCCCAGGGATGAGCGCACAGTCCCATGCAGTGGTCCTCGTGTGCCTGGACGGTGCCACGGGGTCGCAGCTCCGGCATCCTTTCCACCTGTGAGTGGCCAGCGGACGTGGTCCGTCCCCCGCAGGTGGCAGCTCTGAGCCGGCGCTGTGGTGTCCAGCAGCGTGATTTGCGGGTCATCCTGGGAGGCGGTCGTGGAAACGAGCCTTTAGATGCGGCGTCAGTGCCCTCGTGAGTGAGGCACGTGTTGTCAGGCCTAAGTGAAGAAATGACTTTGAAAGGTGGCTTTTTTAGAAAATTCCGTGTCTGGGGGGCGTTTAGCCTCGCACCCCTACTCGCTTCGTCCAGGACTTCCTCCATCACACACAGGGACGGCCGGGAGAGCCGAGTTCACTGGGGTCCTGAGCACCCCCTGCAGGCTCTGCATCCTCCCCAGAGGACGGCTGAGGTCCCTGCTCCTTGGACGAGGGGCCCGCAGGTCGGAGCAGCTCATCCAGGCCGCCACCCTCCCTGCCGGGTGATTTTTACGTCAGTGGGTTGAGGCTGTATCGATTCCTCTCAGACTTGTGGTGAGAAAGCATCGCAGGATTTCCGCATCAAAGAGACGGCCACACCTCAGCGTTCACTGCAGCATCGTTCACAATAGCCAAGATGTGGAAACAATGTCAGTGTCCATCAACGGACGAACAGATGGGCAAAATGTGGTCTATACGTACAAGAGAATGTTATTCAGCCTTTAGAAAGGAAATCCTGCCGTATGTGACAACATGGGTGAACTTGGAGGACAAGATGTGGAGGAGCCAGTCACAGAAGGACAGACTGCACTTGTCCTTCTTATATGAGGGGCCTAACGTAATCGAGCGCAAGGAAGCAGAGGAGTGAATGGGGGCTGCCGGGGCTGGGGGAGGGGAAGGGGCGAGCGCTGTCAGATGGGTGTGCAGCGTCAGTTACACACAGTGAGTAAGTTCTAGAGGCCCGCAGTTACCAGTACTGTACTGTCCACTCGGAATCTGTGAGGAGGGTAGGCCTCAAGTTAAATGTCCTCACTACAGGCTTCCCTGGTGGCGCAGTGGTTAGGAATCCGCCTGCCAACGCAGGGGACACGGGTTCGAGCCCTGGTCCGGGAAGATCCCACATGCCTCGGAGCAACTAAGCCCGTGCGTCACAACTACTGGGCCTGCACTCTAGAGCCCGCGAGCCACAGCTACTGAGCCCGTGAGCCACAACTACTGAAGCCCGTGCGCCTAGAGCCCGTGCTCCGCAACAAGAGAAGCCACAGCTCGCCTCAACTAGAGAAAGCCCACGCGCAGCAACGAAGACCCAATGTAGCCAAAAATAAATAAATAAAATAAATGTCCTCACTACGATAATGAATAAACCCTTCCTTGTTCCCAAGGAAATTGCTTCAGAAGCAGTGGCCTCAGCCACAGGCTCTTACCTGACCAGCTGACACATGGAGGTTTGCCCAGGCCTCCGTCATCGAGAAAGGGACAGGAACAGGCCATCGCCAAGCTGCACGCGCGTCTGTCTCAGCCCTGGTCCCCGCCGCCTGGGTGGGGTGTTCACCAAGCCCCCAGCAGCTGCCTGTGCTTCCAGATGGACGGGTCAGCCTAACCTTGGGCCTCTTTATTTCTTTTTTCTTTTTCTTTTAACGTTTATTTATCAGGCTGTGCTGGGTCTCAGTTGCGGCATGTGGGATCTAGTTCCCTGACCAGGGATCGAAGCCGGGCCCCCTGCCTGGGGAGTGCGGAGCCTTAACTGCCGGAGCACCCGGAAAGTCCTTGTTTCCGTCTGCTTTGTAATTCTTAAACAGCTATCAGGGGGTGAAATTCACCCATTTAAAGCATGCAGTCCGGCGGTTTGAGTGTATTCATAGAGTCATGGGCCCATCAGCACAGTCTAATCGTAGAACATTTTCACCCCATAAAGAAGCGGTCACCCCCCCCCCCCTTTGCCCCCCCCCCGGCCCCTGGCAGTCACTATTCTGCCTCCTGTCTCGGTGGCTTCGCCTCTTCTGCACATTTCATGCAAATGGAACCATGCGGTGTGTGGTCGTGTCTGACTCCTTTCACTCGGAGCTCAGCGTTGCCAAGGTTGGTCCACACCGTAGTGCGTGTGAGGCCCGCGTTCCCGCGTCCCTGAGAGACGTCACCCTATGTGGATATGCGCTGCCTGTTCATGCATCAGTTGGTGCACATCTGGGTCGTTTCCCCTTTGCGGCTTTGTGAATAACGCTGCCGTGAAGTTTTTGCACAGACGTCTGCCCTCACTTCTCCTGGGCATCTACCTAGTGGTGCAGTTGCTGGGTCCTCTGGCTACTCGGTCTGGAACATAGTTTTCCAGCGCGGCTGCACCTTTTGCGTCCCCACCAGCAGCGTTAGGGGTCCTAGGCACCCTTTCCTCACCAGCACCTGCTATTTACTGTCTATCCGTTAGATGACAGCGTCCCGGTGCCTGTGACGTGGTTGCCTCGCCGTGGCTTTGGCCTGCACTCTCCCGACGACTGGTGGTGCCGAGCATCTACTCGTGGGCTTGCCGGCCGTCTGTAAATCCTCTTAGGAGACCGTCTGTCCAGGGCCTCTTGTCTTTCCATTCCTCGGGTCTTTTTTCATGCCTTGAGTGCTGGCTGGAAGTCGCCAGGCTAACAGGTGCATCCCGGGGGGGAGTTTGCCTCTGTTGACCTGGCCTGCGTCCCCTCAGAGCCCTCTCTGGTCCCTTGATGAAGCTTATGGCGAGCATGTCCTGGAGCTGACCTCTTTATGACCCCTCCTCTGACTGCCCCGAGGGTAGGAGGGACCGCGGTTTGTGGTTCGAGAGTGTTCAGGTATTACCTGAGAGTCGGCCTTCCGTCCAGTCCCCGCCTTGTGTAGAAAAGGAAGTTCAGACGCCAGCACGTGGGGTGGAGCTGTGTGTCCCCCCACTTCCACCTGGGCTGGTGGGGACACTAAGTGGAAGGAGAAACCAGGCCCCGTGCCGAGTCCCATCCAGTCCCCCACAGCCCTGTGAGGAAGCCACTATTGTCTCCTGTCAACAGGGAAACCGAGGCCCAGGCAGTCAGGCTCAGAGCCCACTGTCTAAGCGCTGGGCTGTCCTGCCCCATCAGCCTTCCCTGGCCTCCCTCCCCGAGGGCCAGTCTCCGGAAAACCGATGGCTTGGTGTCCAGCAAACAAAGGACAGGCTGTCTGGTGGGCGTCCTGAGCCTGGGAGCCATACTTCCTGGTCTGAGGCCACCCTCCTCGGGCGCCTGGCCGTGGTGGGTGTGATACTGGCTGGCTGTGGGCCTGCAGCCTCCCCTTCCTGCTCTGCTGGGGACTGAACGTGTGCTATCCCGTCAGTGCACAGCACCTGTGAGAACTACAGTCGGACATGACGATAAAGGTATCCACCTGAACTCTTGTAAAGAGTAACGTGGGTAAGAGTTATAGTGCTTAACGTACATAAACTGAGGACCCCTTTGTAGCCTGACGAGGACCCCAGTTTATTTGTCTATTTCTGTGTTTTTAAGCTTCCTCTGAAACTTTCCACAGAGCCCCGGGCTCAGTGTGTTGGGCTGAGATTGGAACTCCACCACTTTTTATCTGTGCTTTGGGAATGATCATAGCACTAACTCAAGTCGCCTGAGAAGTAGATGACATAACGTATGTAATTTACATAGCAGAGCACGTGGTATCCTGTCGGTATTCAATGACTTGTAGTTGTTGATAATAATAGTAATATAATGCTGATGGTGTATTCGCTTAATAAGCGAATGCTTTGCTCACCGTGCCATCCTATGGGACATTTGATTTTTAAGAAAAGCGAAGATCTGATTTTTAAGAAAAAACGTTTTAAATTAAGTCCTTTAGATATGTTGGTCAGAAAAACTTCCACCTGAAACGGGTTCCCTCCTCCATCTCTTCTGCGTTCATTTGACTTCTCCCCTGACTTTTGCTTAGAGAAGCGTCATTAGAATTTCAGAAAACTTAATTTTAAACATAAACCATCAAAACTCATTTCTAGCCGAAAATGCCAGTCGGGCTGATACCGTACAAGCCCTGCCCACGTCAGGGAGCGGGGGGGGGGGCCCGGCCCGGAGTGCGGTGGTCTGCGCCTCGCCGACGTCCCTCCCTGTGTGTCCTCAGAGCTGGTCATGCTTCTGGAGTGGTGGTCATGCACGGAGTGTACCCTGTTCACCGACCAGGCCACGGCGGGCCACTTCGGGAAGGAGCATGTGGTCATCATCCTGAACCACAACTTCGAAATCGACTTCCTCTGTGGGTGGACCATGTGTGAGCGCTTTGGCGTGCTGGGGGTGAGCGATGTGGGGTTCCCGGGAGGGAGTGGGCTGCGAGACGCGGGGGTCGCAGGAGGGTGGGGTAAGTGACGTAGGGTCCCAGGGAGGTGCTGGCATGGCTCCCTGGGGTCTGGCCTTCCCTCTGGTTTAGCCCCTGGTCCCTGCAAGCTAGAAGTCCCAGCATGGCTGACCGCAGGGCACCTGGGACTGCAGGCTGCCCCCAGCTGCCCCAGGGCTTGCTCATGAGACGAGGTGTTACTGCGTTTCCTCTCAACTCCTTCCTCCCCTGGTTGGCTCAGCTGCCTCAGATGAGATGGGATGAGGGGTCCCCTGCGGTGGAAGCGCAGTGCATGGCGGCCCTGGCATCTTCCTTGGGGAGCCCCGGGCCTGGCGGCCAGCGCAACCTCTAGGTCCTTGGCTCCCGTGCTGCCCGCCTGCCCGCGGTTTCCCCATCTGGTGGCGCCTGCACTCTGGGTCCATGCTTACCTAGAGCGTCACACTCAGAGGCAGGGTCTCTCGAGGACAGCCAGTCCTGGGGGCGGCCTGCGGGGGCGTGCCCTCGGGGACCTTGTGGTCCTGATGCGCCAGCTGCTCTGCCCTCCCCCCAGAGTTCCAAAGTCCTGGCTAAAAGGGAGCTGCTGTACGTGCCCCTCATCGGCTGGACGTGGTACTTCCTGGAGATCGTGTTCTGCAAACGGAAATGGGAGGAGGACCGGGATGCCGTCATCAAAGGGCTGAGGCGCCTGGCTGACTACCCCGAATACGTGTGGGTGAGTGAGGGGTGAAGCCACACGGACCGTGTTGTCTTGAGTCTCGGGCGCAGCCTGAGTTCTTAGTGGTGAGCCGGCAAGAGCCTCTGAGCACCAGGGAAGCTGTCTGAGGAGGGCGGGGCCCCGCCCCTCTGAGCCTGCAGGCTTGGGAACCCCTCTTGGACCACCTGCTTCCACCTGCCCCAGGTGCCGCCACGCCAGGGGCACTGCCGCCCCTCCCACCCGGCCCCACTCAGAGCAGAGCCTGCGCGGCTGAGCCGGGGCTCCCTGGAGACGTTAGCGTTCCGCCGAGTCGGGGCTCAGGACAAGCCCTCGTGGGCTATGGTTCTGTGGGTCGACGTGGACTTCAGTTGCTAGAAGGTTTGCGCTGCACTTAAATCAGCCACCCTTCAAGGGCAGGGCAGGGCCCTGGGGGGCGGGGCTCTGGTGGTCCTCTCTGAGCCCCTGGATGGAGTTTGATGGACAGCCATCTGAAATGATCGGTATCGATCGGTTTGCATATCAGTTCCGGTCTCTGACGGCAGTTCCTTATTTGGTGTCTGTAACTCACCAAGGCAAAGGGATAGAAGACTTTGTTTTCCACTCGCCATCGGAAGGCTGCTGCCTAGGGATACCTTGTCTCACTCTCTCCGGGAAGTGTCTTTTCATTCCCTGAGAACAGGTGCAGGGCTGTTGCTGTCTGTGAAGGAGTCGTGTGCACAGTGTGATTGCGGCATCTCTGGTGATGCCCCGCTCTGGTCGCTGGGGGGCGACATTTCCACAAGACTTTGCCGCCAGGCGGGGGCACGTACACGGGCGATAAGGAGCCTGTCGGGCTCCAGTCCCGGTCGCCAGCAGCGCACTGACCTCCGTCCCCTGTCTGTGTCTTAGTTTCTCCTGTACTGTGAGGGCACGCGCTTCACGGAGAAGAAGCATCGGGTCAGCATGGAGGTGGCCGCCTCCAAGGGGCTGCCCGTCCTCAAGTACCACCTGCTGCCTCGGACCAAGGGCTTCACCACCGCGGTCCAGTGCCTCCGTGGGACAGGTAAGAGCCACCCGCTGGGACTCTCTCCAGCCCGGGCTCCAAGCGAAGCAAGACGTGAAGTCAGTGATTTGCCAAAAACCAGATCAGTGAGTTCCGTGTAACATACAGGATGCCAGTGGCGTTAAAGGGAGAACTGGGTACTCAGATTTACATGTTGTAAGATTCTCGTATCAGTTTTTGAGGTGATAAAGTACTAGTTAGTGGAAAACAATTAAAATGACAATAAAAAAGGTATATAACTGAAAACCTTATAAAGGAAAAAATATATATCCAGTTAATCCAAAAGGAAGGCAAGATGAAAGGGACAAAGGACAGGATGGATAGGAAACGGTCACTTTAAACACGAACGTGCCCGTAAGTACGGTAGATGTGACTCAACTAGATGCCCCAGTAAGAGAGGAGAAGTGGCAAATGGAGCAATCCAGGTCAGGAGCCGCAGTGGCTCTGCTGCAGGATGTCAGCTGGCACCTGTCACCCTCTGCCCCTCTCCCTGCAGTCGCAGCTGTCTACGACGTCACACTGAACTTCCGAGGAAACAAGAACCCGTCTTTGCTGGGGATCCTCTACGGGAAGAAGTACGAGGCGGACATGTGTGTGAGGTGAGCAGACAGGTGCCCACAGGGGCGGGGCCGGCAGGTGGGTGGGACTGGGGCCAGCTCCTCCCACCTCCTGGCTGCCTCCTGGCGGCCCCCATGTGGAGGTGGCGGGCATTCCACCCTCCAGGGCGGGCACACGGTGGGGACAGTACAGAGCAAAGGAGTGGGTGCGACTTACAGGAGGAATGTTCCAGAAGCTCCGAGGGAGGCGTGACCCCTCCCAGTGGAGGGAGCAGAGGCTTTTTGGAGGAGGCTTCTGAGCTAAAACTTGGACAGCAAGTAGGACTTTAATAGACAGGAGAAGGACAAGCTGTCCCCGCCTGAATGGGACGCACACGTGTCCCCCTTTTCATGGTGTACAGCCACGCAGACCACCTGGGAGAGAAGGTGGGGTCAGGGCCACAGGCTGGGCTTCGGGCTCCTGGCTGCCTGGTCTGAGCTGGGAGGCTCCACCCCGCCAGCCTCCACCCCATTGGCTCAGAGGCAGCCGCGCCCACACTGAACTGGTGAACGCAGGGCAGCTCTGGATGGCCCCCGTGGGACACCCGAGGATGCCCCAGAAGAGAAACTCCGCCCGAGGAGGGGCCCCATGTGGCCCTTAAAATGCCCCCAGGTTATCGGAAGCTGTTCCCGTTGGTCTGTGCAGTAAGCATTTATTGCGTGTCTGCTCTATGCACAGTAAGGGGGTAGAGGGATCAGAGAGAAGGGAGCTTCTGAAAGGATTCACTGCTGCGGAGGCAGAAACCTGCTCGGCGGGCGGGGCTCCAGGCGCCACTCCGGGAGCAGAGGAAGGGAAATGACAAAGTGACCGTCTTTCTCTCCAGTTTGTTGGGCCATAATGGGAGAGGCCACCTGCACCCTGTCCTCCCACCTCCGGGGAAGCCCTTGTGGCTGACTCCGCCCCCTCCCCGCCCCCCCACGGTGCTGACCTTTCACCCCTGATAGAAACCCGCATCTCTCCGAGCTGATCAGTGCAGGGTCTCCCTCCCCAGGAACATTACGGCCTGACGCTGCACTGCTTATGGAGTGACTTTTGCTGGCACTGGTGGCTTTGGCCCAGAGGGGCAGGGATCTCAGGGTCAGAGGGGAACAGAATCCCTTTGGGGTTCCATCCTGAGTGACTCGTGGTCTTTGTGAAACGTCCAGACGTCCAGGGCCACCGGCAGAGCCTGAGGCTCCGCTGGGAGAGCGGGCTCCATGTCTGTAACACAAGGTCAAGGTCAGGGACTAGGGCTGTGGCCGGAGGTCGCTGTGTCTCTCCGCCACACCACGCTCTGATGCTCGATGGTTTTCTGCCTGGTGAAGAGAAGATGATCCACCCAGAAGTCTTTTTACCTTAAAGCACAGCCCGGGGGCTGCTCTGTTCGTTAAGTGGTGCTCTGACCTGATTCCAGCTCCAGGCCTAATTCCAGGCAGGCCTTCCGGGTCCACGTGTTGTCTGGGTCATCCTGTTTGAACTCGCCAGTCTCCTGTTTCACTCACATGTGCCCAGAAAGGCAGGACATTCCTGTGTGTATAAACCACATAGCCCCGTCCCCGTGTCGGCCACTGACTGCCACCGACTTGGTGTCCATCCTGGTTACTCTGACCCAAGGAGGCTCTGACCGGCCCTCTTTCTTGAGAGCTTGAGCCAGGACAAGTTTTAAAAAAAATACCACTCAGTTCTGCTGCCCCAGTGTAGGAAGTTTCCAGGAATAATTTTGTGAAGATAAACAGGAAGCTGGGTGGCTTTTTCCCTCTGACGTTCACAGAGGACTAGCTCAAAGTCGCTGTAGGGTCTCTTATTCCATCCCGGGATCAAGGGAGAGCCCAGGACCCTTGCCCTTAGCTCTCTAGAACCCCTGGCCGGGGGCTGACCACTGGTGGCCAACAGGGAACGGGTGATTTTTCTGGGGCCCTGGATGGTCCCGGTCATCCTCACGGGAGCCCTCAGAGGCAGACCCTGCTCTTGTCCCTGGCTAGGAGGGCTCTGGCAGCCTTAAAGGCCGCCCGCGATCAGAGCTGGTAGGTGGCAGAGCTGGGGGAGCCCGCCTGGTCCAGCTGCAGGCCAATGCTCACACCACCCTCCAGGCTATAGCGCCCCTCCCCGTGGGCACCCAGCTCCAGCTGGAGAGGAGTGGTGCTTTAATCTGCTCGTTTTCCCCTTTGTTGCAGAAAATGTGAGGCTATATTTCACCCAATCATATCTTAATAAATATATTCTTAGAATTTCTAAAAGTTTCAACTTATTGTTTTGTATTACCAAACGGGTGTCTTGAGTAGAAGCAATATCCCAGTGAGTCCAAAACATACCTGTAATCAAAGAAGACACGGTTCCCGTGACCCGGTGGAGTTGTGCCTCATTTCCCCGGGGGCCTGAGGCTGGGCGTGGCCGGGGCCTTGGGGGTGGTGGCTTGAGGCTCTCCTGTGTCCGTGCTGGCAGTCGGGGCCAGCGTCCTCAAAGTGGAGTCAACCCCAGAGTTGTATTTATGTTTTATCTCATCATTTAAAACTCTTATTTTATATATTTTGTCCTGCATATAACAGACATACAACAGAACCTGTATGTGGTAATGTGAAATCAGGGGAGAACAGTCACGTGAGTTTGACACTTTGGGCCGTCATCCCTCTGTGGACAGACCCCTTCCAACTTCCTTTCCTTCCTGAGACGGCACCTGTGGCAAACCCTTCAAGTGCTACTTCTCACTGTGTACTCCTGGAGGTCCCCAGCACCTTTCGGGTCCACAGAGTTAAACCATTTTGTTTACTAGGAGGTTCTAAGTCTTCTTCTGTCCTCTGAGCGTACAGCGGAGTCTCCCAGAGGCCGCGTGACATGTGGCCCAGCATCGCTCGGATGTCTGGTTGTGTGTGTGCTTGTAAAACTGGGAAGTTTTACAAGATGGATGGTAAAGATGGGTCGGTATAACCCACAAAATCCAAAGTTCTCAACTTTTAGAGACAAGAAGGTAGGGCTTTGGGCTTTTTCGTGGCGCAGTGGTTAAGAATCCGCCCGCCAATGCAGGGGACATGGGTTCGAGCCCTGGTCTGGGAAGATCCCACATGCAGCAGAGCAACTAAGCCCGTGCTGCACAACTACTGAGCCTGCGCTCTAGAGCCCACGAGCCACAACTACTGAGCCCGTGCACCACAACTACTGAGCCTGCACTCTAGAGCCCGTGCACCACAACTACTGAGTCCATGCACCACAACTACTGAGCCTGCACTCTAGAGCCTGCGTGCCACAACTACTGAGCCTGTGTGCCACAACTACTGAAGCCCACGCGCCTAGAGCCCGTGCTCCACAACAAAAGAAGCCACCATAATAAGAAGCGTGTGCACCACAACTACGGAGCCTGCGCTCTAGAGCCCGCGTGCCACAACTACTGAGCCTGCGCTCTAGAGCCCGCGAGCCACAACTACTGAGCCTGTGTGCCACCACTACTAAGCCTGTGCTCTAGAGCCCGCGAGCCACAACTACTGAGCCCGTGTGCCACAACTACTGAGCCTGCTCTCTAGAGCCCGTGTGCCACAACTACCGAGCCTGTGCGCCACAACTACTGAGCCTGCACTCTAGAGCCCGCAGGCCACAACTACTGAAGCCTGCGCGCCTAGAGCCCGTGCTCCGCAACAAGAGAAGCCACCGCAATGAGAAGCACCACACCGAAGAGTAGCCCCCGCTCACCGCAACTAGAGAAAGCCCGCGCGCAGCAACGAAGACCCAACGCAGCCAAACATAAATAAATAAAAATAAATTTATTTTAAAAACCAAAAACGTTGAGATCCCTAAAAACATGGAGATTTGCCTCTGGCCGTGGACTTTTCTCGTGGCTCTGCTCTCACCCTGGGCCCTCTGAGGTGGGCAGCCAGCCCCCAGGATGACCGCGGTCCCTTGTTAAATGACTGTTGCTCACACGTGCGCTCAGCGGCCCCTTCTGGCGATCCCGAGGTACTACAGTTGCCGTAGAAAGCGGTCCTTGCCCTCCTTGTGTTACCGGGTAGACGCCCCCCCTGGTGGGGCTGGTAATTCAGCTGGCGACAGGGCTTGTACAGAGGTCAGTGTCATCATTGACGCCAGCCGTTTGTTAATTGAGATTAAAGTTTCGAAATCTCTACTGCTTTTCATACTTGAAGCAAATGGATTTCATTTGTGAAACACAAACTCTTCTTTGCCTCATAACAGACGCTCAGCTGTGGTCACTCCCAAAGAACAAACTATTAAGAAAGACCAAAACTGCTTAATGAACGGTCAGTTTTCCCAACGGAGCTGGGGGCGTAATCTGCTCAGCTCAGTGCTTCTGGGTGTCCCCGGGCGAGGCTTCCGCGCTCCCGGGCACACGAAGCACCTCCCGGCCCCTCCGTGGTTCCCTGCAGTCCCACCAGGCACGGGGGAATGCCCGAGAAGTTACTTTGATGTGTGTGTGTCTTTAGAAATTGAGAGTCAGATTTGAATAGAAAAGGCAGGGCTGACAAGTAACCCTGATGTATAATGATTTATTTTTCCTCTTTTCAGTTTGATGTCATCTGGTAATTGACTTTGCTTTCAATCTTCTTAATAAAACAGGAGATTTCCTCTGGAAGAGATCCCGCTGGATGAAAAGGAAGCGGCTCAGTGGCTTCATAAACTCTACCAGGAGAAGGTAAAGGCGCTCAGCTCTCCCCACACCCACCCTCTTCTCGGGGTCTCACGAAGAGGTTTCAGAGGGGCAGCTAACAGGGCAGGCAGGTAGCACATTGGCTTCCTCTGGAGACAGGAGTGCCGTGCCACTCTCAAATTCTTCTTTCCAATTCTCTTCTTCGTCTTTCATTTTTCCTTACTTTTGAGGAATTAACAAACTAGAGAAAAGTGTAATGGATATCATAATGCTTGTATAACCATTGGCAATAACATTTTATCACATTTGTTTCATTTTTTCATGTAAAGAAATTAGACATATAACACGCATTATGTACGTGTGTATGTGTATATATATGATTTAATAGGTAAGGCACAATATAGATGATGGGACAGGCTTCTTATGATGACCCCACCCGGTCCCTCCTCCATCCCCCCCAACATGCTTCACCCCCCCCTTTATACTGTGTGTTTAAAGTTTATTTTATACACACAAACAGGACACTAGGTTATCATCTTCAGCAATAGGGGAGGCTTGGATAATCAGAAAGTCCTACTAGTATAAAACACATATCCTTTTAGACGCATTGACAAGTGCTGAAGAAAGGAAGGGAAATCTCTAGGGAGCAAAAGAGGAGGTGGGACTGAAATCCAGGTGGGAAGGCTGTGAGCTGAAGCTCCAGGAGTTTGCTGGTCCACCCAACCTGAAGGCTTGAGTTTTAATGCCTACATGGAAGCAGAGAACAAAGATTTGACCTCACTTGGGGCTGGAAGTTGGAACTGAAGACCCTTATGAAGCTGGGACCCTCTGGGAGTTTTGCCCTCAGGTGGTTCAACTGGAAAATGTAACTGCCAGCATAGGAAGTGACTTTGAAGTTGCCTTCCCCCCCCTTGGTCTCTAAATGTCTCCCTGGTAATTCATAATCACAACACTGTCCTCAAACAGCTGTGGGGATTGAAGTTATGCTAACAGCATAGCTCAAAGTATCCGCATAAAGAGTGGTTTTAGGTGAATCTCTCTAGAGCCCCTGAGAAAAGCACATGGAAAACTAGAAGAACACGACTCCAAACCTAAGCTGCCCGAGATTTCTTCAGAACAATTCTGCTGGAGATGCGCTCATAACCAAAACCCACGATGGGCAAGTACAGCAGACAAACAGAAGAATTAAACCCGCCCGAAACTTCCGCTAGTGGAACTACCAGGCAGACTCAAATCAGTATGTTTGAAATGATTAAGCAAAGAAGAAGGGATTGAAAACAGAAGAACAAGACCGATTAAAAAATGAGACAGCTTTGAGAAAAACCAGGTGAAATGTGTAGGCATGAGAAATCTACTAACTGACGGCAAACGAGATACAGCTGAAGAGATAATTAGTGAGCTGGCAGGTTTTGAGGACATCACTCAGAATGCAGCACAGAGGAAGTGAAAATGTAAAAAGGAAGTTTAAAAGATCTAGAGGATAAACAGAGGTCGAGAATGTAACAATTAGGGAGTCCAGAGGAGAAGGTGGGAAGAATGGTGAAGAGCAGTTGTCAGAGATGACCATAAAACTTCTAGAATTGGGGCTCCCCTGGGGCGCAGTGGTTGAGAGTCCGCCTGCCGATGCAGGGGACACGGGTTCGTGCCCCAGTCCGGGAAGATCCCACATGCTGCGGAGCGGCTGGGCCTGTGAGCCATGGGTGCTGAGCCTGCGCGTCCGGAGCCTGTGCTCCGCAACGGGAGAGGCCACAACAGTGAGAGGCCCGCGTACCACAAAAAAAAAAAAAAACTTCTAGAATTGATGAACATGGGTTTTGTCAGCTTCAAGAAACCCAAGTCTGGAATAGGATAGATACAAAGAATGTATACAGTGTACATATATGTGTGTACACATATGCACACATATACATTATACAAACATACACAAGATAGAGTAAACCTAGAGAGAGAACAAAGAAAGTAAAAATAGCGTAAGTTATTGAAGCACAAAGCAAAGCTACAGAAGAGTGAATCTACTGCACCAAAAGCTTTTCTTTAAAAATATTAATAAAATAGAAAGCCTTGGGCAAGACTGACCAATTAAAAAAGAGTGCCGGCATTAATGGGAACAAAAACGGTGACACAACCAAAGAGCAAGGAGTGAAAGTGGTATGAGCAGTATGACAACTTTATGCTCCTACATTTGAAAACTTGGATGAGATGTGTGATTTCCAAGAACAATAGAACTCTCCAGAAGAAAAGGAAACCTAAATAAAAAGGAATAGAGTGTGTGTGCTTCACATGGTGGACGCGCAGAAAGACGTTGTGTGCACGAGGCTGCAGAAGAGAACGCATCTCTGGATCAGGGTCAAGTTTTAAAAGTTTGAAGGGACTTCCCTGGTGGTCCAGTGGTTAAGAATCCACCTTCCAATGCAGGGGACGTGGGTTCGCTCCCTGGTCGGGGAACTAAGATCCCACATACTGCGGGGAAACTAAGCCTGTGTGCTGCAACTACTGAGCCCATGGCGCTCTGGAGCACATGCGCCACAACTAGAGAGAAGCCTGTGCGCTGCTACGAGAGATCCCACGTGTCACAGCTAAGACCCAACGCAGCCAAATAAATAAATATTTTGTAAAAAAAGTTTGAAACTCTTACAAAGAGTGACATTTGCAATCAACAGTATTTGTTTAGCAGGAAATGAGAAATAACCCAGAAGTGCATTATTAGGAAATAGATACGTTATGCATGTGTATTCATTTACCTGTGAGTCAGTTAAAATGAATGAACTGCACATTATGAATCTTGAGAAAGTAGGTGTAAAGGAAAGCAGATTGCAACAGGCGTATAATGTGATGCTATTCTCAGAAAATCACCCAGCACAGGCGCAGTACCGTGCATTAGCGTAGAGGTACCTGCACACAGGGGTGCAGGTGTAAGCCCTTCCTGGGGATGGAGACCACCAGCTGAGTGTGATGACTCCTGGCGGGGATGGACCACAGGCCTTGTCTCCATCTCTAAGGGTTACTTTCTAAAACAACCTGATGCAAATACAGCAAGTGACAGGTTTTGACATAACTGATTTATTTGGGTATTTTCTATTATTTGCTATGTTTTTCCATAATATTGAAACATACACATTTTTTATCGCTTTTCATGTCACTTATATTGTAATTTGCATCAGGGACCGCACTGTGTGTCACGTTCTCCCGTTCTGTTTTTAGTGACCATTGTCTGTTACATCTTTCAGCGTTGACAGAGCTTTAATTCACCCCTTTAGATGCTGTGCTCCACTGTGTGTGTTTCCCATGTGATGACGCCCCGTTTTGCTAGTCGTCTTCCTACCTGTGAACACTTATGAACTATTTATGAACTTTCTGCTGTTCCCCACGCGGCAGGGCACGTGTGGGAGCGTTTCTGCCAGATGTTAACGCTGTGACTGGTGGTAGGAGGCTCTGGTCCCTTGTGAAATGTCTCTAAGT
>NW_020837945.1:2029794-2094330 GCF_003676395.1 Aethalodelphis obliquidens | reverse complement strand
AAAAAAAAAAAAAAAACTTCTAGAATTGATGAACATGGGTTTCGTCAGCTTCAAGAAACCCAAGTCTGGAATAGGATAGATACAAAGAATGTATACAGTGTACATATATGTGTGTACACATACGCACACATATACATTATACAAACATACACAAGATAGAGTAAACCCAGAGAGAGAACAAAGAAAGTAAAAATAGCGTAAGTTATTGAAGCACAAAGCAAAGCTACAGAAGAGTGAATCTACTGCACCAAAAGCTTTTCTTTAAAAATATTAATAAAATAGAAAGCCTTGGGCAAGACTGACCAATTAAAAAAGAGTGCCGGCATTAATGGGAACAAAAACGGTGACACAACCAAAGAGCAAGGAGTGAAAGTGGTATGAGCAGTATGACAACTTTATGCTCCTACATTTGAAAACTTGGATGAGATGTGTGATTTCCAAGAACAATAGAACTCTCCAGAAGAAAAGGAAACCTAAATAAAAAGGAATAGAGTGTGTGTGCTTCACATGGTGGACGCGCAGAAAGACGTTGTGTGCACGAGGCTGCAGAAGAGAACGCATCTCTGGATCAGGGTCAAGTTTTAAAAGTTTGAAGGGACTTCCCTGGTGGTCCAGTGGTTAAGAATCCACCTTCCAATGCAGGGGACGTGGGTTCGCTCCCTGGTCGGGGAACTAAGATCCCACATACTGCGGGGAAACTAAGCCTGTGTGCTGCAACTACTGAGCCCATGGCGCTCTGGAGCACATGCGCCACAACTAGAGAGAAGCCTGTGCGCTGCTACGAGAGATCCCACGTGTCACAGCTAAGACCCAACGCAGCCAAATAAATAAATATTTTGTAAAAAAAGTTTGAAACTCTTACAAAGAGTGACATTTGCAATCAACAGTATTTGTTTAGCAGGAAATGAGAAATAACCCAGAAGTGCATTATTAGGAAATAGATACGTTATGCATGTGTATTCATTTACCTGTGAGTCAGTTAAAATGAATGAACTGCACATTATGAATCTTGAGAAAGTAGGTGTAAAGGAAAGCAGATTGCAACAGGCGTATAATGTGATGCTATTCTCAGAAAATCACCCAGCACAGGCGCAGTACCGTGCATTAGCGTAGAGGTACCTGCACACAGGGGTGCAGGTGTAAGCCCTTCCTGGGGATGGAGACCACCAGCTGAGTGTGATGACTCCTGGCGGGGATGGACCACAGGCCTTGTCTCCATCTCTAAGGGTTACTTTCTAAAACAACCTGATGCAAATACAGCAAGTGACAGGTTTTGACATAACTGATTTATTTGGGTATTTTCTATTATTTGCTATGTTTTTCCATAATATTGAAACATACACATTTTTTATCGCTTTTCATGTCACTTATATTGTAATTTGCATCAGGGACCGCACTGTGTGTCACGTTCTCCCGTTCTGTTTTTAGTGACCATTGTCTGTTACATCTTTCAGCGTTGACAGAGCTTTAATTCACCCCTTTAGATGCTGTGCTCCACTGTGTGTGTTTCCCATGTGATGACGCCCCGTTTTGCTAGTCGTCTTCCTACCTGTGAACACTTATGAACTATTTATGAACTTTCTGCTGTTCCCCACGCGGCAGGGCACGTGTGGGAGCGTTTCTGCCAGATGTTAACGCTGTGACTGGTGGTAGGAGGCTCTGGTCCCTTGTGAAATGTCTCTAAGTTGTGCTTCAAAGAGCCTGCCCGTTATGTCCCCAGCCGAGCACGAGAAGCCCTTTCTCCCCGTCTTGTGAGTAGGGGGTCTGCACCGCGTTCGGCCCCATTGCCCCCTGCCAGGGAATACGCAGACCCTGAAGCAGCCAAACTGGGTGCTCTGGTCCTGCTGTAACACACGTGTTTCCGGAGACACTGACGCCTCTGGTCACTTACCAGTGAGCTCTGGTCGTAACGTGGAAACAGACCTCGGTGTCACCAAAGGGCCTTGAAGGTCATTCCAGACAGTTTCCCCATTTTGCAGATGTGGGAACTAAGGTCCTGAGGAGGAGGTGACTATCCTCTGGGTGGAACTGTCCCCAGGTCTCCCGGCCTCTGCCCCCCCGCTGTGCTCCCCCATGCTTGCTGTGCTTACCAAGTGGGGTCGGTGAAGGAAAGGGGCCTGTAATGACAGAGGGCCTGGAGCCCCCGAGGGCTGGGGTGAGGGAGGGACTGGAAAACGGTAAGGGAGGCTGGAGGTGTTGATGGTTTAGGTGGGGTCAGTTTCTCTAAAGTTCCACAATAAGCACGTTCAACAGAGGTTAGAAAGAGAAAAGAGGAGATTGGTGAAGCAAGGCGTCAGGGTTAGGAGAAAGGACATGATGTCTGAGTGACACAAGCAGCAGTGTGTGTGGCAGGTCCCTCCCCAGGAGAGCGGGTGTGTGTGTTTTATTCAGGTGATCAAAAGGTCTGTCACAAACTTGGTGCAAATCTGTAAGCACAGTGGACTCTCCTGCGGGGCTAGGTCCTGCCTTCTTGTCTCTGGGTGGTCTCCGGGCCCCGTTCACCTGACCCGTGAGCTCGCCGAGAGCCCCAGGGCGCCCCTGCTTCCCCCGCCCCCCCCCCTCCGCCCACTGACAGGTGCTCCGGGAGCAGAAGGAGAGCGTGGCCCGTCTGCGTGGGGCAGGTGGCCAGAGCAGAGCTGGCTGAGCGAGCGGGCTTGAAGATGTTCTGGGGCTGCACGGGGGAGGGCCTTCTGGTGGGGGCTCATGTGGTCGCCCGGAGGGTACACACGGGCATAAGGGTCGCAGTGGCTCCTGACCGCACAGCACCTGTGGCGCCTGCCCCGTGCCCCGCCGACCAGCAGGGACAGTTGGTGCCTGACCACAAGCTGGAAGAGGCTGCGGGGCTGGGTGTTTGTTAATCCCCCTGCCCTGTTTTTATGTAATACACAACACAGCTGTAGAAAGCTAAATGCAGAAAATAAAATAGAAAAAAAATGAGGACAGGTGAGATTTACTCCCCGGGTAACTCAGATCGTGTGGGTGTGCAACTTTCCAGACTCCGTCCTAGACAAATACGTAGGCGCACACATTTCCACTTGAGCGGAATTGCGTGGCACTTAACTTCTTTCAGAAAACAAACTATCGTGAGTGTATCTCCTTGTTAGCATGTGACGTGTCGTGGCCACAGAGAAATCTATGTCAGCGTCGCAGTTTCTCAGGCAGCTGGTGCTCAGTGTTGAGCGTGTGTCCCGTTTCCCTGTTGAGGGTGCTCTCATGTCCTCACCCGGTCCTCTGTCCTCCCATCATTAGCCACCAGGACACGGAGGAAGGAGAGGTTAAATAGCTTTCTGTGGGTGATAAAACCAGCGGGGGGTGACGCCAGGCCGTTGGACTCCCAGCAGGTGGTGGCCGCCACCCTCGCCCTGGAGATGTCACAGGAGACAGTGAGGGGCCGGCCGACACCGCAGTCCTGGGTGTTGAAGGTGCGTGTCGCGCACCAGGCACCGGCTGATAATTTTCCTAGGAAAGCTGCCCTGTCGAAGGGTTTGTATTTTTCAAGCTTTCGGTAGAGGCCACCGAGGTTCTCCACGAAGGTCATGCGAACTGCATCTCCCACCCGCAGCCTGCATGGCCCGTCCACTTTATTTATAGGTCGAGTCCCTTTTCACTGTGGGGTTGTAACAACAGCACACCGGTCGACTGTTTCAGGATGCGCTGCAGGAGATGTATAACCAGAAAGGCGTGTTTCCGGGGGAGCAGTTCAAACCCGCCCGGCGGCCGTGGACACTCCTGAACTTCCTCTTCTGGGCCACACTTCTCCTGTCTCCTCTCTTCAGTTTTGTCTTAGGCGTCTTTGCCAGTGGGTCTCCTCTTCTGATCCTGACGTTCCTGGGGTTTGTCGGGGCAGGTAATGCACGGGCGCGACGGCGCGGCTTGAGGTTGGGAGTCTTCCATGTGCCGGCTGTGGCGCCCAGGCCTGGAGATGGTCACCTGGGAGCCGGGATGCAACCTGAGCCTTGCCGGCCTCAGAGAGCTGCTCTGGCCACTGAGCCACAGGGCCGTGAAGGCCACAGCCAGATTCCAGGGCCATCTGTCCAGAAAGCTGGCCGGCCATCCGCCCGCCTGGCATCTCCTTCTAAGAGCTGTGTGGGGAGGGCCTGGGCCACCGGTTTGAGCTCGGGCAGTTAGGGGCGTGGGCTGGTGTGATGGGCTGAGGTTCCCGGGACGCTTTCGAGGCCCTGCAGCCCTGAGTGCACTGCTGGGCACCCGGTCTGTCGGGCACCTGGCTGGGCACTACGGCCCTCAGCCCTGGCTGAGAACTGCTCCCCGCAGCGGGCGCACACTCCCCCGGGCTGGTGGGGGAGCAGAGCTGGCCGCCTCCCGGGACAGGCTGAGTGGGCAGGGCAGGGAGGGGCGGAGGAGGGGAGAAGGCCGGCCTGCCCCCCCCCCAGGGAAGTCTGAGGCCGAAGGTCCGCCCGCCCCCATGACGATGTTTCCAGCTTGCCAGCAATCGGTCTAACCTCACCTGTTTCCTATTTTAAAGCTTCCTTTGGAGTCCGCCGACTGATAGGAGTGACTGAGATAGAGAAAGGCTCCAGCTATGGAAACCAAGAATTTAAGAAAAAGGAATAATGAACGGCTGTGACTGAACACACACACACCTGACCGTGGTATCCAATTAACTCAATTAAAAACAACAACACACACAGAGCGGGGGTGGGAAAAAAAGACACTTAGAAACTATTTTTCTTATTAACTGGTGACTAATACTGACCAATAAAACTTGAGCCAAGAGCAAAGCAGTCGGAAGGCCTGCAGATGGAGACAGACGCCAGCCTCGCACCTGCGCGTCCGCTGCCGGCAGAGCGGCCCGGGGGACCCGCTCCCGGGACAACGGGTGTCGCCGCTGCTCCCGGGACAACGGGTGTCGCCGCTGCTCCCGGGACAACGGGTGTCGCCGCTGCCGTCTCTCTAGAGCTCTGCCTGACAGGGAACTTTTGGATGCTTTCTCTTCTCACACTTAGATCCAGTTTTTGGTTTTTATCCGTTATCTCGGGAGTTTCCCCCTGCCCCTCGCCTCCTCCCCTGTTCTCCCTGCAAACTCTCTTCCCCCGTCGCCCCCGGGACGGTGTGCGCGGGTCCCGGCGTCCCCAGAGCACCCGCCGGTCCCGACCTGCTGGCACCTCGATTCCAGGCAATGGGGGCGGGGCCTGGGGACGTCCCCTCGGCGATAAGCACACTGGGCGGGGCTGGCGGCGGGACACGCCCCCTGGTCGTTTCCGGAGCGTCCTCGCGCTTCCCACCTAAGCCTGCCTGACACACCTTAAATCGGTTTTAAAGCGAGTGGAGCCCGAGAACGCGGTGAGACGTCGAGTCCTTCCCGTGCCTGGAGCTCAGCTCCTCTGTCCCACCCGGTCACCCCGCCGGGTGCAGGGCGGCCCCCTCCCCAGCCGGCCGGAGCCGGGGAGACCTCCGCCCGCAGCCCGCAGGACTGTTGGATTTTTGAAAAGGCAGTGTCACCATCATCCTGTCTTCTAAAGGAGACTGTTAACACGGAGCTTTTAGAGATTTTATTTTCACAGTTGATCTGTTGATGGCGCTCAACTTCCTGATGGAAGCTAGAGGTGGTGAGCCTTCCCCTCCGCTGCCACCCCCCTTCCGAGCAGATGCACTTGTCCTGGGGGAGGGTGACCGGAGTGCCCTGACCTCGTCCCCTTCAGCCTGCTGCCCTGGTGGGAGCCGTTTCTTCCTCAGAGGGAGGTATTTCGTGCGCGTTTGGCCAAGGGCCTGGCCGGGCTGCTGGGCAGAGTAGGGGGACTGGGACTCCCTCCCCCCTCCCGCTGGAGCCCCGCACTCCGCCAGGCCGTTCCACCGTCACCCTGCCTGCATCGGACTTTCGTCTTAAACGTTCAACTTGGTTTTTTTAAGTCACATTCCCCTCATCTTTTTTAGCAAGGGAAAGAAAAATAATGGGTGTTATCTCTGATAATACTGTAACCAGCGTTCAGGATAGAGGCAGGTTGAATTTTCTAGGGGAAAAGATGGAAGCAAGAGGCATGGAAAACAGTATAAACTAAACTGGAACAATGCATTGGCCCTAAGTATGCATTCTGGGAGACTTATGGAAACAGCATATACCCTTCATAATGACACTACTGAATTGTGCATGGTGACCTTGGTGAAGGGACCAAGGTCACAGGGAAGCGAATCACAGTTCTGGGCTCGCTCATGAGTGGTAGTGAGTGCACACAAGTCCTCGTGAGGTTGAAAGACAGCTTTGAAGTGCTTTCTCAGAAGAGAGCTTCCCTCTGCCACAAAGCACGTCTCCCCCTTCCCTTGGAGCCCAACCGAGCAGGGGGGCTGCGGTGAGCGGCTGCCTTCGATCTTACTTTTCCTCACACAGTATGCTGCTCATCTGTCTCTGTGTGTTTATGTCATTTGCTAATTCACTAATCCCTAAAAATCTTAAAGGAAAAAGTTGAAGGGTACTACCGTGAAGGCATATTACCTGGAAAATGCAAATTTAGGTCTTTTACCATTGAATTAATAGTTCTTGCTTCCCAGCTACGTTCCCTCCCCTTGAAATTAGTACACAATGTGTAAATTCTATATTGAGTCAGTGAGGAGCTGTGAAGACTCCTAGATGAATGGAGATTGAGACCACGTGTAGGTTTTAAATCTCAGTGACTTCCTTCTGATTTAACAAAGATTAGCTTGTGCATTTGAATACCAAGCCCTCTGAGAGCAATAAAAACTACACCATGAATGTTTGGGTTTTTTTTTTTTTTTTTTGGAGGGTGGATTTTGCTTTTCATGCACTTCGGAAGGGAAGGGGAGGCTCCTTTCATTTTTTAAATTAATAAATCTCAGAACAGTGTTTTTCTTATTTCTTTTCCTTTACCCCCTTTTGTTTCTGATGTTACCATTGTCCAAATTCAGGCTGGATGTTGGGACAGTCGTGCTTGTCATAGTCCGGGAGGGTGTGCTCTAGATTGAAGTCGTTGGCAGCCTACATGCTAGGCCCTGGGTTGGGCGGGGCAAGGAATTTCTGTGGTGTTTGCTGACCTCTCTGCAGGGGCAGCCTCCAGGGCCAGCCCCCCTCCCACTGGAGATATACAAAGGGCGGGGCCCCAGGCCTTGGGCCCCTCCCACAAGTGCCCGACAGACTGAGTTCTGAGCCGGGGTGCTGCTGGCCGGCGTGTTTCTCAGCTCAGGTCCCGGTGCCATGTCTTTTGTCACCTGCACACGTATCCTGGTGCAGCCTGGCGAGTAGAGTTTGGCTTCTGGGCCCTCCCCGTGTGTCCAGCAGTCCCCTCTGGGAAGTTCCAGGGGGCTTCTAGGGTGCCTGTGGCATTTCATGGTAACCTTCTGACAGCTACCAGCACCTGGGGACTTTCTGGCCCCTCTCGGGGTCTTTGTGACAGCACTGAGCAGAGATGGCTTCACTCCTGCAGGTGAGCAGACGCTGGGGAAAGGCTTACCTGGTCGGGGAGACCACTGACAAGAGTTTTAACCCCAAAGAAAGAAGTGATGCCGGTCATCCGGTCTTTGGTGACAGCGTACGGGATGCATGGCCCTGTCTGTCCACAGCCCCTGCCTGAGAAGCACAGAGTCAGGCTGAAGAGTGGTCTCTACACAAACCACTCAGCAATGACACAAATCAGCGGCGTGAACAGAACTTTCTTGCAAAGGCAGTGCAGGCATGATCGCCAGTCAGTTTGGAATCTCCACCCCGTTTGCCCCGTCCCCGCCGTGTGCACCGTGGTACACGCTCTTTGTCACACTAGTTACTGAGCACCGAAATCGATCTGGGGAGAAAGCGGTGCGTGCAGTCACGTGTAGGCCAAGAGCCGTCTCCAAGCTGTCCGTGCCCATGGGACCCCCATTTGTGTCAGATTTGGGGTGAAGAATAAGTATCTCTCTGCATGTTGCTTTGTCTCTGCCCAAGACACCTGTAGACAAGCCAGATAGAATCTTCTCAGCCCAACTGATTCTCAGCTGAATTGTCCGACCCTGTGTGTGAACTCGTGCTGCAAATTTCTCACCCACAGCTGCATGCAGCCCCGGCATGCGACACAGCGGGCAGTGGTGCCGCGTGGCTTTCAACCCTCTGCAGTGTAACCGGGCTTAGGGTTAAACCATGGGCCTGACGTGCCTACCTGCCTTCCGTCTGGAGACAGCATGTCCCCGGCCCACGTGTCTGCCCCTCTCTCTAGCAAGTTAGCTCCCAAAGCAAAGGCAAGCCTCTCCCCAGCACCTGGGCGTGGCCCATGGCGCCGGCCACACCCCGGCCACGGCCCTGCCTTGGTCCCACGAGGTGCTGCCGGGTGTGTGCAGATGTTCCTGCGGGTTCTGCATCCTTGCGTATCAGGGCCAGGACACGAAAATGCAGGGCGTGTTTTGGGTAGGAGATGTCACACTGCACTCTGCTTGACGGAAGGGGTGGACACACGTGAATTAAGTTCACCGCAGGCCTCAGCCACTAGCTAACTCGTTGGCAATGGTGGCGTTTCCCACAAAACGCTCTGGACATAAGAGCGCTTCGGGGAGCCCAGGAAATCACAGGGTGGCTGACACCTGGCAGCAGCCGCGTGTTCTTTTCAAAGACAATTGAATCACTTTAAAGTTTTAAGCTTTGTGATGACAAGTTCACTTGGAGTTTTCTTTTCCCATAAACTTTTCCGTTTCTTAACTTTTTGTTGCAAAAGTATTTTGGACAGAAGTTGAACTGTGAACGAGATGCTGAAATGCACTAAATTGTATTAAACTGGAGTTACTTGATACCATGAAGAAATGCATCTGATCTACTTGTATTTATTGTCTCAGAATTGTACGTGGTGACAATCAAATAATACTTGCCTAAACGCCGGGAAATTCACCTGGCTTCTTAATCATAAGGGTCGTCAGCAAGTACTGTAGCTGTAAATGAAAATATCTCTCTTTGGAAAATCACACCAACCATCGACTCAAATGTGTGGGACAGACGTCGGGGTTCTTTTTCTATTGTCGACCCTCTGCCGTACCTGACCGTTGGCCAGCTTCGAAGGGTGATACATTGTATGCAGGGTGCAAATGTATTATACGGACGCTTCCTTTTGTACACTTCATTTTTACAAATTTGCTACAGCTTTGTGTAGTTGAGGAGAGCGGTATTTTTGGTCTGTGGGAGCTTGTGGGGGGAGGGAGTGGGGGGAGCTATAACTTCGACTCTAAAAGCCTGTATCCCGTAAAACTGGCTGCATTTGCCGTGCGCTTGCGAAGGTCACTTTGTACGCAGGCGTGCTTGAGCCTGCCTGAGTGGCAGTACTTTTCTAGATAAAATGCTGTGGGCATCATACTCGTTGATTAAAATTGCTGCTGTGAAAGAGGGGGATAAAATAACCCCGCTACAAGAAAAAGTGACTGACTGCCTCCTTCTGTCCCTTTGCTTCTGGTCTGCGGAGGGTTTTCCCAGGAAAGGAAAGGCCCTCCAGGCACATCCTGGCCCGCGGGGGTCCTCGCCTGAACAGACCCTCCCGAGGCTGTCGTGAGGACACTTTCTGAGCCTTTCCATTTCATGTCAGTTGCTTTCGGAAGGGAAATCGAGAAGGAGAGCAACCGTCAGGCGGAAACAAGGGAGAAAAGTCTGTTGGTGCATAAAGCATGCTAAGTGACCCTCTGCCTAAAAACGGGTCTTAAAAGCCATCCAGGACTCAAGGTTTCCAAAGTAGGCATGTATATATCAAAAACTATTTTTTTGTAAAAACAAATGCATTCTGTGGAGAAAACCCAGGAACGCTTTTTCTTTATAAAGAAAAGAACTCTTGTCAGAACCAAGAGCTATTCCAGGGTCTGATTTGTCTGTCTTGTGAAAATAAACCGAGCTAAAAGAACCATGGTGTCACTGCTGCTCTGGGAACGGCCCCTGCGTATGTGCTTTTCTGCTCTGGGGCCGGTGCCGGCAGTGGGGATGGGCCCACGTCCGCCCTGAGACCTGGGAAAGCCGGGCTGGGACCGGCGCTCCTGGCGCGCACACGTCTACCCACGATGTAGCTTTAAAAATATATCCTGAATTCAGAGCATGCGAGTACCAGCACATGCCTACAGGCGCCCCCCCCCCATACACACGTGTATTGGCACACACACACGCACACATACACACCCCAGACAGCAAGGGGAGAGCTTGGGGTGGTCATACAGGAACAGCCCCACTAGGAAATGGGATGACACCCCAGGCCTGCGCTGGGGGCTCGCCTCCCGTGTCTTCTCCCAGCGTGGAGCCTGAGAGCACAGCCTGGTCCAAGTGGCCGCCCAGCAGCGGGTCTGAAAGTGCTCCCCAAAGGCTGAACCCACAGTGGGGAGATGGAATTGTCCTGTGACAGCTCAGAGGAAGGGGGCGATGTTGCGTGCTCTGGGCTCCAGATCCACCAGGTGGTGGGGATAGTCCACCTACAGGAGCCCCGACATCCTGCCAGGGGTCAGAGACGCGGAGGGACTCCAAGTACTGTGAGGCCGGGGGCTGCGGGGCAGGGGTGCACTGTCTGAGAAGGCGCTGCTCGCCTGCCCCAGGGGTCCTCCGCTCCCCCCACCCCAAGCTCCTCAGTCATGGCTCAGGACCAGAAGGCCTCTGGGACATAGTTGCCCCGCAGACGGTGCTAAAACATCACCACTTACCGGTGGAGGATTCCGCTGATGTCTGACGAAACGGTCGGTCCCACCTGCCCAGGACTTTGTAAGAAGGCTGACCCACTGGGCCAGCCCAAGGCCGTGGAAGGCAGGGCGGTGGCCGCCCCCCTGGGACTGTGCCATCCGGACACAACACGGAGCTGTGCTCCTGGGCTCAGGACGGACCTTCAGTGCCCGGAGTCAGCCGGGCAGGTAGGCGCTGTCGGCCACCCCTCCCCCTCAACCCCGTTTTCTGCGGCTCCAAACAGAAAATGGGGTTTGGGGCCAGCCTGCATCGGCTCCTTCTCCAGGGAAAGGTTTGGTGCAGAAGGAGGTGGGCGCTACGGGCCCCGGGGAGGCTCAGGGTTTGGGGGGGTGCGTCCGGCATGGGGCTGCCCCTGGGGTCACGCAGGACTCCGGGTTTGGAGAGGCGCCCGCCCTTGGGCGTGGGAGACACGTAGTCCAGACGCCCCTCCTCAGCCCCGCTGTTCCCCTGGGACACCCCGCACATCGCCAGTGTCCTTGGCGCCCCAACGGCGCTGAGTCAGGACAAGCGTAAGGAGAAGCGTTTCTTCGTGGCGGCTCAGTTTGCTGCACACTCTCCGGGACCCGATGACCCGCAGAGCTGCTGGGGGTGGAGGGGAAAGCACAGACGTGCCGTCCCCGCCAGCCCGCACGGCAGGCGCGCCGCAGAGTCCAGCCCTGCGCAGGGCCATCCGGAGTGGGGCTGACCCTTCAGTTGTTCCCACGCCCTGTCCCCAAGGCGGGAACCTCACTCTACTGTCCTGAACGCTGTTCCCACTTAGATTTGTTTTCTGGCTGCACCGCGTGGGATCTTAGTTCCCCGACCAGGGACTGAACCCACGCCCTCGGCAGCGAGAGCGCAGAGTCCTAACCACTGGACCGCCAGGGAAGCCCCCCCACTTAGACCTTTTGCAGTTCCTTTTCCAGTGTCCTTAGCGCGAGTGAATTCCGCCCTCTGTCACCACCACGTGTTAACAGATCAGCGCGTGGAATCTCCCGGGGAGACCTCCAGAAGGCTCCTCGCACTTGTAGGATGTAAGTGACCGGCGCGGCATCGTTGGGCGTTCTTCCTGCTCGTCCCAGAAAGGGCTGCTACCCCAGCCCAGGCGGGCGCTGGACTATAGTCTGGAGGTCGAAGGCCGCCCTCCCCCAGGACACGGCAGCAGCCAGCAGAGCGGATGCCTCGCGGCCAGGACATCCGGGTCTCCAGGGTTGGGGGAAGCAGGGGGCTGGGAGACGGACCTTGGGTCTCAGCCAACAAATGGCTCCCGGGTGCCTCAGGCCTGCAGCACCCAGAGAAGCAGGAGAGCTGGCCTCGTGCCGGGCGTGCCTGGAGAGGCCTGTGCTGTCGGCTCCGTCCCAGCAGGAGACAGACAGAGACCCGCCCGCCCAGTCAGGAGGGGTTAATAGGGGGGCCGCTCCCGGACACGGTGGTAGCCGGTCATCACTCAAAGGCGGCCAAGGCAGGTCTTCTTCCGCGACAGCTGCTGCGGGAGGGGGAGAGCCAGGGAGACCCGAGCCCTGCTCCCCACGCCAAGGCAGGAGGCTCCGGAAGGCTGGGCGCCCCAAAGGAAGGGCGCAGGGCAGGGCTGGGGCCGTGAGGCCAGGCCACCTGGGCGAGCTAACTGGACGTGCCGGAGGCACCCTGCGGACAGGAGGCCGTGTTGTGCCTGGAGCGAGGGGCCCGGAGGGTAGGCCCTGACCTCCCCCGGGACAGGACGGGACGGGACGGGAAGGGGAGAGCGTGGGGCGCCCTGAGCGTTTGCTCCCTGGTCCTCAGGGCAACGGCGCAGGGCAGGGAGGTTTACGTCTGAAGGTGAAGGGCGGAGGATTTGTAATCACAAGCCGGCTAGAGAAACCGCCCTGAGAGGGGCTCTGGGGGGCCCCCGCCTATCGCCAGGCGGGGCTGGAACAGGCAGGGCCCAGCAGAGCAGGGTCAGGCTCACTGTGGGGTTTGGACAGAGCCCTTGGTCCCAGAGTCTGCAGTTCTCACCACCCTGCGGAAGGAGCTGGGGGACAAGGGCCGTCCTGCTAGCTGCCCCCTGGCGTGGCCCATAGGGGCACGGAGCCCCTGAAGCGGGGTCACTCACCGGAGCTAGAGAGCAAAGGGAAGCCAACCTGCACAGAAGCTGCCAGAGGGAACTTGGGAAGGTCACAGCAGAGTGGGAAGGCGGGGAATTTCCAAGGGGCATCGCTGCACTACAGGGGAGGTCCCCCGCAGCACGCGTGGCCCGTGCTCTCACTCTCCCAGGGCCGTGCTGAGTCGCCCTAAAGGCCTGGAGCTCGGGGTGGGGGCGTGGTTTGGAAAGGAAGCCCCAAGATGAACTTTGGGAAGGAAAAAGAGCTGAAGTGAAAACGAGGCGCCCCCAGCAAAGCAGCCATGCAATCAACCGCTTGAAACAGACAGAAAGATGGACAGAATAGTGAAAAGAAGGCCCACGTGCCCGTCCCTAAACCGTGCAGCCTCGGGCGTCCTGCGCATCCTAGCCGGGGGCCCATCGTGGTGATATCCGTGGGCCAGGCCGTGTTCTGGGCGCTTCACATGTGGCAACTCAAATGTCACATCAAACCAGGAGGAAACACTGCCGCAGTAGGTGGCAGAGCTAGAGGGGCCGGGCTGTGGTATCCCGGGCCTGCAGCCCCTGCCTTCCACGGGATGGCTCTCAGGACATCACCCAGGTGAGCGGAAGGGGGTCGCACTGAGGGGTCACCCTGCATTTTGCTGTCCTCATCCAGCGTTGCTGGGGGGACTCACGCAGGAGCTATGGTCCAGCGTTGCTGCCGTATCATGCTTCCTTGTGCGAACACGTCAGAGTCCATTTTCCTGTTGGACTCACAGGTGCACCATTTCTGGCTGCAGTGAATCTTCCGTCCACGTTTCTCTGCGCTCTGGTTCTGGTGCGAGACCCTCGGGCGTATGTTTGGGGCTGGAACGGCTACATCGAGGAGGAAGGAGGCCCTGCTTTCCCAGATCTTCCCTTTGTTCCCAACCCCCACCCATGGGTGTGCGGTCACAGGTCCACGGCGAGTGTAAGTGCTGCCCTTCAGGGGTGCGAGGGGTCCCATGTGGTTCAGCCTACGCCTCCCTGACCACGGGGGGGGGGGGTCCAGCCCCAGCACATGCGTGTTAGCCGCGGGAGCTTCCTCTGCAGAAGTGTTGTAACTTCCCTCCCTTTTCGAATTTGTTGCTGGCCTTCTGTTTATTGATTGCTGGACTTCCTTTATGTAAGTCGGCGGCACTCATTGTTTTGGTGGTGTTATTCATTACCAAAGTCTTCTCATTTCGGTTCGTTTTTTCCCTTTATTTTTGTGTCTTTTGATGCACAGAATTTTTGTCATTGAATGGAACTGAATGTATTCATCATTTCCTTTGTGGTTTGGGACACTGTGTGCCTTGCTAAGAAGTCCGTTCCCTTCCTGAAGTCATAACTGATTCTCTCACACTCTATTTTGAAAATTATAATGTTTAGCTTTGAACCGAAATCCACCTGGAACTGAATCTGGGGGATGGCAAATAGAAGTAAGTACCCTAGGGCTTCCCTGGTGGCGCAGTGGTTGAGAGTACTGCAAAAAAAAAAAAAAAAGAAAGAAAGAAGGAAGTATCCTATTTTATTTCACGTTTTCTGCCTGGGGAACAGGTCACCCCAGGACCATTTGAAGATCCTGCCCTTCCCCACTGGTCAGCAGGGCCCCCAGGGTCACCGCAGGCCTCCTGACGTGACGTGCGGGGTCTGCTTCTGGGCCCTTATCTCGTGCGGTTGGCCCACCGGCCCCGCGTTTCTGAAGGCTGTGGCGTCACAAGCGGTCCAGGCGTCTGGTAAGGCAAGCCCTTGTTTTGTATTCTTCAAATTTTTCTTGGTTATTCAACAACCTTTATTCTTCCACGCAGATTTTAGAATCAGCTCCTAAGTACTATTTAAAAACCCACGAAACCTGTTGGAACTTTCACTGGCACGAGGCTGGATGAACTCGGGAGGACGGCCGTTTCCAGCATCGATTCTTCCCGTGTGTGAACATTCTGTTCCTCCTCTCATGTAATCCTCTTTCACGTCTTACAATAAAGTTTTATGATTTTTCCGTACAGATGGTGCACACCTCTTGTTCGGAAGTACCGGCCACCCACTCTGGGCTGTAGAGTCTTACGTGTGTCCCTCAGATCAAGCTCGCTACTTTCATTTTTGCAATTTTCTATATCCTTGCTCATTTCTACCTGATAATCTATCAGGAGGAGAAGGATATTAAAATTCCGCACAAAGTTGGCATTGTCCGTTTCTCCTTGAAGTTCTGTCCATTTTTGTTTTCTATTGCTTAGGGCCTAGGAATTTACAGTTGTTTTCTGGGTGAGCTGCTTTTTGCTTTAAATCGAATCTAATGTTAATATAGCTACATATTACTTTTCTTGCCTAGTGTATAATTTTTCCTCCCTTTTAACTTATCTGTGTCTTTATATATCTATATATCTATATCTATATATATATATATTTTTTTTTTTTTTTTTTTGCGGTACGCGGCCTCTCACTGCTGTGGCCTCTCCCGTTGCGGAGCACAGGCTCCGGACGCGCAGGCTCAGCGGCCACGGCTCACGGGCCCAGCCGCTGCGCGGCATGTGGGATCCTCCCGGACTGGGGCACGAACCCGCGTCCCCTGCATCGGCAGGCGGACTCCCAACCACTGCGCCACCAGGGAAGCTGTCTTTCTCGTTTTTACCCCCAAAGTCACTGTCGCTATTTTCAGTGAGTTCCCATTTGCCTGGATTTCCCTGCATCTGCAGCTTCTGGGGTCCTCGGCCCTGTTTCATCTTAGGACCCCACCCTGGGCTCATTCTCCTCGAAACAAACCTTTGGGAACTTCCTTGAGTGGGCCCAGTGGTAGTAAATGTCTCAATTTTAGCTTTTCTGCAAATGTCTTTCTCTCATCCTGGTTCTGAAATGGGAGTTTTAGCTGTGCGGTAATTACAAGGCATCATTGCTTTCTCTCAGTATTTTAAGACATTTTCCACTTTTCTTGCCGGGAGGTCAGCGGACAGGATCTTATCGTTCCCCCCCTCCACCCACCAGTTGCTAATCCGTCCTTTCTCTCTGTCTGATCTAAAATTCTCCCCGCTCTTTGTCTTCGCTGTCTGTAGCGGCACTAGAATATGTCTGAGCATGCATTTATTTCTATCTGGCTTGAAATTTGACTTGCCCCTTGCATCTGAGAATATAGTCTTTTATCAGTTCTAGAAATTTCTCAGCCATCATCGTGCTTCACATATTGCCTCTGTCCCATTCCCTCTCGCCGTCTCTCTGCAGCTCCAGCCAGGTGTGCTATACCTGCCTTTCCATTCCCGGGTCTCAGACCCTCTTTCCCGTGCTCCACCTCTGGGTCTCTGCACTGCATCGGGGCATTTCTGTCCATCTGTCGGTTTGCACATTCTCTCAGCAGCCGCATCTAATCTGCTCTCTAAACTGTCCACCGAGTCTTAAAATTTACATTTTCATCACTATGTTTTTTAAAAGGGAAAAAACACTTCTCTTTTTCATATAGTATCACGTTTCCGCCTTGTGCTTTTGCTGTTCTTTCAACACTTGAAACATTTTGTACCCACGAAACCACGAATGGCTAAAAGACCCAGAGTCCCTGAGTTCTGGACATACCCGTCCTCACCCAGCACACGCAGGGCCAGGCCGCTCTCTGGGGAGGTACCCGTCCTCACCCAGCACACGCAGGGCCAGGCTGCTCTCTGGGGAGGCACCCGTCCTCACCCAGCACACGCAGGGCCAGGCCGCTCTCTGGGGAGGCACCGCCTTTCTTTGATTATGCGGCCACTGGCGTGAGGAACGCTAAGTGGCCGGAGGTGGCCATAGCTTTGTTTCTGTGCAGTACTTAGTGTAACCCCCATGGAGCATCTTCCACGGTTCCCCCAAACCAGAACCTCCAATCCAACAGGATCTAAGGTCGCAGGGATGAGAAGCACACATTTCGCCAGCGGGTTTCTGGGATCGATGGTGAGAGGACCCAACCCTGCCCCCCACCGTGGGTCCCCGATGGCGTGTTACTGGGGAGTCTGCCTATGGGGAGACATGACTGTACATTCCGCTCTTGGCTAAATACATAGACTGTGTCCTGGAGCTGAACGCCCTACCCCGCAGTCGCTGAGCCTTGGCTCTGCAGGCCGTTTTCTGGGGCTGGCTGCCCTGGCGGATGGGGAACCCGTGACACAGCAGTGGTCCCTGTGGCCACAGCTCTTCTGCTGTGAAGTGAGTCCCCGGTCTGAGGCTGTGATGCGTGCGGTCTCCTGACTGTGAGCTCGGCACTTCAAGAGCCCTTGGATAGCAGAGCGGGCCCAGGCCCCGGGGGCAGGGGAGCAAGCCCCTGGCTGGAGCTGATGTCACCTCTGGTGGTGACGACTCACTGCCCTCTCCAGTGTGGATGGAGGTCTCCTGTCACCAACCTACCCCCAGCTGGCTGGTTGGGCGCCTTGGGAAAAAGGCCACTGTCATGGGCTAAGCATCAGAGTCTGCTGGCGGGCTGGACGTTCGGCCACGTCATCCTCGGAGAGCGGGGCCACGAGCTGTCTCGTGCAGTGGCCAGTGAGTGAGATGCTGACACCTGCCCGATGGCCCGACGAGCCATCTGTCCACCTGGCTTTTCTCTGCGATGGATGTTCTCTGTGGACGTTGGCGGGACACAGAGATCCACATGTGTTGTGCCGCCCCCTTAGACCAATCCACTTTCCCTAAGGCATCCCACGGGTGCCTTTCCCCCGAACCTTCTGGAGCTGGTTTTCCGATTTTGCTGCTTCCAGGCAGCTGAGTAGTGAGTGAGCCAAGCCATTCATCGCTGCCCAGAAGTCCTCCCGTGGCATCACCTCAAGCCACCCCTCCCTCTGTCCAAAGGCACGGCGCAGCGATCTCTCTAATCTCTGCCCACTGGTCTTCAGGGCCACCTGCGTGGGCTGGGCTGCAGTCGCTGGGCATGTTCCTTTGGTGCCGTGATACGAGGCTGAGCCACTCGTGAATCAGACCCAGGATGCTCCCTCTAGTAGCGTCTCGGGACTTAGGGGACACCCCCAAGGGGCAAGGTGTGGCTGAGAGGGAGGTGTCAGGGTGACAGAGGTGACACGAGGGGCGGGACCACGGTCTGTGTAACTTCTTCGTGCTCAGGCTTGATACCAAACATCCCATTTCCTTCTTGGGACAGACGCTGCTGCCCCTGCCCATCCTGTGACCCAGTGGTTTGAGAGCACCTAGCTTGGGAAGGACGGTTCCGGTCACACCTGACATCCCATGCTGAGGCCATCAGGAGGTACCAGGACCCAAGACCCGCTTTGCAAACAGCGTTTAGTTCCCTGATGCAGAAGGCATGGCATCACTGCAGAATCCTAGGGTCCTGGGCTGCGACCTTCCTGTGGGGCTGTTCCCGCTGCCACCGGGGAGCTGAGTTTGGTGGAAGCATCCTCGACCACCATACTGGCCGTGGAGGGCGGCCACCTGAGCTTCTCCACGACGGCAGGGCCCCACGCTACTGCATCTCCTCTGCCTTAGTGGAGTGGGGGGGACCTCTGACCTTCCTCAGAGCACTAGTCAGATGGCGGGTTCTCCAACCACACGTGTGAATCTGCTAGAACTCTTCACCTCCTGAGCCTCCAGGCCCCTCCTCCACGCCCTGCCCAGGCAGTGCTGGCATCTCCATGTGCTACAGGGCGTCACCATGGCCATGCCCCTGGGCAGCCCGTCCACAGCACGTCAGGAGCACTCCAGACACCCCACCCAGCACGTTGGTGATCCCGAGCTCTGGGGCAGAGTGCCCAGCTCCGCAGCCTCTTCCCTCCCCGGCCTTACGCTCTGCACCCCTGCCCCTACTGTCCAGTCCCCCAAGGACCACTCCCACGCGGGAGCCAGACGGTGCACCGAAGCGAGCAGAGCCCGCGTTCCCCTGCTCGGGCTGGGCCCAGGCTGGGCTCAGGCCGGGCTCGGGCTGGGCTCAGGCCGGGCTCGGGCTGGGCTCAGGCCGGGCTCGGGCTGGGCTCAGGCTGGGCTCGGGCAGGGCTCAGGCTGGGCTCGGGCAGGGCTCAGGCTGGGCTCAGGCTGGGCTCAGGCTCGGGCTGGGCGGGCTCAGGCTAGGCTCAGGCCTGGCCCTCGTGGCTGTTCTGGAATCAAGGACTGGTGGCAGCTGGGGGACGCCTGACTCAGGGAAGGCCTCTGCGGGCCTCCAGGGAAGGGTGGGTGCTCTCTCTCATACGGGAGAGGGAGGCTGCTTTGCCGGCCCAGAGCTCGGGGCAGCTTGGAGTTCACGACTTGCGGGCAGGTCTGGTGCGCTTTTCCCTCCTAAGTCTCAGGGTCCCATTCCCACCCCATGCCTTGTCAGCACAGGAGACCTGTCGGAGTCGCGTGGCTAGATCGCCTTGAGGCGGTGCCTCTCTCGTGATTCAGGGACCAACCGTCCCGGTGTTCCTGAGACTGTCCTGGTTCTAGCCCTGAAAGTCCCACATCCTCGGAAACAAACGCCTCGGTCATGGGCAGTGAGTCACCTGGGCCCGATTTTCAGGACAGGCCAATTACAAGTGGGGTGACTGACTGTCCAGGGACAGAACCCGAGAACCCCGCTGAGGGCCCGGGCCAGTGCGCTGCCTGAAACCAGAACTGGCTGGAACCATCATCATTTAAATCAGGGAAGCACCTCATCACTAACACTATGTTCAAACAAGGGGAACCTGAGGACCCCAAGAGTAATTAAGAATTAACAAACGTACAGGGAGTGAGACTGGTTAGTTCAGGAACTGAGGTTAACCTGGGGAACTCGACTGTGTCCCAGGCCCAGCGTTCCTCTCACTCGTAACCTGATTTGCCAGCAAAGGTTGAGAAGTCATGTGGGGACGTGGACAGAGCGAGGATAAACACAGTGGCCTGTTTCTGGAGGGGTGAAACCACATCCTGCAGCCACGCAGGGCCCTCCTGGCGCGCAGCTGGCGCGTCCGCGGCCACACAACCCGCTTAGGGGTGGCCCAGGCTAATGGCCACTTAAAAACGCATGACCTCGGCTCCGGCCAGGTGCTGGGTGGTGTTGGGAGGATCGATCCCTGAGGTCTCTCCCGAGGGCCCTGGAATCAGCATGTACTCCGCCTCCTGCCACCTTCCCTTTGCTGCCCGCCCCCCCGGGGCAAATGCTGCCGCCCTGAGCTTTGTCACCGGCTTCTCTCATCTCAGGGGTGTCTGCCGAGCGAGCGGGTTTGAGGGTCTGCACGGGTGCACGGCACCAGGACGGACCCCGGGCTGCCAGGGCGGAGGCTGCCGTTCGGCCCATTTCCCACCCAAGTGCACCAAGCGCGTCAAACATCCCGTTTCCCATCTCGCCCCCAGTGGCTCCCGGCGAGTCCCAGCCTCAGGTTAGGCTGCAGGACCTGGCTCTGGCAATCCTGCAAGGCGCCAGGGTATGGGCCACCGTGTGGATTGGGATTGCAGCTCCCAGGCCGGGGACGGAGGCTCCTCTCAGGTAGGAGCTGTCTCTGTGCACCTCTGCGTTCAGAGCGGCCCCTCTGGTCTGAGTCCAGCCTTCTCCTGCAGGACTTTGCCGTGACCAGCGCAGCCCAGAGCACCCTGCCGTCACCTCGGGGCCCCAGCCAGCCATGCCCTGCACCCAAGCCCGGCAGGTGGTGCCTTGTCTGAGTACTTAGACATCACAGAGCAGAGCCCACTCTCATGGCGTTAGCTGCCAGTGATGGGAACCCTAACAGCGGCCTAAACAAGGAGGGAGTCATTTGCCCACAGTGAGAACAGAGCCAGGTCCGTGCTGACCTGCTCTGCAGCTTGACAAGGTCAGGGCCAGCGCGTCATCTGTGCAGCCAGCGCAGGCTGGAGGGTAGCTGGACACGTGCACACTTGGCCTGGCAGCGTCCACGGCAGAGGCCGTGACAGGCTGTGGGGTGTCAGCCGACCATCTCCCCAACGTGCACGGCCTCCCAGCACCTGTGTTCTCAGGAGGGCTGCCTGGAGGGAGTCTGAAGAGCCCAAAGGCCCCTAGGCTGAACCTCCACTGGTGGAAGTGAGTCCTGAGCAAACTGGCTGGCGAGGAATTTGGGAAGTGAGGGGCCCCTGGGCCCAGGACCCTCCAGTGAGTGACAGCAGGAAGTGACAGCTGCCTGAGAAAGGCCGGCTGCAGCAGTTGCCGTGGTTACCATACATCCTCTGCCAGGGACACAGGGGCCACGCCGCTGAGGAAGGGGCCTGCCTGCTTTTCTCCCGCCGCGGAGCACAGGCTCCGGATGCGCAGGCCCAGCGGCCACGGCTCACGGGCCCAGCCGCTCCGCGGAACACGGGATCCTCCCGGAGCGGGGCACGAACCCGTGTCCCCAGCATCGGCAGGCGGACTCTCAACCACCACGCCACCAGGGAAGCCCTGGGCCTGCCTGCTTTTAAAGACAGTCCTTAAGACATCGCTTTATTATAAAGAACCCCAAACCCACCCAGTTTTATTGAGTGGGATGTCTGTCTGCGTGTAAAGTTCAGATGAGAAAAATCCCTCCATTTCCAGGAGGGTTCTTAAATGAGAGGAAAGGTTAAATACAGTCAATCCAGTTTTTCTGAGTACTTAATGCACTCGCCCTATAACCCAGCACGCATGGAGAGGTCCCAGTCTCCCAGGGCCTGTCTACTCGTGTCTCCTTCCCCTACTCCCCATGGACAGGCAGGCCCGGCGGCCACACCCCTCCTCTGAGCAGCTGGCGGTCTGACCCGATGGTGCTGAAGGCCCTGTCATTTTGATGGACACTGCGAGTCCACACCCACAGAAGTGGCTGCGTTGCACGGGAGGCCACCAGCATTGCACGGGAGGCCAGTTTCCCACCCTGTCACCCATTCAGTGTGTTGTCAGACTGGATTTTTGCCAGTTTGATGGGTGTGAGATAACAGAAAATTTATATTGGGCTCTGTCCTGGGTTCATGGAACAGAGCTCCTGAAACCCTTGTAAATTCCCAAGTGACAAGAGCAACAGGAGCATCTTTTGTCCCAATGAGGTGACTCTGGGTGGCTCCTGGGTCGGGGCAGGTTATCAGAAAGACCAATCCAGGATGAGAACCTTGGAGTTTTCAGCCCTGCCTCCCATCCTCTTAAGGAAGGAGGGGGCTGGAAATGGAGTTAATAATCGGTCACGCTGATGGAAGGAAGGCTCCTAAAATCCCACTAGTGTGGGTTTGGAGAGCTTCCAGTTCGGTGGACACATCCACATAATTGGAGAGTAATGCACCCCAACTCCCCGGGGACAGAAGCCCCCGTACTCAGGACCCTCCCAGACCTCGCCCTGTGTATCGCTTCATCTGGGTTTTCATCTGTGTCCTTTATCATATCCTTTAATAAACTGGTAAATGAAAAGAAGTGTTTCCCTGAGTTCTGTGAGCCACTCTAGCAAATTATTTGGACCCAGGAGGGGGTCACGGAAACTTTCAATTGGTGGCCAAGTTGGGCAAAAGCTATGGGTAACCTGAGGACCTACTTCCTACAAACTGGCGTGGGAGGGGTTCACGTCTTCACCTCTTTTTATTGGGTCTTCCTTTTTCTTCTTGGTTTGTAGGAGCTCTTTATATATTGTATATTAGGAAGATTAGCCCTTTATGATATATGTTACCATTTTTTTTCCAGCTTGTCTTTTATCTTTTGACGTTGCTTATGATATCTTTTCCCAGGCATGTGTTTTTATTTTTACCCAAATTCATCAACCTTTTATTTTTTGGTCTCTGGATTTTGACACATGTTAGAAAGGCCTTCTTCACTCCAGGGTCATAAAGAAATTTGTTGTGTTTTCTTCTAATGATTTCGTGGTTTCACTTTCTACGTGTACATTGTTAAAAATTCATTCATTCATTTTTGGCTGCATTGATCTTTGTTGCTGCACGCGGGCTTTCTTTTTCTAGTTGCGGCGAGCAGGGGCTCCTCTTTGTTGTGGTGCGTGGGCTTCTCATTGCAGTGGCTTCTCTTGCTGCGGAGCACGGGCTCTAGGCAGGCAGTCTGCAGTAGTTGTGGCACACGGGCTCAGTAGTTGTGGCTCACGGGCTCTAGAGCACAGGTTCAGTAGTTGTGGCACTCAGGCTTAGTTGCTCCACGGCATGTGGGATCTTCCCGGACCAGGGATCAAACGGAATCCCTGGCGGATTCTTAACCATTGCACCACCAGGGAAGTCCCTTCTACGTGTAAATTTTTGATCTCCCTGAGGCGAGGATTTAATCTGATCTTTTTCTACTTGGGTACTTAGTTGTCCCAACATAATTTATTAAATGTCTGTCTATTTGATGACTCTTTTTCAAATATCTGATAAGCCTCCCAGAAGCTCTATAATTGGTATTGATTCTATTTGATAAATAGATCCAAAATGATACAATGGAGATAAGAGCTATTTTGTCAGTGGCTGGGATTCAATTAGATACACGTATGTAAATCCCTTAGCACACAGCACCTGCTAATAGATGGTATTTTTAAAAATCACTGCACTCAATGAGAATCCCCTGAGACACAGAATCAGCCCGGGCGGTGTGGCGGCCACAGGGCAGCCGGCAGATAATTGAACAGGAAAGCCTTCTTGCTTGTGTTGTTGCACTAATTCGGCCCCATTGCTGAAAATAGTTATAAAAAGAACCAAAGTACAATCTGTATTTCTTTATTCAGTGCCTCTCAGTCTCTCCTTACACTTCCAAACGATTTTCATTTAAGTCCATTTTTTTACCTTTTGATTTGAAATTCCAACTTTATCACATACTAAATCCCCATACGTATTTGGGTCTATTTCTGATTTTCTAATTTTGTTCCGCTGTTCTGTGGGCAGCACGTAGTCCCTTGCGCTCGTTTTAATTATTAAGGCTTCGTGGAACGCTTTACGAGGGTGCTTTAGGGTTTGCTCGTTACTCTTCTTTACGGGGTTTTCCTGGCTGTCCTCTTTTGTTTAGTTTTCATATCATTTTTTTGAAATCAGCTTTTCTAGAAGCAGAGAAACAAGCTTGTTGGTACTTTTAATTATAAGGCTTGCATTAAATTTAGAAGTCAATTTAGGGAGAATTGGCGTATCCACGATGTTGAGCCAATTGTCCCAGCCAAGAGCATGCAAATCAACTTTGGGGTCTTTGAAGGTCTTTCTCATGCGTATTTCGCACATTCCTTGTTACAGGTATTCACAGATACTTTATCTTTTTTGTTGTTGCTATTGTGAGGTTCTCTCTCCCATATCTTCTACACGGTACACACACACACACAATCTGCCGATCACTATAGACATATATGAAGTCTACTGTATATTAACACAATATTGATTAATTTTAATATATTATTAATTTTAATATTTTTTAATTTATTTGGGGGGGTCTTTTTTTTTAACTTGCTCCAGTTTATTTTATTTTACTCTTTCGTCTGCATTGGGTCTTCGTTGCTGTGTGTGGGCTCTAGGTGCGCGGGCTTCAGTAGTTGTGGCACGTGGGCTCAGTAGTTGTGGCTCTCAGGCTGTAGAGTGCAGGTTCAGTAGTTGTGGCGCACAGGCTTAGCCATTCTGCGGCATGTGGGATCTTCCCAGACTCGGGCTCGAACCCATGTCCCCTGCATCGGCAGGTGGACTCTTAACCACTGCACCACCAGGGAAGTCCTTATTTTAATTTTAAAAGAAATCTGCTAAACTCTCTTATTATTCGTGCTCATTTAAAATGGATTCTTTATTGAATCTGATTTCCAAAATAGTGATCGTTTTTATGCCTCTGATTTCTTTCTCTTGCCTGATGGCGCTGATGATGGGTATCTAGTTCAGTGTTACACAGGGGTAATGGTATTGGGGAGTCCTGTCTTATTTCTGACTTTAACGGGAGGAAGTCCAGAGTCTCCTCATTATGTACAGGGCTGAGTTTGGGGCTGGTATTTATATGAGTATAATGTTATACTGTTGCTAAGTTAAGGAAGAATCCGTCAGTTCCTATCTTATGAAGCATTTCTTTTTAACTTCAAGAATGACTGATGAATTTGGGAAATGCTTTTTCTGAATGAATAGAGATAATCATAAGGGTTTTATCCTTAAATCTATTAACATTATGGGTTATATGAATAGATTTTCTAATATTAACTTGCTTTTTCACTTTGGCTTCGAACTCTACTTGGTAATAGATTATTCTTTAAGAGTTGATGGATCGGACTTCCCTGGTGGCAGAGTGGTTACGAGTCTGCCTCCCAATGCAGGGGACACGGGTTCGAACCCTGGTCGGGGAGGATCCCACGTGCCGCGGAGCCATTAAGCCTGTGCACCACAACTACTGAGCCCGTGCGCCACAACTACTGAAGCCTGCGCACCTAGAGCCTGTGCTCCGCAACAAGAGAAGCCACCACAATGAGAAGCCCATGGACCGCAACGAAAAGTAGCCTCTGCTCGCCGCAACTAGAGAAAGCCCGTGAACAGCAACGAAGACCCATCGCAGCCAAAAATAAATTAATTTAAAAAAAGAGAGTTGATGGATCCTATTTGCCAATATTTTATTTAAGGGTTTAGCATTGATATTTGTAAGTTACACTGAGTTCTCTTTGTGTGCAGTCTTCATCAGGTTTTGGCATCAATAGTACACTTCTTCAGTTAAAAAAATCTGTAAGTTTTCCTTCTTTGTCTATGCTATGGAGTAGTTTTAAAGATGGGTAGACTTTCCCTGGGAAACTGTCTGATTGGGTGGGATTCGGGGGGGTCTTAAACTACTTTTTCTATTTCTTATTTGGAAATTATCTGTTTGGTCTTCCTATGTTTATGAGTCAATTTTTTGCTAGAAAATTAAATTTCATCATGGTTTAAATTTTATTTTAAACAAATAGTTGCTTAAATTAGTTAGTACAAATTAGTCATTTAAATTAAAGACATTGTTTGTCTCCGTGGTTATTTCTCGCCTTTTGTCATTTTTATTTTGTGTATTTGTACTTTCTCTCCCCTTTTCCTTCACCCAGTTAGCTAGTCACTTACTTACTTTTTCCAAAGTGCCAGATTATTTCTTTCTACAGCTTTCTATTTTCTCACTTCTTTTGTCTTTATTAACTCCTTCCTTTTTTTTTTAAACATCTTTATTGGAGTATAATTGCTTTACAATGGTGTTAGTTTCTGCTGTATAACAAAGTGAATCAGCTATACATGTACATATATCCCCATATTCCCTCCCTCTTGCGTCTCCCTCCCACCTTCCCTATCCCTCACCTCTAGGTTTCTCTAATGATTAGTGCTGCTGAGCATCCTTTCATGTGTTTGTTGGCATTCTGTATACCTTCTTTGGTAACTCCTTCCTTCTCTCCTATCAGTTATTTTTGTTTTTCATTTACTAATCTTTTAATTCAGTGATGAATTCATTTGTTTTCATTCTTCCTCTTTTAAAAATTGATATATTTGAATTTAAGGCGATGTGTTTTCCATGAAGCACTGCTCACAGGTCCTAACATGTAGTGCTTTCATTATCTTTGATTTTTAGGAATTGTGCAGTTGGCTTTATATTTGCCCTTTGACCCAAGTTGTTTAGGAAAAAATGTGTAGATTTCCAAGTAGGATGCATTTTCTGTTTCCTTATTTTGTTATCAATTTCTGGTGTTATTGCATTATGATCAGAAAATCTTGTATTTTCCTACAGTTTGGAAAGTTACTGAGGTTTTCTCCGTGGCTAAGTGTACGGTCGGCATTTGTGAATGTTCCAGGGCCACGTGGAGAGGTGGTGCCTGTCCCTGTAGCTATGCTGGAAATGCCTCCCTCACGTCCGCCTTACTGATCATCTTGTTGGGCTGTGAATATGGTTGCTTTTGCACTGGTTCTGCCACGGACTAAGAGGCAGAGTCAACGCCCCTCTTACCAACAGAGCCAGCCTTTCTCTGTGTCTCCCGACATGAGGATGTGTCTTCTGGCGGGTATTTTTTGGCCATGCCACGGCATGTGGGATCTTAGTTCCCTGACCAGGGATGGAACCTGTGCCCCCTGGAGTGGAAGCGTGGAGTCTTAACCACTGGACTGCCAGGGAAGTCCCTGAAGCTGTATCTTAAACAACCGTCTACTCCTTTCCTCCATGCAGTAGCCTTGAAGAAAGAACATGCCCTGTCTGAGGTTTCTGGGAGGACAGCGTATCTTCCTTCGCCCTTGCCATCTTATCTGGCTGCCTGGGTCTGTAGAAATCTCTGCAAAGGAAGGGCAGGGGCAAGGAGGAGCCGGGGGTCAGAGGTGGCCGCTGGGCCTGGGGAAGCAGCCCTGGGGCCCAGACGGCAGCAAGGACCCCAGAGACAACAGCGAGCCCCTCGTTCAGAAAACCTACCTGGGGCCTCTGTGCCAGCTGTGGCAAGAGCAGGGCAGACAGACACTGACAATCTCACCACCGACACTGTGTGGGCCCAGCTCTGTCGCCTTCTGTCACCTTTGTTCTGGAGCTCCTGGCCTGTCCGGTCAGGGACAGCTGGCAGAGACATGAGGGCGGCCAGGCCATGCCAACTGCCAGGCCTCCTTCAGGGCCATGGTCCTCAAATATTGCTTCCACATTCATTAAAGGATTCAAGGGGAAAAAGCGTTTTCTATTTATTAAGTACTCTTGATGTTCAAAACAAAGCATTTGGGGACTTCCCTGGTGGTCCAGTGGTTAGGACTCCGTGCTTCCACTGCTGCGGGCATGGGTTCAATCCCTGGTCGGGGAATTGAGATCCCACAAGCTGCAAGGCCAAAAAAAAATTTTTTTTGAAATAAAAAAACAAAGCATTCATTACGCGTGATTTTTCTGAGCCAGCCAAGTTCCTGGTCAGCACTGCTTTTCAGTGACCAGGCCATGGATGCGTCTATCTCAGACTTTAGGGCAGCACGCCTCCTTCATGACACGGATCAGGCTGCGTCTTAGGTCAGGTCGGGTGTGAGCCAGACTTGGTGCAGGTGGGTTTTCTTTGTCGGTGGCCCCAGAAAGAGGAGGAAGAGCGTGGGGGAGGGGGGCAAGGACCAGGCGCGCAACGGTGACTGTCGTTGAGCTCACTATCTCCGTGGGCTCAACCCGCCACCAGGCCTGCTTGGGAGCCGTGCACCCCACACTGTGAGGTTTGCACATTGATCCCCCAACTCATTGAGGGAGGGCCTGATGGTGTCGGTTTCCCACCACTTCCTGCTCAGGCTGCACTGGAGGCCCCAGCGGGTCCTGGAGGCGGGACCCTACCCGTGCCAGGGCTGCCCAGCTGCAGTTGAATCAGAGCGAGCTGCGGGCATGGGGCCTGGGGCACTCTACGTGGCTGCTGGAGTCTGAGTCACCACGCAGGCCACTGTGAGCGGAGGATTATGGGGGAAGAGACACACCCGGAGATCTGGGTTAGCTGACCCCGCCCTTCCTGCTTATGCCCGTGGAGCTTGGTGTCGTTGGAGGCTGGCATTCTGGGCGGCTCAGCCTTCCCACCCACCACTCTCTTCTGCCCCCGGCCCCCGGTATTAGGTGTGCCAGTAGCTGGCACAAGAGCCACGAGCCCTGCTCCCACAGCTGACTTCTGCCACCGGGGAGGAGGGCGGCCCCCTGGTGGAGCAGGTGGAGGGAGGCCGTGTGGGGCCCTCCTGCACGGCGGTCATTCCTGCCCCTGCCTTCTGTCCGCATCCGGCAGGGACCCAGGTGAGGGACCCAGGGAGGTTTGGGCATGGAAAGGCCTCTTGGGGGATAACCTCAGCTTGAAAGGAGAGGGCGAGAATCCAGCCTGTCAGAAAGCCAAGAAAGAAGCAACTGAGCTAAAAATAGGAGCATTGAACAGAATGTCCGGAAATGCCATCCACAGTGCCAGGTTTGATTTCATTGTTGCTAATTATTTAAGTCACATTATGCAGAATAAAACCTGGGAAGAGGATACTGTGTCTAGACAAACAAATGTGGAAAGTGATGCACAAAGCCAGTAACAGTGAACAGTGACCTGAGCCCATTATTGAGACTACGAGGAGGGCAGGTGGGCTGGGGCTTCCGCCCGGTTTGTCCCCCAGCTCTGCCCTTTAACCCGCTGTGCCTCGGGTCCTCCCGGATAAAATGGGATGAGGTGAGGCGCCACCTCCCGGAGCTGTGGCTTCTGGGAGCTCCCGAGCGCACTCACCGTGTTCCTGGAGAGGCCCAGCACCAGGGGCTGTTCTCTGAGCTGCCACGGGGTGAGCACTTCCTCTGTCTGTTCCTCTACTTCCCCATCTGTGAAATGGAGATAGGAATACCTGTCTCAAAGGTTCTGAGGGAATTAATTGCGTAGCACACATATTTTGGAGGGGAAAATTCTATCACGATCCCTGCTTTCAGCTGAGAAAATTGAGGCTCAGGAAAAGGAAAGAAAACCAAGTATCCTGCTCAGAATCAGCTACCTAGCCAACGGTGCAGTGCGGCTCTGTTCTTTTTTGTATACAGTCGGGCTCCTTACAGACAAGTGGAAATGCAGATAAGGTGGAAAAAGGGCGAAGTCACCGCCAGGGCAAGACAGTTGGATGCATTTCCATCCAATCTCTTTTGAAATAGTTTTTCTTTCTTTGTTTTTTTTTTTTTACTTTTATGTAGTGGTGATCATATCACACCTTCATGTTTGTTAAAGACTTTTTTTTTTTTAGTTTTTTAAAAGCCAATGTTTATTCCTTTTAAAAGGCTCCAGAGACTTTAAAAAGGTCCAAAGGCCTTAAAGATATCCAGGTTTCAGATGATAACAGGCAGGCACTGACTGTCGGTTTCTCTGTTGCTAAAGCCTCAGTTTCAACCTGTTTAATTCTATCCCTCCAAGATTCTTCCAGCTGGGGAGTGGCGGATTCCTCCGACTTTCAGCGTACTTCATCAAAGGTACCACGCCAATAAGGAGGGGAAAAACAGTGCTAGTAGCAATCATCGTCATGGCAAGGAAGAAAGTTTTATGATCCAGGAATCCACTTTAACAATCAACATTAGGGCTTCCCTGGTGGCGCAGTGGTTGAGAGTCCGCCTGCCGATGCAGGGGACACGGGTTTGTGCCCCGGTCTGGGAAGATCCCACATGCTGTGGAGCGGGGGGGCCCATGACCCATGGCCGCTGAGCCTGCGGGAGAAGCCACAACAGTGAGAGGCCCACGTACCACAAAAAACAAAAACATCAACATTATACGATTTTCCAGACTATCATAAACACCTTCTAAACACTATTTTGATGGTGACATAATTGTTCATCAAATAAACACAGCATAATTTATATAACATAGTCATTATTATTTATTTTCACTGTTTTCAATTTTTGGCTACTGCCAACAACGCTGCCACGTGTGTTTTTATCCATAAAGGTTTGGGAGAGACTGTTTCCTTAAAGAGATCTAGAAATGGAATTGTTGGGTCAGAGGATGAAAGGGTGCTACTGCTGTTTAAAAAGGTGGCATCTCAGAGAATCCACCAAGGCAGAGAAGCCACTGTCCAGGTGTGCTGGGCTGCTTGCTTTCCCACACCCTCACCTTCCTCAGCCTCCCCCCACCCCCAACCAAGTTTTTATTAATTTAGTAGAAAAAAATTTATATGGCACTTCCTCTATGACTCATGAGGGAGATTATTTCTCCACATAATCATTACTACTCCTATTTCCCTTTTGTGGACTATTTGCTCCCCTGAGGCTACCATTTAGGGAAGGCTTGGTTAAATGTAAGGAAACACCTGCCCCAGAGGCTCAGGCCCACTCTGCCTTGCCCTGCCGAGCGCTGCCCGTGGCGATGTTCCTGAACATCTGGTGAGCGAAGGAGGTGCGGTTAGAGGAGCTGGCATGCTGTGGAACGGTAAAAGCAATACACAGTGTACCTGGTGGATTCTTTGGAAACTCGTGTGTTACATCTTGCAAGTCGGTTGAGTTTATCAAACTTCTATTTTGAGACTGTGTAGATTCATACGCAGTTGTATGTAGAGCTCCCATGCACCCTTTATGTAATAGGGAAAAACAAACCTGACTTCATACTGGATCTTTCTTTTACTTTAATCTTTATGTTCTACTGCTTTTGCCACAAGTTAATCAGTAGAAGGATGTTGCCTATAACTTAAGGTAAACATAATGGCCCATCTCTGGGAACCCTGCCTCCCATGCATGAGCTTAAGCTAAAATACCTTTTCTTCAGTTCACCAGAAACACCCTGACCAGGCCCACCTGTAAATGGCTGCAGGAAAGCAGAAATTGACACATCCCTTCCGGGAGTCTGGCTGGAACCAGGAAATATTTGCAACAACTTAGGGCCTTTATAACTTTACCTCCTCACCTCCCCCTCTTTGCTCTATTAAAGAAACTAGCATCCAAACCTGGGCAAGACGGTTCTTTGGGACACTAGTCCATCCTCTCCTCTGTCTGCTGGCTTTCCCAATAAAGTCGCTATTCCTGCCCCAACACCTCATCCCTCGATTTATTGGCCTGTGTGTGGCAAGCAGTACAAGCTTGGACCTGGTAACATTTACCCAGGTTCCCCCAGTGGCAGCGTCCGGCAAAACTCTAGCGCAGTATCACATCCAGATGCCGACACTGGTGCCGTCCAGACTCACGACATTCCATGCACACAGGTCCCTCCTGCTGCCCTTTTACAGACGCATCCACTCCCTCGTTACCCCCACATGCCCCTTACCCCTTGGCAACCAATAAACTGTTCTCCACATCTATAATTTTGTCATTTCAAGACTGTTCCATAAATGGAATCATATAATATATAACCTTTGGGGGTTAGAGTTTTTTCTTTTTTCTTCTTTTAAAAAAAATATTGGCTGCGTTGGGTCTTCATTGCTGCGCGCGGGCTTCCTCTAGTTGCGGTGAGCGGGGGCTCCTCTTCGTTGCGGTGCATGGGCTTCTCATCACAGTGGCTTCTCTTGTTGCAGAGCACGGGCTCTCGGTGCGCGGGCTTTGTAGCTGCAGCATGCAGGCTCAGTAGTTGCGGCATGCGGGTAAGTAGTTGTGGCTCGCGGGCTTAGTTGCTCCGCAGCATGTGGGATCTTCCCAGACCAGGGATCGAACCCATGTCCCCTGCATTGGCAGGCGGATTCTTAACCACTGCGCCACTAGGGAAGTCCTAGAGTTTTTTCGTTCAGCATAATTCTGTCAAGATCCATCCAGGTGGTTGTGTGTATCAGTAGTTCAGTCTTTTTCGTTGCCGCGTGGTCTTTCACAGTACCGATGGACCACACATTGTTTAACCAAAGGACACCTGGGTGGTTTCCAGTTTCAGCTACAGTAATCAACCTGCTGTGAGCATGTGCTGGCCCACCTTCGGTTTTGGCACAGCCCTCTGTGGAGAGGGCCTGAGCAGAGGGGCAGAGCAAGCCCAGGGCGGTGTGTCCTTAGACAACGCATCTGCAGTATCCCAATACATAATTGAACAGGCGCTCTGCAGCCTGAAGACAATGTAATGGGCTACCAGGAAAGAGCATTTGGGCTCAAGTTCCAGCAACCTTTAAAAAAACAAATGCTGTCTCAGCAGAAAAGGATCTGAAAGAAAGAAGAATGGACATCGATGAATAGAAATAGCATCATTTTCACCAATATTGAAAGGAATTGCTAAGCCAGTATGTATGCTGAATTCAAGCATTTTCTAAATTCCCATGTGAAAAAAATAAATCTCTGATAGGTCTGCTTGGGGGAAAAATAGCCCAGGAGCCCCCTTACTGCCCTTGAGCCAGAGTGTTGCCTGGGATAGAGCGCAAGATCTTCGATCTCCCCTTCCCTCCACCCAGAAAGAAAATTCTTCCAAGCAAGAGTTGGCCAGTGGGGCCAGGCCACAGCATTGCCGTGAAGGAAGAATTGTTAGTGTCTGTCTTCTCAGAGTCTCTCTGGACTTAGTTCTCTGTTAGAATAGACTAAAGACGTGGAGACCTGGCCTTGGAGTCTACATTTGGTATCTTCTGTTTCGTATTTTATTTTTGTTATTTGAGTAGATGTAAAGTGATATGTCGTTGTCACTTTTTTTTTTTTTTTTTTTTGCGGTACACGGGCCTCTCACTGCCGTGGCCTCTCCCACCGTGGAGCACAGGCTCCAGACGCACAGGCCCAGCGGCCACGGCTCACGGGCCCAGCCACTTCGCGGCATGTGGGATCCTCCCGGACCAGGGCACGAACCCGCGTCCCCTGCATCGGCAGGCAGACTCTCAACCACTGCGCCACCGGGGAAGCCCCTCTTTGTCACTTTAATTTGTGCTTCCCGGATACCTAATGGATGCTGAGCATCTTTTCATGTGATAACTGCCCGTTCGTGGCTGTCCTCTCTCTCTTTTACCTTTTATTATTTTTGTATTTTGGCCTCACCGCGTGGCACGCGGGATCTAGTTCCCTCACCAGGGATTGAACCTCTGCCCCCTGCATTGGGAGCGTGAAGTCTTAACCACTGGACCGCCGGGGAAGTCCCTCTTTGTAGGTATTCTACTGAGGTTTTCCTGAGTCTCTCGATTTGTAAGTCAAGAATTCAATGCTTTCCATCAGACTTGTGGATTTCTGCCCTCTTCTCACTGTCTTCCTGGTAAGCCCTGTGGAACCTTATCCAGTGAGTGCTGAGCACAGCTGAGGCCGAGCCTTACGCTGAGCCCCACGCACACTTCTGGCTCTCATCCGTACCTCCTGCTCTGCCGCCCTGCCTCACAGGCTCCAGCTGTCCTAGACCCTGACCTCTGCCTGCTCACCCAGCCTCCAAGCACAGTGCCGCACTGTGCACACGCATTTAGCAGCTGTGTTCACACTCAAACTGTTTCACATACATTTACCTTATTTCATTTGCAAAAGTTTCCCCAAACCTACTTTCCTTGCGTAAGAAATGTACATGCAGTTAAAGTAAGGTTTTATTTTGTGGCATTCCCAGAAGGTGCCTACTCCGTGGAAGGCCCTGTGTGGCTGGGTATTGGGGGTGGGGACACGAGTAAAAGGCAGCCCCTAGTTCAAGAATTTTACAGCGTCACGGAGACAGGAAACTAGTGTTGTGGCAATGCAGAGAAAGGTGGTTGCTTCCAACCGCGGGGCAGAGTTTGTGGCAGTCGGCCTCCCAGGTGCGCCTTGAGGAGGACAGTGGTGCCGGAGAGTCTAGGTTGTATTGAGAAGGTATATAATCTTGTTCTACTTCATGGCAGCAATATTACTTCATAAAACCAATGTAACGACAAACACAAGACCAAGAGTGTTGCAAGGGGTAACTGCCATTCGCTCAGTGGTGGGAATTAACCCGGTGTCCTAATGATTCCCCCGAGGCATCAGGCCTCTGGTAGAAATAACAATGCTAGGCTACGGGCGGCAACCCACACAGGTGAGAAATGGACACGCTCGTGTCCACTTGTTGATGTCGGTGACTCCCGGGGTCCATGTGTCGGTGTCAGCGACCCCCAGGTGGTCCCCCTGTCCGGATGTCTGAGACCCCCGGCTGGTCCCCGTGTCCGCACGCGGCTGTCAGCGACCCCCGGGTGGTTCCACGGGCTCCGGGTCAGCGACCCCCGGGGCCGTCCTCGACGTCGGGCACTCCTGCGGGCGATGCTTGTGGGCGCCCCGCTGCGAGTACCGGCTGCCCTCCCCACGCCAGCCCTGTCCGCCCGAGAGCGCCGGCCTGGGGGGCGGTTCCCGGCCGTCCAGTCCCTACGGTAAGGGACCCACGCGGGACCCACAGCGGCCCACGTCCGGCCCGCGCGGATTTCGGCCCCGAGACGCGAAGGATACCTCCGCCGACACTCGCGCAGCCTGGATCGCCTTTCCGCCTTTCGTCGGAGGACCGAGTCCGCTCGGCGGAAAGGCCTCCCCTTTAAGGCGCGCGCCCCGGAAGCGGTACCACCGCGCGCCGGCACCGGAAGCGGGTGCGGCCGGCGGGCGGCGACGGCGGGCGGCCGGCGACTGCGGGCGGCCGGCTAGGGAGCTACCTCGAGCGGCCGGGCGGGCGTCGCTGTCGCGGTTGCGGCGCCGCTTAGGCTCGGGCTGGCCCGGCGCGGCCTCGGGCTGCCCATGGGGCGCAGGAGGCCGGGCCGGTGACGCCGGACGCCCATGGACGCCCCTGAGGAGCCGGTGCCGCCGGTGATCTACACCATGGAGAACAAGCCCATCGTCACCTGTGAGTGCCCGGCGGCGCGGGAGGGGGCGGCAGCCGCGGCGTGCAGCCCGGCCCAGGTCGCCGGCCCCTCGGCCCCCGCTGCCCGGCCCCCGCGCTCCCGGCCGGGCCGCTTCCTGGAATGGAGGTGTGGCCGGGGCGGCGGCTGCGGCGGGGCCCTGACCCCGCGGGCGACCTCCGACCTCCCCGGGGCCGACCTCGTATCTCTCTCTCCTGGAGGCGACCTCTGACCTCCTCAGGGACGCTCTTCTGGTTGTCCGGCTGCAGTTGGACAGCGCCTGGGGCGCGCCCCGAGGGGGCGCCGCTGTGCGCCCCGTCCGGCTGCAGGCTCGGCAGCTTGCCCCGCTCGGGCCGGTTCTTCCCGGCGGGGACGGTCTCCTCCAGGCGCACTGTTTCCTCCGGTCCCGCAGAGGGTCTCCCGGCTCTGCGAGCGTGGACGAAGTTTGCGTGCGGTTGTCGTGTTTGTTAGGAGACGGGGGTTTGTACTCAGTAACGTGTGAAGTAGTGGAAGACTTAGGAGCCCCGTCGGCCGTGCCCAGCTGCACTTGCCTGGGCACAGCGGCTCTGCCGGGCCGGGACCGCGAACCAGGGCTCTTCCCCGCAGGCCGCTCAGGCACTTCCGAGACGCTGGCACAGAGCAGAAACCCATTTCACAGATGAGGCTGCGAAGGTTCGATGAGCTCATCCACGCTCTGGACCACTGGACTGGTGCCTCTTCATTTTGAGTGTCGGGTTTTTTTTTTGGCGCCACATTTACTCATCCACAAAGGAATTGTTTTTCTGTTACAGAAAAATTTCCTCTAACTTTTACAACCATAACTTCGGAATTAAATACTTTCAAAAACACTAAGCTTATGGAAAGTGTTGAAACGTTGGCTGACATTTTGATGACTTGCAGACAGGTGTTTCAGACTATTAGGATTTTTGACCTCTGACAGTGTTCTTATCTTCAGTTAATTTTTTCAGATGGTGTTCCACACTTTGAAAGGAAGCACTCTTTCTACAGCAACATCCAGGCAGGCACTTAGCCCTTAGTAGATGGTTCTGTAGGTCTTGAGCCTTCTCTTGTTTCTTTCTCTCTTTCTTTTACTCTCCTTGTATGCTTTCTCTTGTCAGATCCCTGAGAAATTGTATATTTAAAGTTGAAGTCTGTTGCTTTATCTTTAGCTGATACACTTTCTCAGGGAAAGGGACGGTGTCACATCTAAATTTGGACACTTGCATAGTTCGAAGCTGTTTTCTCTTTTCACCAGGACAGCTGCAGGTCTTGCTCAAGACTGCACTTTAGTCGAGGGAACAGGTGTGTGTAGAGCTGATCTGGAGGCCCTGCGGTTAATTCCCAGGTGCCTTCTGTACCCTCGGGGAAGAGGAGCCAGGCTGGAGTGGTCTTCCTGTTAGGTTTCAGTGTCTTCCAGACGCTGGAGACTCCTCCCCATGTGCCCTGCACACTGAGTGCTGGATCAGTATTGCCTGTAGAAACATTAACAAGTCTAATTATATCTCATACATACCCCTTAGCTTACATCTCATAGCAGTGTTTCTATGGGCGTTATGTAAATACATATCTGAAGAGAAAGTTAGCCTTGGGTTGGGTTCAACCTTGACTAAACAGGTAAATCGTTACCCTAGTAGTGTTTGAGATGTGGGTCTAGTGTTTAGTTTCATACGCGCATGCATGACAGACAGCTAAAGGATAGTTTCCTTTCCTACAGATTTATTGTAAAAGCTATGTTGGTGGAGGTTTTTCCGGTGTTTAAAACTGTTGTCTGTACTGATGGTATCTCTGTTTTAAAAGGCACAACCATTCATTCATTGGAATCTCAGCAAAGAAAGTGGCTTCAGTAAACTTTCAGAGAAAGTTACCTTAAAAATTTAAAAAGATCCCTTTAAAAGTTAAAGACTTTTTAAGTTTTAGGAAGGCTGACTTCATTTTGGTGTGTCTGGGACTGAAGCTGCGGTAAAGCACTTGCTGTCCTGGTTTCACGTTATACTTTATTTTGTTCCATTCTTTCAGCTGCACATGTGTTGAAGGGAGCCGCTAGTGTAAGCAATGTAGGCAAAGGTAGTAGGAAAATTGCTTTAAAAAAATCCATCTGGAGGCTCTGCTGTTGTGTACATAGCTCCTTTAGTATGCAGCATTTTAGTTTTCAAAAGTCTGTTTAATACTTTTCCAGCCATTGCACCCTGAGGAGGTCTGTGTGTGTTCATTGTAAAATGAGAGCAGAGTTTGTGCTCGTTTTCAATTTTTTTCATAGGATTTAGAACGTTTTACTTTGAGTGAAAGCGAATTGTGCATCAGCCTTTCTGAGAAGAATGTAGAATGTTACCAGTTCAGGTAAATTTAGGAACTGTTCATTTGTGGCCATGAGAAGAGTGGAAGGTCCCCAGAGGTTAGGGGTAAACAGAATACATCATTCCTTGAAAACCTTGCTAAATTATTTTAATAATATTCTGAAGATACCTAAGAGTTTTAATGGCCTTTAGTCCGTAATTAAAATTTCCCGAAGCTGCTGCCTGACTGCCTCTGGTACAGAGTGACTACCTCTGTGGAGGATCTGCTTAGACTCCAGGCCTGGTGAAGCTTCTGAATACTGGAGGATGTGTCTGAAATGCACAGGGGTGTCCACCGCGCAGTCTGCGGTACTAGTGGTGTGATGACATTGGGCGATGAATCACCTGGTCATAGCAATGTGAATACCTGTAGTATAACTGACTAATCATGAAAGATGCACAGTGAAACAAACAAATCCGGCAGATCCATTTGATCTAAATTTAAGTTAGAGCTTAGATTTTTTTTTTTCAACCACTGGATCAGTTCTCTGCTTTGGAATAAAGACTGAGGTTTCTGACCCAAGGGTATGTTAGGAAAGAGATGTTCCTTTCCCAGCCATCTCATTTAGCAGACAAAGCTATTATAATTCCACTGATTTGTGGCTTTTCTTTATTGGCTGTTGGCATCCTACCTAAGATAGCACATAACTATCGACGTGGAATTGTGTAGTATCTGAAAAACAATAGTGTTCATTTGAATGATCTGTTCTCACCCAGTCACATCGGATGGTGCTGCTTTAATTTTTCTCAATCTCTATATTTAGGGTTCCGGATCTGACATGAATTTTCAAAGGGGGGAAAAGGCAACAAAACTGAGCAGATCCGTAATGCTTTTTACCTGGTTGGGTTTTGGGTTTTCCCCCCTGTAGGTTAAAGTTTTTAAATTTGTACATTGCAATTTTCTATCAAGCGTGAAAGTATGGTGCTTGTGATTTAACCACTCTCAATTTCATTGCCAGAAAAGTAACTTAAAATGCCCTCTTTTTAAACTGATACACATAAATGCAGGTCTTGGTCCATATTGAATCCTTAAGCCAGTAGGGAATCAGCTATTGAGAAGTGGCAGAAACATTTCTCCTTAGGAAACCGCAGTTCCATGGGGTGTATTTGGAGGGCAGGGACTAAGGCATTAGTATCCGTACTTCCTCTGATTTAGAAATCACTTCAGACTTCCCTCGTGGTCCAGTGGTTAAGAATCCGTCTGCCAGTTCAGGGGACACAGGTTCGATCTCTGGTCCGGGAAGATCCCACGTGGTGCAGAGCAACTAAGTCCGTGCGCCACAACTACTGAGCCTGCGCTCTAGAGTCCAGGAGCCACAACTACTGAGCCCACATGCTTAGAGCCCATGCTCCGCAACAAGAGAAGCCACCACAGTGAGAAGCCCGTGCACCGCAACGAAGAGTAGCCCCCGTTCGCTGCAACTAGAGAAAGCCCGCGTTTAGCAACGAAGACCCAACACAGCCAAAAATAAAAATAAATAAATAAATATTTAAAAAAAGAAGAAGAAGAAGAAGAAGAAATCGCTTCTACCTGTGCGTGGTTAGAAACAGGCAGGACTTACTGTGTGACTACTTCCTCGTCTGTGAAATAGGGACAGGGATGGTACCAGTCTCAGAGGGTTGACGTGGGGATTGAATGAGTATGTGTAAAGCACTCGGAAGAGTGATGGGTGTGCAGAAAGAATGTCAGCTACTCAGGAGAGACTTCTCAGTTTTCTCTGTTCACGGTGGTCTTAGTGTCTTCAGTAATTTTTTCATGGCACCTCTAGGCTGAAAAGAATATTTAATAATTCATTTATTAAGTAGTTAGGTTCAAATAATTTTATTAAGTATTATGTCCTAACAGTAGTTATTTGAAAAAAAAATACACATAAATTGGAGGAAAATTTTTGTTTCATTCTTAGGTATAACCACAATAACATTAGGGACGGCCACACCTGTTGGGCGCTGCGCAGCTTCTCTAGCCTGGGAATCCGGTTGGACGCCGCTGCTTTGTTTATTTGACTGTGGAGGGGGTGATTCTTGGCCTTTTATTACAGCAGTTACCCTGTTTTGTGATGATAATGATGGCATTGAAAGAGCTGTAGCACGAGGTAGTATTGAAACTGATGAACTCAGCTGGGGCCTGGGACATCTTCAGTATTGCTGTTTCCCCTCAAAAATTTGGAACACCCCTTGGGCCCTCTCTGGGTTTGCTGCGGTACCCTGAGCACCTGGGCACGCATTTGGGAACCCATGTTACTAGTATGTTAGCCCAACTCTAGGGTGGATTCAATTGAACCAATAATTCAGAAGTGAAAAGCTTCCTTTTCCACGTGAACGTCAGCTCGTGTGCCTGATTTACAAGATGTGTTTCTGAAGAGTTTCTAGTAAAGTTTGGTTTATGCAAATGAGACTCAGGGGTCTGATTTTTTTTTTTTTATTTAAGCACTGATGAATCTCTGAAGTAATCAAGCATGGCAGACATAACACATGAGCCGGTCTTTCCCTAGTAAGGAACTGACAGCATGGTGGTTGGTCCACACAACAGGAGGTAGGAAAGGCCACCTTGGTTACCTTTTATTGAAAAGACCAGTGACTTACTGAAGAATTTTTTGTCTAAAAAAACTTTTTTGCCAGTACGGAGTGGAGTCTCTTTTCACGTGGATTGCACAACTTGGCGCGTGGTCTCCCAGGGGCTCCCTGTTGATCTCGGGGCCCTCTGCTCTGGCCTGGGGGCTTCGGATCTAGATGACAGACCATGGGAGGGGGACTGCGCAGCCTCAGATTCTCCTGATCACCCCTCTCTCTCACAGTCTCCCTGCTGGCGTTTGCCCACAGCCTCCTGGGCTTTCTCTCCTCCCTTTATATCACCTTTCCTCCTGTCCTTTCCTCCCTTCTGCCCCTGCCTTCAGTCAAATCGTTCCTTTGGAACTGCTCTTAACGTGAATTTTAAATGTATTCACAGTATTTTGCACTTAGAGAATATTTGGTTTTTAAATTTAAAATTGATGACCTTGTAGTCATTCCCAACTTCTTTTTTTCTGTCACAACCAACATTCAGTCTACCAGCAAATAGCATTCTGTCTTTGAATTGATCTAGAATTCAGCCCCTTTTCCCCACCTTCACTGCTGCTCCCCCAAACCCCAGCCCCCTTCATCTCTCCCTGGGACCCCAGCAGCCTCCCAGCTGGCCACGCCATTTCCAGCCTGGCCCTTGAAGCTCGTTCTCTCTGGGGTTGAAGGCAGTCTCTCTAAGAAAGAAGTACAGCATGTAATTCCTCTGCTCAGGACCCTCCAGGGGCCACCCACCTTCTCAGCATAATATTCCCAGACCTTCCCATGGGCTCTGAGACCCTCTGCGGCCTACCGCCCCCTGGCCCCAACACTGGCCTCCTGGCTGTGCCTTTGACCACTTGGTCCCTACAGCCCCTGTTCCCGTGGTGCCCTCATTGCTTTCCTGACCTGCTGGGTGCTTCCCTCCCGCTCCCTGGGCTGCTCATGTGCCACTTCCCAGGCCTGCTTAGGGTTTGGCATCGCGTCGACTTTATTCAGTCTTATTGGCTCAGCACCCGCGTGATAGAACATTTGTTTTTTCATGGTTGCTTGTTTCTCTTCACCCCTAACCCAGGCTGCCCTCACACTGGAATGTGAGGTTCAGAATTGCGGGAACTTTATCTGTTATGATCACTGCTGTGTTTCTGGCACCTGGACGGTGCTGAGCACGTAGTTGGTGCTCAGTGCATATTTGTTGAAGAAATCAAATCAATAAATGAGTAAACACTACTGTAAAGGGGAAACTGTGTTATATGTCATTGAATGCTTCCATAAGGTAGGCGCTTTTGATGGTGTAAAGTTATTTTCTTTAAGTACATGTCTTCATCAAGATCATTTTGTTAGAATTTGAATCCTGATTACTCAGACTTGTTTTTAGGTAAACTGCTATGCACTTAGTTTTTTTTTTTTTTCTTTTTGATACTGGGACATTCTCTGTTTGGAGTTTTTGAATTGAGGAAATACATGTTAATCCAGGAAAAGCAAAGCTCAGTGGTATGGTAGGGACCATAATCTTTGACGTGGTCCTTCGGAGTTGTGTTCAGATATGTTTTCTTTACTATAAGTCAGTAGAAATTTAGCTATGACCAAAACAAAGCATTCTCAGGTCGATGATTCAGCTTCTGCTGTGGAACATTTAGGATTGAGGGACTGTCAACCTGACATTTGGATGAAGCCTTGAAAGAAGATATAGCTGTAACTCTTCGAAAAGAAACTTTAACCTTAAATGTGTATAAATAAAAGCAGGAATACATTTTCATTATAAAGAATGGAATCTAGAAGTGTAATTGCTGGGTCAGAAGGGGGGAGCAGTTTACATTTTGAAACCTGCCCCTGAATCACCCTGTGAAAAAGCTGTCCTCTGAGATATACTCTGCCCCACTGGATGGGAGTCATCTTTTTAATCTTTGCCAGTCTGATGGATGACTTTTTCTGAACAGCTTTATTAAGAGCTCTAATCTCCATACTATAAAATTAATATCCATTGTACATGTACAGTCCTCTGACTGTTAGTAAATATTCAGAGTGGTGCAGCTATCACCGTAATTCAGTTCTAGAACATTTCCATCACCCCAAGAACTTGTTAGCAGTCAATCTCTGCTCCTATCCCCAGGCCTAGGCAGCCACTAATTTGCTTTCTGTCCCTATAAATTTGCGTTTTATAGACATTTCAAAGAAGTGAATCACATAATATGCTGTCTTCTGTCCGGCTTCTTTCACTCTGCAGTTTCTGAGGTTCATCCGTGTTGCACCAACTATAATTTGCTCCTTTTTTATTGCTGACTAGTATTCCACTGCGTGGATGGACCACGTCTGGTTTATCCATTCGCCAGTTGATGGACATTTGGATCGTTTCCAACTTTCTGTCATGAGTAATGCTGCTCTGTACATTTGCATGAGTTGTAAGGTTTCACTGTATTTTCTTAATATATGTCCTTTATCAGATAGATGATTTGCAAATGTTTGGTCCTGATCTTTGGTTGTCTTTCAGTTAATGTATCTTGAAGTACAAACATTTTAAATTTCGATGAATCCAGTTACCAGTTTTTTTTTTTTCCTATGGATTGTACTTTCAATATCATACCTAAGAACTCTTTGCCCAGCCCAAGGCCATCAGAGTTGTTTTGGTGTTATATACCTGACAATTAGTGAGGTTCTTTTTATGTGTTTACTCGTGCTTGGACCTCTTCTGAATTGCCTGTTCATCTGGGTTTACTTTGACATATGAGAAGTGTGGCCAAAAACATACCTAAAAGATGAATTGGTATAGCACTAGGAAAGATGTACATTCTATTTTTGTATTTTATACCATATGTATTAGTTTTCTAGGGCTGCTGTAACAAATTACCAGAAACTGGATGGCTTGAAACAACAGAAATTTATTCTCTCACCGTTCTGGAGACCAGAAGTTGAAAATCAGAGTATCAGCAAGGCTGTACTCCCTCCCAAGGCTTTTGTGGGGGGGGCGGGGTGGGAATCCTTTCTTGCCTCTTTCCAGCTCCCAGAAATCCTTGGCATTCCTTGGCTTGTAGCCACATCACTCCAGTCTCTTCCTTGTCTTCACACGGCTTTCTCTCTCCCTGGGTTTTCCCTTCTGTCTCTTGTCTGACCTGACAAGTGACCTATTGTCATTGGACTTAGGTCCCATCCATATATGATCTGGAATGATCTTATTTGAGAGCCTGAGCTTAATCACATCTGTAAAGACCCCTTTTCCAAATAAGGTTCATTCTCAGGTTCTGGGGTGTCAAGACGTGGACAGATCTTTTGGGCGCCCTGTTCAGCTCCTTCATTACAGTGTCTGCACTGGCATTCAGGTGCACGTCGGCCGGCATCCATCGTGTCTTTGGTTTTATATCACTTCTTCTGTCCTTGGAGGCTTGTCCTCATTGTGCTCCTGACCAAGGAGCAGTTCCCTGGTATCTGGAATTTTGGGCTTGAGATGTTGATACAAGGTGGGATGATCTCTTAGGAAAAGATGAACGTTTTCTGCAATCTCTCTTTCCCTCTTTTTTCCCCTAGGGAAATAAATGCTTTTGTATTCCTGCACAAGTGTTACATGATGTTTCATTCCTCAATATTATTTTAGGCCTTTGTTTGCAAAATTTTTAAAAAAGTGAGCAGAGAAATTATGAAGAAACTGACAGTAGGCTTAGAGGTTTGTTTCACCACGGAGTGGGATATGTTTGGAAGTTTTCTTATTTTTAACAGATCTGTTTAGTGTTTAGAAGGTGCTGCATAAGTTTCAGAGCTGAAATTTTAGGTAGAGCCTTGGAACTAACAATAACACCTGTGGTAACAATTTTTACCACATCTGTAGCTCACCGTTTGTAGGCACTCCTAGTCTGGCTGGGTCAGCCCAAAAGTTTCTAGGCATTGAGGTGCACAGTGGGAAGGGCCGTCAGGTCATTTTGAGGTTGAAGACCCGAGGGCCAATTTCGCTGTGCCTGACCAGGACCCCTCAGCGTCTGGGAGCGCGGCGAGGACCTGCAGCAAGGTGGCGCCTCCTCCGCCCCCACCACCTTACCTAGTGGTCGGGGCGTCAGACGCTGCCCACCCATACGGAAGGGGGGATTGTCCCTGAAATTACCCCTGAGAGAAAGCCTTTGCCAGAGAGTTAAGTAAGATAAAAATATCTCTTCCTTCAGTTCAGCAGTCGAAGAACTGAGTAGGGCAGCCGTACTGGAAAATTTTAGTGTAATCTTACTCATCCTAAAATTAAATTTATACTCTGAGAACTTGACAGCCAGCACCGTCATTGCATCTGCTGTAGGATATCCTGTCCTTTGGGGGCCCTGAATTGTCTAGTGTAGAACATGAGGGAGTTGGGCTAGATTTGCTGTCAGCGAAGGTGTACTCAGCATCTCTTCTGTGCCAGGCGCTGTTGCAGGTGCTTGGGTTACACCTGTGAGCAAAGACCCCAGCCCTCTTAGAGCTTACATTCCAGCAAGAGGAGATAGACAGTGTACATACATAGTAAATTATGTAATGTAATAGGTGATACGTGCTAGGCCAAAAAGGAGAAAGAGAAAAGGGTAAGAGAAATGGCAGAAGTGTTAACATTTCAAACTTTTTATTACAAAAACTTGCAAATATGTAAAAAGAAATAGAATTGTGTGAAGAAACCTTACAAACCTATCGCTCAACTTCAACAATTGAATGAATGTCAATCTTGCTTCTTTATACCCCCTTCCAATCCTATGTTATTTTGAAGCAAATCTCAGGCATCACACATTTATCGGTAAATGTATGTGTTACGGACTGAATATTTGTGCCCGCCCAAATTCATATAGTGAAGCCCAAGCCCCTAATGTGGTGGTCTTTCTGGGAGGTCATCAGGGTTGGCTTGGGTCATGAGGGTGGGTACCTTATGGTGGGGTCACTGACCTCATAAGAAGAGGAGAGATTGGGGGGCACTTGCGCTCTGCAAGTCAGGAAGGAGAGCCCTCCCTGGGAACACAGTCAGGCACCTTGCACTCCAGCCTCCAGAACGCGGAGGAAAACAATTGTGTTGTTTAAGCCACTCCATCTGGGGTGTTTTGTCATGGCAGCCTGAGCTAAGACAGTATGATCTCTAAAAGACAAGGACTTCTAAAAAACATAACTGCAAAACTTTTATGGCATCTAAATAAAACAATTCCTTAGTATCAAATATTCAGCGTTTACGTTTCCAACATGTCTGAAATGTCTTTTTTTTTAAAATTCTTTGAATTATTTAGTATCCAAATAAGGTTTTGAGATAAATGTCTTGTCTCTCCTGCAATCTTGATTTCCCCCCCATCCCTCTTTTGTTCCTTGCAGCTTCTTGAAGAGCCCAGGGGGTGTGTCTTGTGGTCCCCTGCCTGGACTGTGCCAGCTGTGTCCTGTGGTGTCCTTGAACCATCCTCTGTCCTCTGTTTCCTGTAGGGTGTCAGAGCCCGAGTCTGGGTCAGAATGCAGTTTGGATTTTTCTGGCAAGACTTGCACAGGTGGTGGTGTGTTCTTCTGTCAGCAGGCGCAATAATGTCTGGTGGTCTCTCTTTTCGTGATGTTAGCAGATATTTATTCTCACATCATTAATTCCCTAAGGGTTGCAAAACCGTGCTATTTATTCTAATTTTACCGTTTCTTCATTTATTATCTGAAAGATTTCTGTAAAGAGTGTGTATTTGTACACACACACACGCACACGCACACACATTTGTTTATGTTATTCGGTTACCCAGTGGTATAGTTTGTGTAGGAAAGGCAGACCAAATGCTTGATTCTTCTTTACATAACTTCCCAAAATGAGTTAGTTCACTAGTATTCTTCATTGGTGATCAATTAGCTTTTACTTATTTTTATTTTATTTTTGTCGTATCATTATGAACTTAAGGATTTAAACACACTTGGTTGGTTTCAGTCCATCGCACTTGTTATCCTTACTGATGGGCAGGCTCCCTCTTTGCCAGCGGGCTTGTGAGTGTAGGAATCTTTGTTAGTTTCCTTGCTCTCTGGTATGATGCAATGTTCCAGACTCATTTTGTGCATTTCCTGTCCTGGACCTGGAGTAGCCATTCTCCAGGGAGCCCTGATTCCTTCTAGTGGGAGATGGTATTCGGAGACCCCAGTCTGTGTGCTTGGGCTTCTAGTTGCTGCTGGGCTTTTTCAGGGGGCAGAGCTAGGAATTTAAAGGCGGAAGCACATCCTGAGTTCACTTTGATCTTTTCAATTCAAATTCAGGACTTCAGGGTTTTATTTAACCGCTCTTTCCTCTATATTTGCTTTCTTCCTGCTCTTTTATATTTTCTTTCTTCCAGTTTTCAGGGATGCTTGGGGATGATAGTGTTAGAGCAAGGTCCTCAGACTGGATCAGAATCCAGTGGAGCGCTCGTTGGAACCTGAGGCAAGGCCCCACCGCAGAGTTTCTGACTGAGCAGGTATGGGGTGGGGCCTGGGAAGCAGCACTTGTAACAAACACCCAGACGGTGCTGGCGCTGCAGCTCCAGGGAACTGCTTACTGCACCTTCCACAGCCTCTGAATAACACTTTAACTCTGCCGTCAACAATGTGACTCGTGAAGATAGACTTAAAACTTTCTTAGTGGTTCTCTGTGGCGTTTGGATATGTTACCCCACTAGGAATGAATAGTCAAATTTCTACTAACTGCACATATATTTAATAACCTCATTTGTTTTATTTTTTCCTGATATTTTTAGGGAAAGCTTTTTTAAAGTTTAATTTATTTTATAATTATATAAAATACTTACATGCTTCCAAAGGCAAATCTACCAATACGATACATTTAAAACAATCTAGCGTATACCCCTGTCCTCTCTACCGTATCCCTGCCCTTACCTAAATAGTCTCCTTCTATAGGAGACATTCATACATATTTGTATTTCCCTTTCTTAGGTAAGAGATTACAAACTACACACACATTTTTCCCGCTTCGCTTTTTTTCCCTCAGCATTTCCTGGTGGACATAGCATGTGGAGATCTTTCCCATTGCTTTTGTTTTTTTTTTTTTGGCGGTACGCGGGCCTCTCACTGTTGTGGCCTCTCCCTTGCGGAGCACAGGCTCCGGACGCGCAGGCTCAGCGGCCATGGCTCACGGGCCCAGCCACTCCACGGCATGTGGGATCTTCCCAGACCGGGGCACGAACCCGTGTCCCCTGCATCGGCAGGCGGACTCTCAACCACTGAGCCACCAGGGAAGCCCTCCCATTGCTTTTTATAGTCCCCTACAACTCTGTCATGTCCATGTGCCGTGGTTTATTCCACCGGTCTCCCATCAGTGGAATTTGAATGGTTTCATCTCTTGCTGTTTGACATAGTCTTGCATTGAATAGCCTCGCGTGTGTGTCTGTCTTCTCATTTTCCCTGTGTACCTGTCGGGGTAGAGCGCTGCAAGGATTGCTGGGACTGTGGTAAACACTTAGTCTTGCTAGATGTTTTCAAACCCCTTTCATAATGGCGCACCTTTTGAAAACTGCAGTTAGACCACATTGAGAAAGAGAGTGGTCTTTGAACAGAACTCAGGGAGGTGAAGGGGAAATGCAGGCAGAGAGCGGTTTGGGAACCCTCCTATCCAAAGCCTCAGGTCAGGGGCGTGCCTGGAGCGAGCAAAAGACCTCTTCCTGAACTTGCAAATGCTGTGATTCAAACTGCTACAGTCTTACTGTATTTCCTTCATTTTAACAATATGTAAACCTTCAAAGGCTGATTCTTCAGTCTTCTCGTATTTTGATGCATTCATCCGATCTTTCTTTTTCTGTTGGAACTCTTCAGTTTTAAGTCTAGTGTGGTGTCCGAGTGCTAGAGAAGCTGACTGCTGTCCCCCTGCTTAGAAGTGTGTACTCAGACCTCCTTAACACTTGGCATGTGTGTTAACTTGTCTTTCAGACTTCGGGACTTTCTATCTTGTGAGTGGTCTCTATGTATTGGTTGTAGTTCCTTTTCTGCAAACTCCCACAGTATGAAACTTGATTAACACTCACACATTGTACTTTGTCCCTTTGGTCACACCTGCGGGGTGGTGACTGTTGCGTAGACTGGGTTCCAGGAGTGAGGGACACAGGGTGGGGCAGGGGAGCAGGTGTGTCTGTCACAGTCAGGCTCGGGGGAAAGCTGGATGGAGCAGCCTAACATGCAGCTAGTGATGACACGGCAGGGTGTGCTGAGTTGTGATTTAAAATCACCGTTATTTTGGAAGGCCTGACGCAGGGGATCTGTGACAACTGACAACCAAGTGTAGGCGATTCCCATCATGTCGACTGGAGGAATTACTTTTCTTTAAACTTGGCCTCTGCGGCTCAGAGCTGTGGGAGGGTTCATTTGCTTTTCTTCTCAGTATCCACCTTCCAGTAAAGGGAGCGCAGTGTTTATGTGTAGAAATGGGCCATCAGTTGCCTGGTCATTTTTGGGCACAGGCCAAACCTTAATTTCTATTAATACTTGCAGAATCTGGATACCATCTGGGTCTTTTTTGTTCTTTCTTGTTAGCCTTCACTCTGTGCCCCCACCCCCAAATGTGAAAGCCTTTCATGTACAGATACTCCAGGAAGACCCCTGGGGAGGGCTTCCGTATTCCAGGAGTGCACATTTGATAATAGTTTTCCCCATGAAAGAGCTACCAATTTGAGGCATTAATTCAATTTTATTACCACATTGACACTACACATAAATTATGGCAAGTACGTTTTACATATTATTGAATAGGCTGCAATGACTTCCCAGTTTGTGATTTTGGACTTTTTTTTTGTCCATTTGAAGGTCTGTTGTACTAGAAGCTGTTGAGGAGAAATTAAGGAACGTACGGTCTGAGAGTGAGCGCACGTGTGCTTAGGGTTAAAGACGGTGCCCTCCTTAACACTTCTTGTTTTCAAATAGGAGTCAGTTGGCTAACAGTGAAGTGTAGCTTTATTTTGTTAACAGCGTGCTTAAAGAATGGCTGTTTTTTTTGTTTTTTTTTTTTTTTTGCGGTACGCGGACCTCTCACTGCTGTGGCCTCTCCCGTTGCGGAGCACAGGCTCCGGACGCGCAGGCTCAGCGGCCATGGCTCACGGGCCCAGCCGCTCCGTGGCATGTGGGATCTTCCCGGACTGGCGGCACGAACCCGTGTCCCCTGCATCGGCAGGCGGACTCTCAGCCACTGCACCACCAGGGAAGCCCCTGATCCTTTCATACTTTTGTGTTAGGACCTTCACAGTTTGTATGTTTAAGTATTGGTAACAGTCGGATGCCAGTGACAGAAAGGTGCACTCTTGTTGGTGGAAGGTCTTCTGGAACCTGTGTTTTCAGCCAAGCTGTGTCAACACAGCCACTTCAGATTTCTTAGGAAACAGTAAAATGAGGAAACAGAGAAGCACCTCATAGCGGCAGCCAGGAACGCTGAGTTCAGAGCGGGCTGCCCGGTGCGGCTTGGCCCAGCTCTGGTGCTTGGGAGCCGCTTCACTCAGCTGGGTGGGCAGGTGCTGGGGGCCTGGGCCTCCACGTGTGGGGTGGCCCTTGGTCCCGGGGCTGCTGTGAGGGCGCAGGGCACCTGAAGAGCGCTGTCCGAGAATGCACGGTAAACAGATGGGCCTCTTTTAACCTTTGTTAGCTAGTTCTCTCTATAGTTTAGCGCATCCTCCCGGATCATCAGATCAGATTACATAGTTTTTTTTGGGGGGGGCGGGGGGCAGCAGCGCAAATCAAATGCTTTTATTTTTCCCTTTTAAGTCTGTCATGCACGTTTCATAGTTGTGTCAGTTTTTTGCGGCTGCTGTAACAAATTACGTAGACTTTGTGCCTTAAAGTAACATAGAGATATTCTCTCAGAGCTCTGGAGACCAGAAGGCTGACGTGGGTCTCCTTAGGTTAAAATCAAGCTGTGGGCAGGGCTGATCCTTCCCGAGGCTCCAGGGGAGAATCCGTTTCCTGCCTTTTCTGGCTTCTAGAGGTGCCCACGTCCTGGGCTGTCTGGGCCCTTCCGCCTTCAAAGCCAGTGACACCAGTTCAGTCTTTCTCGTGATGCCATCTCTTTGGTTGTGGCTCTTCCGCCTCCCTCTTCCCTACTTAAGGACCCTTGTGAGTACAATGGGCCTGTCCAGTAATCCAGGATCATCTCTTTAAGGTCAGCTGACTAGCAGCAGCCTTAATCCACCTGCAGCCTTAATTCTCCTTCTCCATGTAATGTAACATGTTCCCAGGCCCCAGGAAGTAGGCCAGTTACATAGATTTCCAACTGCCCGTAACATGTGTCTGGGAGAGAAGCATTGGAAGTAATGATTCTATAAGTATGGAAACCCTGTGTCTTTCCCAAATGAGAGGTGGCTTTTTTCAGTCTCCCCCGAGGCATAATTGGTAGCTCTGGAGCATTCAAACCGCATTTGGTAACTTACGCTACTTTTTCTGCAGACTGTTTAGTGCCAAATTCAATCTTATGTCATAACCAAGTGCTAAAATCTTTTAAAAATTATTACATAACCATTATAGGAACATTAGCAACAACGAATGTATGGCTTTTTGAACATAGATATATTTTTCTTCTAGATTAAGAGATTATGTGCCTTTATTTTAGTCTAGTTTAGACATCGCACATTCCTGAGATGCAGACTGTGAGCCCCTCTGTAATCTCCTCCCGCTAATGGAACCACTTTGCACGGTTTGGTTTGGATGTAGATTTTCAGGAGGATGAAGCATTCACTGCTTTTTTATCTGCGGGAGGCATTTTCACACAGAGCAGGACTGTGGACTCAGTTCTCTGCTCTTTAAGTATCAACGTAAGACTGATTCTGTTCTGGTTGCAATTGACTGTTAAGAATTGAAAATCTGAATTTTAAAAATGCTTTGACACTAAGTAACTTTGTGGATTTGCAGTTCTAGTGGACCCTAAAATAAAAGTTTTGTGCATAAAATGATTGAAAGTTTTCATTGCTCTTTAGGATGGTGAAGGGTGCAACAGATGATGTGTGACTGACAGTTTGTGACTGGCCCTGGCCACGGCCGGCCGAGGTGGGTCTGACGCATCCTCGCGGGTCTGTCTGGGCCTGTTACTCAGCTTTACTTAGACTCTCATCTTAGTGATAGCATCTTGGGTCTGAAAGACTGTCTAGCCTACACGTTTCTATTTTTAGTTATAATCGACTTCTTTGAAAATTAGAGTTGTTTCAAAAATAACCAGCTTTTTACTGCTTTGGTGTTGGTCATCTGACATCCAAATGAGGGAATTCCCTGGCGGTCCAGTGGTGAGGACTCGGCGCTTTCACTGCTGTGGCCCGGGTTCAATCCCTGGTCGGGGAGCTAAGACCCCACAAGCCGCACAGCGTGGCCAAAAATAAACAAATAAATAAAACCTGAATGATACATCTTTATCTGTAGTTATTTATGTTTCTTTGGACACATGTTAGTGTCTTTTTACGTTGGTAAAAGTTAACTACTTTATAATTGTCCTTCTGTTTTAAAAATTTTAAGAAAATGTTAAGCTGAGTTTGTTGAAATATGATCCATTTATGCTTAAGTCACTGAAATCATCTTTCTGAATTCTTCCCCCCGCCCCGTGTTTAATTAGTTCTTATCTGCTTTTAACAAAGAAAGTTTAAAATTACATGATTAATACATGAATATATGCTTCTAAAAATCTCAGAGCATGCAGTCATAATTCAGGAAATAGCGAAGGTCTGCATCAGTCATGTGACTGCATGGAACAGCAAATCTAATCACAACTGGCGTAAGTAAGAAAACAGGTTCAGATAATCAGAAACCCGGGGCTCTGCCCCCCTTTCTTGGGGAGCGTCTGAGCTGGGCTCTCCTCAGCCTTTGGGCTTAGGCCCAGCCTGGGGTCAGGTGCCAGCAAGCCTGGGCACCATCCAGACGGAGTGCCTGCGTCCCTCTGCAGAGCAAGGCCACTGTCCCCTGATGTTTCCCTTTACGTTTGAGTGGCCCCTCTGCCTGTTGTCAGTCATTGCTCCTGCCTGGGTGCTGCCACGCGCCGGTGCTGATGGTCCGCAGATGCCCCTGGAGCCGCCTGTGGGTGCCCTGCCTTGCCCCATCCTCATATCCACGTGTCCCCAAGTGAGTGACGAGACGCGCACATACCCACAGGGAGAGAGAGATTTATATTGGGTTGGCTGAAAGGTTCGTTCCGTTTTTTTTCCATAAGATGGCTCTGGTAGCGCCTAGTTGTCTTAACTTCATTTGAAACAATTTGGTAAGATTGTATTGACAGCTGTCATATCGGCATGCATTTAAAAAAAAAAAACTTACCAAAATTGGTGAATTTTTGTGTAGCCATTTTAATATTGAAGGTGGAAGAAAAACAGCACTTTCCGCATATTATGCTAGATTATTTCAAGAAAGGTAAACACGCAACTGAAAACACAAAAAAAGATTTGTGCAGTGTATGGAGAAGGTGCCGTGACTGATCGAAATGCCAAAAGTGGTTTGCGAAGTTTCGTGCTGGAGATTTCTCACTGGACGCTGCTCCACGGTCGGGTAGGCCAGTTGAAGTTGATAGTGACCAAATCGAAACAATAATTGAGAAACAATCCACGTTATACCGTGCAGAAGATAGCCGACGTACTCAAAGTATCCACATCAAGCATTGAAAATCATTTGCACCAGCTTGGTTATGTGAATCGCTTTGGTGTTTGGGTTCCACATAGGTGAAAAAAATCCTCGACCATATTTCTGCATGCGATTCTCTACCGAAACATAACGAAAACGTTCCGTTTTTAAAACAAGTTGTGATGGGCTATGAAAAGTAGACACTGTACAATAATGTGGAACGGAAGAGATCATGGGACAAGCGAAATGAACCACCACCAACCACACCAAAGGCCGGTCTTCATTCAAAGAAGGTGATGTTGTGTATATGGTGGGGTTGGAAGGGAGTCCTCTATTAAGAGCTCCTTCCGGAAAACCAAACAATTAAGTCCAACAAGTACTGCTCCCAGTTAGACCAGCTGAAAGCAGCACCCGACGAAAAGCGTCCAGAATTAGTCAACAGAAAATCACATAATCTTCCATCAGGATAACACAAAACCACATGTTTCTTTGATGACCAGGCAAAAACGGTTACAGCTTGGCTGGGAAGTTCTGATTCATCCGTCATATTCACCAGACATTGCACCTTCAGATTTCCATTTATTTCGGTCTTTACAAAATTCTCTTAATGGAAAAAATTTCCATTCCCTGGAAGACTGTAAAAGGCACCTGCAACAGTTCTTTGCTCAAAAAGATAAAAAGTTTTGGGGCTTCCCTGGTGGCGCAGTGGTTGAGAGTCCGCCTGCGGATGCAGGGGACGCGGGTTCGTGCCCCGGTCCGGGAAGATCCCACATGCCGCCGAGCGGCTGGGCCCGTGAGCCATGGCCGCTGAGCCTGTGCGCCCAGAGCCTGTGCTCCGCAACGGGAGAGGCCACAACAGTGAGAGGCCCGCGTACCGCAAAAAAAAAAAGATAAAATCTTTGGAAAGATGGAATTATGAAGTTGCCTGAAAAATCGCAGAGGTAATGGGGACAAAACAGTGAATACATTGTTCAGTAAGTTCTTGGTGAAAATGAAAAATGTCTTTTATTTTTACTTAAAAACTGAAGGAACTTTTTGGCCAGCCCAATATTAATGGGATTGTGCTTTGAATTACCTTTACAAATTATTCTGATGTCTCCCCTCTCTCACCAAAAAAAAAAAAGAAAGAAATCTTAGTTGTTGAAATAAATAGTCTGAGTTGACTCTTTTAATAGGCCTCTTGAGTAAGAAAAATAAACACAGCAATTTTCTGAACAGGGTTCTCTGAACACATCAATCTTAAGCCTCAATTTTGCTTCTAGTAGCTGTTTTTTAACAACTGAATCCTTATTGGGTTTTCTCATGCCCCTGTTGCCCATGGGATCAAAACAAAGTGGCTCTTACAATTCAGACCTCAGAACTCGAATGGCTTTTCTGCTAAGTGGTTGGGCTATTTTGGGGAGCTACAAAGTATACACTGTTAATTTAATTACCTGTCACATAAGCCTAGCTTTAATTCTTTCGGGGTTTTACACCTAAGCTCTTTCCTGTCTCTCTCTTTTAGAGCTCTGGCTCTCTATAGCTCATTTTCAAAGACATCTCTATTTTTCATAATACTCAATATAAAGACTTAGGAGTATTATCATTAATAATAGCTATATATTCTGAGAAGATCATGGAGGCTTTTCTGCATGTTCAATCAATGTAGAATTTCAATGGGTGAGAAGAATTTGACCTTCAAATGTAAATCAGGGGTGCTGTATCAGTTGGCTAGGGCTGCCATAACAAAATACCACAGGCTAGGTGGCTTAAACAACAGAAACTTGTTTTCTCACAGTTCTGGTGGCTGGAAGTCCAGATCAAAGTGTCGACAGGGTTGGCTTCTGAGGCCTCCCTCCTTGGCTTGGAGGTGGCCAGCCTTCTTCTTGCTGTGTCCTCATGCGGTCTTTTCCCACCCCAGAGTCTGTGTATCCACATTTTCTCTTATAAGGATTTCAGTCAGATTGGATCAGGGCCCATTCTAAACCCCTCATTCTAACGTAATCATCTTTTCAAGACCTTATCTGCAAACACAGGCACATTCAGAGGTACTGGGGGTTAGGATTTCAACATATGAATTTTACAGGGACATGGTTTAGCTCCTAATAGGCGCTGAGATCGAATGGTCACTTGTTAAGTCCCCAGTTATTGTCAGGTGACATCTTTGCCCTTGACAGATGTGCTAATTGACCTATAATCTTTTAAAATTAAATTTAGGAGACAGATTAAAGATTTATTTTATGATAGAATATGAGAAAAATTTTTACTTTATAGTCTCCACTTAGACAAGTTTTATAAGTTTTATATCGTATAACAGGATTTCCTGTGGGGGACACTTGGGAGGGGGTGTGTAAGAGGCACTTCATTTGTTTACTCTCTACATAGGTTTTTCTTTTCTTTTCTTTTCTTTTTGCCCTTAACATCTTTATCCGAGTATAATTGCTTTACAACCTCGTGTTTCTGCTGTATAACAAAGTGAATCAGTTATACGTATACCCCCATATCCCCTCCCTCTTGCGTCTCCCTCCCACCCTCCCTGTCCCACCCCTCTAGGTGATCACAGAGCACCGAGCTGAGCTGCTTCCCACTAGCTATCTGTTTTACATTTGGTAGGGTATATATGTCAATGCTACTGTCTCACTTTGTCCCAGCTTACCCTTCCCCCTCCCCGTATCCTCAAGTCCATTCTCTACGTCTGCATCTTTATTCCTGTCCTGCCCCTAGGTTCATCAGTACCATTTTTTTTTTTTTTTTTTAGATTCCATATATATATGTTAGCATATGGTATTTGTTTTTCTCTTTCTGCCTTACTTCACTCTGTATGACAGACTCTAGGTCCATCCACCTCACTACAAATAACTCATTTTCATTCTTTTCTATGGCTAATATTCCATTGTATATATGTGCCACATCTTCTTTATCCATTTATCTGTTGATGGACACTTAGGTTGCTTCCATGTCTTGGCTATTGTAAATTAGAGCTGCAATGAACATTGTGGTGCGTGACTTTTTGAATTATGGTTTTCTCAGGGTATATGCCCAGTAGTGGGATTGCTGGGTTGTATGGTAGTTCTATTTTTAGTTTTTTTAAGGAACCTCCATACTGTTCTCCATAGTGGCTGTATCAATTTACATTCCCACCAACAGTGCAAGAGGGTTCCCTTTTCTCCACACCCTCTCCAGCATTTATTGTTTGTAGATTTTTTGATGATGGCCATTCTGACCGGTGTGAGGTGATACCTCATTGTAGTTTTGATTTGCATTTCTCTAAAGATTAGTGATGCTGAGCATCCTTTCATGTGTTTGTTGGCAATCTGTATATATTCTTTGGAGAAATGTCTATTTAGGTCTTCTGCCCATTTTTGAATTGGGTTGTTTGATTTTTGGATGTGGAGCTGCATGAGCTGCTTGTATATTTTGGAGATTAATCCTTTGTCAGTTGCTTCATTTGCAAATATTTTCTCCCATTCGGAGGGTTGTCTTTTCGTCTCGTTTATGGTTTCCTTTGCTGTGCAAACGCTTTTAAGTTTCATTAGGTCCCATTTGTTTAGTTTTGTTTTGATTTCTATTTCTCTAGGAGGTGGGTCGAAAGGATCTTGCTGTGATTATGTCATAGAGTGTTCTGCCTATGTTTTCCTCTAAGGGTTTGATAGTATCTGGGCTTACATTTAGGTCTTTAATCCATTTTGAGTTTATTTTTGTGTACGATGTTTGGAAGTGTTCTAATTTCATTCTTTTACATGTAGCTGTCTGTTTTCCCAGCACCACTTTATTGAAGAGGCTGTCTTTTCTCCATTGTATGTTCTTGCCTCCTTTGTCATAAATTCGGTGTCCATATGTATGTGGGTTTATCTCTGGGCTGTCTATCCTTTTCCGTTGATCTATATTTCTGTTTTTGTGCCAGTACCATACTGTCTTGATTACTGTAGCTTTGTAGTGTAGTCTGAAGTCCGGGAGCCTGATTCCTCCAACTCCATTTTTCTTTCTCGAGATTGCTTTGGCTATTCGGGGTCTTTTGTGTTTCCATACAAGTTGTGAAATTTTTTTGTTCTAGTTCTGTGAAAAATGCCATTGGTAGTTTGATAGGGATTGCATTGAATCTGTAGATTTTGTTGATTCTTCCAATTCAAGAACATGATATACCTCTTCATCTGTTTGTATCATCTTTAATTTTTTTCATCAGTGTCTTATAGTTTCCTGCATACAGGTATTTTGTCTCCTTAGGTAGGTTTATTCCTAGGCATTTTATTCTTTTTTGTTGCGGTGGTAAATGGGAGTGTTTCCTTAATTTCTCTTTCAGATTTTTCATCATTAGTGTATAGGAATGCAAGAGATTTCTGTGCATTAATGTCGTATCCTGCTACTTTACCAAATTCATTGATTAGTTCTAGTAGTTTTCTGGTAGCATCTTTAGGATTCTCTGTGTATAGTATCACATCATCTGCAAACAGTGACAGCTTTACTTTTTCTTTTCCGATTTGGATTCCCTTTATTTCTTTTTCTTCTCTGATTGCTGTGGCTAAAACTTCCAAAACTATGTTGAATAATAGTGGTGAGACTGGACAACCTTGTCTTGTTCCTGATATTAGAGGAAATGGTTTCAGTTTTTCACCATTGAGACCGATATTGGCTGTGGGTTTGTCATATATGGCCTTTATTATGTTGAGGTAAGTTCCCTCTATGCCTACTTTCTGGAGAGTTTTTATCATAAATGGGTGTTGAATTTTGTCAGTAGCTTTTTCTGCATCTATTGAGATTTTCATATGATTTTTTTATCCTTCAATTTGTTAATATGGTGTATCACATGGATTGGTTTGTGTATATTGAAGAATCCTTGCATTCCTGGGATAAACCCCACTTGCTCATGGTGTATGATCCTTTTAATGTGCTGTTGGATTCTGTTTGCTAGTATCTTGTTGAGGATTTTTGCATCTGTGTTCATCAGAGATACCTTTTTTTGTGAATCTTTGTCTGCTTTCGGTATCAGAGTGATGATGGCCTCATAGAATGAGTTTGGGAGTGTTCCTCCCTGTGCTGTATTTTAGAAGAGCTTGAGAAGGATAGGTGTTAGCTCTTTTGTAAATGTTTGATAGAATTCGCCTGTATAGCCATCTGGTCCTGGGCTTTTGTTTCTTGAAAGATTTTTAATCACAGATTCAATTTCAGTGCTTGTGATTGGTCTGTTTATATTTTCTATTTCTTCCTGGTTCAGTCTAGGAAGGTTGTGCTTTTCTAAGAATTTGTCCATTTCTCCCAGGTTATCCATTTTATTGGCATATAGTTGTTTGTAGTAATCTCTCATGATCCTTTGTATTTCTGCAGTGTCAATTGTTACTTCTTTTTCATTTCTAATTCTGTTGATTTGAGTCTTCTCCCTTTGTTTTCTTGATGCGCCTGGCTAATGGTTTATCAATTTTGTTTATCTTCTCAAAGAACCAGCTTTTAGTTTTATTGATCTTTGCTATTGTTTCCTTTATTTCTTTTTCATTTATTTCTGATCTAATCTTTATGATTTCTTTCCTTCTTTCCTTCTTTCTTTTCTTTCCTTCTTCCCTCCTTGGGGTTTTCTTTTGTTCTCTCTCTAATTGCTTTAGATATAAGGTTAGGTTGCTTGTTTGAGATTTTTCTTGTTTCTTGAGGTAGGATTGTATTGCTATAAACTTCCCTCTTAGAACTGCTTTTGCTGCATCCCATAGGTTTTGGGTCATTGTGTTTTTTTACTGTCATTTGTTTCTACTTATTTTTTGATTTCTTCAGTGATCTATTGGTTATTTAGTAACGTATTGTTTAGCCTCCATGTGTTTGTATTTTTTACATTTTTTTCCCTGTAATTGGTATCTAGTCTCATAGCGTTGTGGTCGGAAAAGATACTTGATACGATTTCAATTTTCTTAAATTTACCAGGGCTTGATTTGTACCCAAGATATGATCTATCCTGGAGAATGTTCCATGAGCACTTGAGAAGAAAGCGTATTCTGTTGTTTTTGGATGAAATGTCCTATAAATATCAATTAAGTCCATCTTGTTTAATGTGTCATTTAAAGTTTGTGTTTCCTTATTTATTTTCATTTTGCATGGTCTGTCCATTGGTGAAAGTGGGGTGTTAAAATCCCCTACTATTATTGTGTTACTGTCAACTTCCCCTTTTATGGCTGTTAGTGTTTGCCTTATGTATTGAGGTGCTCTTGTGTTGGGTGCATAAATATTTTAAATTGTTATATCTTCTTGAATTGATCCCTTGATCATTATGTAGCATCCTTCTTTGTCTCTTGTAATAGTCTTTATTTTAAAGTCTATTTTATCTGATATGAATATTGCTGCTCCAGCTTTCTTTTGGTTTCCATTTGCATGGAATATGTTTTTCCATCTCCTCGCTTTCAGTCTGTTTGTGTCCCTGGGTCTGAAGTGGGTCTCTTGTAGACAGCATATATTCAGGTCTTGTTTTTGTATTCATTCAGCCAGTCTGTGTCTTTTTGTTGGAGCATTTAATCCATTTACATTTAAGGTAATATCAATATGTATGTTTCTGTTACCATTTTCTTAGTTGTTTTGGGTTTGTTTTTGTGGGTCTTGTGTCTCCTGCCTAGAGAAGTTCCTTTAGCATTTGTTGTAAAGCTGGTTTGGTGGTGCTGAATTTCCTTATCTTTTGCTTGTCTCTAAAGGTTTTAATTTCTACATCGAATCTGAATGAGATCCTTGCTGGGTAGAGTAATCTTGGTTGTAGGTTTTTCCCTTTTATCACTTTAGTTAAGTATGTCCTGCCACTCCCTTCTGGCTTGCAGAGTTTCTGCTGAAAGATCAGCTGTTAACCTTATAGGGATTCCCTTGGATGTTATTTGTTGCTTTTCCCTTGCTGCTTTTAGTATTTTTTCTTTGTATTTAATTTTTGATAGTTTGATTGATATGTGTCTTGGTGTGTTTCTCTTTGGGTTTATCCTGTATGGGCCTCTCTGTGCTTCCTGGATTTGATTGACTATTTCCTTTCCCACGTTAGGGAAGTTTTCAACTATAATCTCTTCAAATATTTTCTCAGACCCTTTCTTTTTCTCTTTTTCTTCTGGGACCCCTATGATTCGAATGCTGGTGCATTTAATGTTGTCCCGAGGTCTCTGAGACTGTCCTCAATTCTTTTCATTCTTTTTTCTGCTCCCTGGCAGTTATTTCCACCATTTTACCTTCCAGCTCACTTATCTGTTCTTCTGCCTCAGTTATTCTGCTATTGATTCCTTCTAGAGTATTTTTAATTTCAGTAATTGTGTTGCTCATTACTGTTTGTTTGCTCTAGTTCTTCTAGGTCCTTGTTAAATGTGTCTTGTATTTTCTCCATTCTGTTTCCAAAATTTTGGATTATCTTTACTATCATTATTTTGAATTCATTTTTTAGGTAGCTTGCCTGTTTCGTCTTCATTTATTTGGTCTTGTAGGTTTTTACCTTGCTCCTTCATCTGTAACATTTTTTTGTCGTTTTTTTTGATGGGTGGTGCTGTATTCCTGTCTTACTGGTTGTTTGGACTGAGATGTCAAGCACTGGAGTTTGTAGGCAGTTGGATAGATCTGGGTCTTAGTGCTGAGATGAGGACCTCCGGGAGTCCTCACTCCAATTAATATTCCCAGGGGTCTGAGTTTCTCTGTTAGTCCAGTGGTTTGGACTTGGAGCTCCCACCACAGGAGCTCGGGCCTGACCTCTGGCCTGGGAACCAAGATCTCACAAGCTTTGTGGCACGGTAAAAAAAAAAAAAGGAAGGAAGAAAGAAAAAAGAGGTGCAGTACAATATCAAAGAATAAAAAAATAAAATTGGAAAGATAAAAGATATATTAGGAAAAATAAAACTATAATTGAAACAACTGCAACAAAGTAAAATAAAACCACAACAGAGAAAAGAAAAAAAGAAAGAAAAGGGGGGGCGAACGAGACAAAAGGATAGATCACTAACAAAGTATAAAGAATAAAATAAAATTAGAAAAATAAAAGATTTATTAGGAAAAATAAAAGAATCAACAACAATGAATCAACAAGGTGAAACAGAACCCCCATCTAAAAGAGGAAAAAACAACAATAAGAAAAAGAAGCCTTGGCTCTGAGGGCGGAGTTCAGGTGGGGGTGGAATTTAGGCAGGGGCGGGGTTTAGGGTGGGGCGGGACCTAGGCGGATTGGGGGGGTGACGCTTGAGCATGGGGTGGGGCCTCTGCTTAGGGCGGAAGGGGAGAGGCAGCACGTGGAAAGGAGGGCCTCTGGAGTGTGGAGCTCCGGAGTCTGGAGGTAGGGCCCTGCGTGGGGTTGTGTCGGTGGGGCTTGGTCCCAGCACCGTGGAGGGAGTCTCAGAGGGGGTCTCCGAGTGTAGGGGCGGGGCTTGGGCTCTGCACAGCAGGAGGGAGGCTGGGAGGGCAGAGGATTAGGCCCGGGAGCCCAGCAGGCTCCCTGGTGCCTAAGTGGACAGGGAAAGTGCTGGCCCCGTTCCCTTCCGTTCCTTCACACCCCTCCCCACCATCTCCCCCGGGATCTCCCCTGTTGCTGCTGGACCCCTAACCGTGCATGGGTGGGTCCTACTGGGTGCAGGAACTCCTCCTCTCCCCCAGCTGCCCCTCAGGGGTGCTGGTCCTGGAGGTCTGGCCTTTACTTTTGCTCCCCCTTCCCTCCCTCCCATTCCCTCGGGACCCTCGCAGCTGAAGGAGGCCTCGGTGGGCACAGGATCAGGCCCGGGATCTCATCAGGCTCCTGGGCAGGGGAAACCTGGCCACTCTCCCTTTTGATTCTCTGCCCTCCCAGTGGTCCCCCAATTTCCCCCTTCAGGTGTGGGATCCCTTCCCCTCCCCCAGCCGCCCCTCAGGGGCGCCAGTCCCCTCCTGCCTCCACTTCTCCTCCCTCTTCACTCTCCCCATGCCCCATGTCCTACCCAGTTGTTGGGGGTTCGTCCTGTCCCCTTAGGTGTCTGTGGTCCCCCACTGGTGCCTGGTAGGTGCCCTAGTTGTTCAGAGACACGAATTCCACGTCCTCCTAGTACACCATCTTGACTCCGCCCCCTGTACCTTTATGTGAGACTTTATTGCAAGGACCGTATATATATATATAACTAAGTGGAAAAGGAGAAAGCTTCTATGTGTTTGCCCTAATTACTGTTTAGCAAAGTGTAGTGATTTTTATATGTTAATCTTAGAACCTTTAAAAGAGACAGCAGGAGTTGGCACTCAAGGATAAGGAATCTGAAGCCAACTGAAGGTTTTCTTATTTTGATTTCTAAGACAACTACCAAATAAATGAACATGATGAAAAATGATGAGTTAAAACATAAAAGTTGTTTTTATGTCAACAATAAATTATTAATAGTAACCCTTATTAAGGATTTACTTTGTGTCAGGCCTTGTTCAGCGTTATTTGTGTTGACTCACTCAGTCTCACCACAGCCCTGTTGGGAGCTATTCTTATTTTCCCATTTCACAGATGGTCCCCGAGGCACAGAAAGGCTCGGTGGTCTCCCCATGCTTTCTCGCCTGGTAGCTGGTGGAGCTTAGGTGGGAACCAGGCCATCAGCCTTTCAGCCTCTGTGTCCAGTCACTGTGCCCCACGGCCTCTCTGATAAGCAGCTCAGCTGCCCAGAAACACCGTTCCTCTCAGCAGTCACTTGACAGTGTTATGTGGTTTGGGGAAGGTTTTGTTTTGTTTTGTTTTTTGCGGTATGCGGGCCTCTCACTGTTGCGGCCTCTCCCGTTGCGGAGCACAGGCTCAGCGGCCATGGCTCACGGGCCCAGCCGCTCCGCGGCATGTGGGATCTTCCCGGACCGGGGCACGAACCCGTGTCCCCTGCATCGGCAGGCGGACTCCCAACCACTGCGCCACCAGGGAAGCCCCTGTTTTGGTTTTTGGGGGGGCTCATGATAGCAAAACAAGCAAATGCATTAATGGCCCACATCAATCCCCAGTGATTTCTTTAAGATCAATAGAAAAGCAAATGGAAAATGGTTTTGCTTAAAGTTAGAGGATCCTCTGAGTATGAGAATTTGAGTCATCTACTTTTTAAGCCTAAGTGCGATATGGTTATGCTATAATTTTATGAGAGCTAAGTGGATTTTTCAGTTCCGTCAAAGCTAGGATGAAAGAGCTGAATTAACAGCTTAGCATGTGAATTCAGACACTCCTGGGTTCCTCACTGGTCTCCGCAGCCAGCCAGCTTGTGCTCCCCCTTCTTGGCCATGAGGTCGGGTCTGCCTCCAGGACTTCCTGTGTGGACTCGACGAGAGCAGGCGTGTCCGGTGTCCTGGGTGGCACGGGCACAGAGAGCGTACTGTACGGCTCGGCTCCTAGTGGCATTTGGACGCGTATCGAGCTTATTTTGGTGAAGAAACTCATGTTCACTTGTCCGGGTTTCCTATTCTGCCTGGAGTTTCATGGCTGTTTTGTCCAAGTTGAAGAGAGCAGCAGCGGTATGAGCTGACGCAGGGGTGAGGCTGGCTGGAGCTGGGCCCGCTCCGCCTCCTTAGCTGTCAGACCCTGGCAGGTGACTCCACTTTCCTGACCCTCCCCCTCCTCCTCGTGGGGAGAATCATACCCACCTCAGAGAGGCCGGGCGAGGGTTAGTTAGGTCACATGTCGAGTGCTGGCTTTTCTTGAGACCACTTATTTAAAGATATGAAAAAATCTTGTTTTGTGATGTCATTCTGCTAAATTATTAAGTTGCCTAAAAATGCCAATTAATAAATTTTAGAGTCCATTTTTCCTATATTTACCTTAAAATGCCATTTTTATTCCTGTTGTAGGTGCTGGAGATCAGAATTTATTTACCTCTATTTATCCGACGCTCTCCCAGCAGCTTCCAAGAGAACCAATGGAATGGAGAAGGTATGGTGCCTCTGGTTTTCACTGCATCTCCCTCCTCGTTTTGTAGGCATTTGTGTGAGCAAGTGAAGTAGTAAGAGTTAAAGGCTGAGTTCTCAGGAAACTGAGTGGAGCCACGTAATTGTGGACCTTCTTCTCTAAGGAATGTGTTGATTTTCTTGACAAGACATAGGATGGTAGAAATGGGACACTTCTTCTGAGCTGAGGGCCCACTTTTGTAGGAATGGTTTCTGATTCCTCATGGCATTTTGGAAAGGAGACGCACACTCCGATTCCACATTAGAGCATGTGCCTCTGTCTGCTGTCTTATGAGACCTTCTCTCTGCCCTGAGCTCCTGGCTCTTCTCTTAAGGGTGAGAAAGTGCACAGAAAGATGTTACTTAAAAATTATGAAGGAGGGGCTTCCTTGGTGGCACAGTGGTTAAGAATCCGCCTGCCAATGTAGGGGACACGGGCTCGAGCCCTGGCCCGCCCGGGAAGATCCCACATGCCAAGGAGCAACTAAACCCGTGCGCCACAACTACTGAGCCTGCGCTCTAGAGCTTGCGTGCCACAACTACTGAGCCTGCGTGCCACAACTATTGAAGTCCACACGCCTAGAGCCCATGCTCTGCAACAAGAGAAGCCACTGCAATGAGAAGCCCGCACACTGCAATGAAGAGTAGTCCCTGCTCGCCGCAGCTAGAGAAAGCCCGCGCACAGCAACGAAGACCCAACACAGCCAAAAATAAAAATTAAAAATAAATAAATTTATTAAAAAAAATTAGGAGGGAAACCAGATCAATCCTCCCGTTTGCCCTATTGTTTGTAATTGTTCCTCTAATGACTTGTCCTGAGGAAATAATTGACTTTGAATTATCTTACTGGAAGACTAATTTCTGGTAAGATTAGATATTATTTGTAGAAAATGTTTGGATTGTGACTTGTTAATACTGGTAATCTGATTTTAACCAAGGTGTATGAAGAATTTCCTGTTGTTACTCATGTTCATGTAATTCTGATTCTTGCTATGTTATTCCTTTCTGATCACCAGTTTGTAATCTACTAACTTGAAGAGTTAACATTCTAGATGACTTACCCGGGCTCTCTATTGAATCTAGTCTAATTTTTGTGCCCGATTATAGCGTTGCAAGGAATGTATTTAATTACCTACATGTAATATGAAGAGTGTACAGAATGTGGGAGAATTCTCTTACAGAAAAATTATTCAACGTCTCAAGAGGCCCAGTGCTGTGAACGAGAGAAAATAGTCCAGCAAACGGAAGAGTTTAATACCTGAAGAAATGGAGTAATCTGTAAAGGGTTTCCAATAGTATACGTTATTTAAACATTCTGAAAGATAGAAGAAACAGGAAAGGGGGTTATGAGGAAAAAAATGAAATAGAGACACTGCATAGATGTAACACGTATTTTCATCTCTTCACCTTCTTGAAAACTAAATGAGAAAAGAGAACGAGAGATGTTCAAGGACAGAGGAGGGCAGAAGTGGCAGCAGCAGAGATGTGGACGCCTCTCTGGGAGAAGGAGGATGGACAGAGGAATAGGAGGGAAAGCCGAGCCCTTGTGTCTGCAGAGGTGGCTCCCTGAGAAGCAGGCGAGTCCCTGACAGGTGATAGGGCCCCGGGCCCAGGACCTTGGTAGGCGAGGGGTAGAAGGGGTGGCAGAAGGCCTGGGCAGGGTTCCCTCTGCCGTGGGGTGTGTGTGTGTGTGTGTGTGTGTGTGTGTGTGTGTGTGTGTGTGTGTGTGTGTGTGTGTGTGT
>NW_020837945.1:2024668-2029784 GCF_003676395.1 Aethalodelphis obliquidens | reverse complement strand
TGTGTGTGTGTGTGTGTGTGTGTGTGTGTGTGTGTGTGTGTGTGTGTAAAGCTCTTTAGTACTACTTGACATGTTAAAGTGTATATATATTTACTTTGATAAAATTTTAAATTAATTGATTAGATCTTGGGGGGAAAAGATTGAAGCAGAAACTTTACTTGATGCAGTGAACTGCTGTGTAGCTGAAAAGCAAAGTAGTGAGTTGGGAGATTGCGCTTGGAAACTCGAGTTGAATGCTGAGAGCTGGAGTTGGAGGCGTGAAAGGAAAGCTGAGCCGCGAAGGCCAAGTCCAGAAGTTTCAATGTCCCTGTAGAAGATGTTTCAGAAGGAGAGTATAGAGAGGGTGGAGGACAGGCGATACTTGGAGAACTGGCGTCAAAATTCTCCCAGCAGTGAGTTCGGGGATTGCAGGGGCCGCCGAATGTCAAGCAGAATGAAAACAAAACAAAGCAAACAAAAAGCCACGCTAAGCAACAGGGAGAAAAGAAAAACCGCATTTGCAGTCTCTACCAGCATTTAAAGTGTAGCATAAAATACAGCATTTAAGCAGGGCCTTGAGGGCAAGTACCTCTGAATCTAGAGTTCTGTATTGTTCATACTCATACAAGCGGGAAGACTGCCTCAGCCTCCCCCGGGCCTCGGGAGAGACAGGATGCCAGCTGGGCCCAGGATGGCCGGGGGCCCTAAACTGCCACTCTGGCCGCGTGGCGCTACACGCGTTCTCTCCAGGGTGCTGTTCACGTCGTATACTTGCTGCTTGCCACCAGATGGAGATCGCTGGGAAACATTTTCAGACATGTATGATCAGAAACTGTGCTACTCTCTGTGAAATAATTAAGGAATGTATCTCAAGAAAAAGGAAAATGAACCATGAATTCACAGGATAAAGGAAGCAGCGGCCAGCAAGCAAGTCATAAGTGCTGTGCTGCACTGTGGTGTCAGTGCTTCTACGGATCAAACGATCTAAAATGTCAGATTGTGGAGGGAAGCAGAGAGCAGACAGTGCACTAGCTTTGTCCTGTTCCAGGAGAGGCAGACGTTTACCGCAGTCTTTGAGAGGGAAATGTAAGTTTACGCATGTTAAAAATTAAAATGTAACCAACAGCAGAAAAGAAATAGATGGTTAAGCTTTCAAACTAACAGAGAAAAAGGAAACTTGATTAATCTCTCAAAGGATAGAAAAAAATAGCCTGAAATAGAAAATCCACAAGTTCAAGCATAATCACATTAAATTTGGTTGGTTTCAGCTTATTAATCACCGACACTCCTTAGATTGGATAAAAAGTACAAAATCCAGCTATAGATATTTAAAAGAGATACAACTACTAGAGGTGAAGAATAGAGGTATGGAAAAAAGATGTATGTAGCATAATTTATTTCTACAAGTACAATAAAAACAGCACCCATGCCCTCTGATAGCCGTAGATTAGATGAGTGCAGCTTGTGGGATTGCTCTGTGTGTCCTTTGTTCTTGGGTTGAGAAAACATGGAGGAGGGTGGTTACCACTATTTTATTTATGCTATGTGAACGAAACCTGTTCTTTTTCACCAGACAGTTCTCTTTTTTGGATAATACGGGTTGTCACAAAAGTATTAGAGCAGTTTAAAGCTTTGATAGCTTCACACAGCACTTTTGACAATTGGGAGACTCTTTTCTTCTTTTACGGTGACTGTAGGTTAACATCCATTTTTCCCAGAAGTCGGTGTTGCAAGCAAAGTAAAGCCGACAGTTTTATGGGAGCCTTGACACGTCCATGTGGGCTGTGTTTAAACTAAGTTACAGCGTCTTTTCGGATAGCATATGTAATCGCTACAGTTCAGGCTTAGTGCCCTATCTGTACTTCTGAACTCATAGATGTGATTAAATTGTTGTTGTCGTTTTCTCCTTTTCTTTCTGCTAAACATTCTCATTTTTCTCAGTGACTTGTTAAAAATTGTTTATAGGTCCTATGGCCGAGCTCCAAAGATGATTCACCTAGAATCTAACTTTGTTCAATTCAAAGAGGAGCTGCTGCCCAAAGAAGGAAACAAGGCTCTGCTCACATTCCCCTTTCTTCATATTTACTGGACGGAATGCTGTGTAAGTATTCATTTAAAGGGAAAAGTTACAAGAACGTGTCTTGGAATGGGGTTAAGATTCAAAGGTCTGGGTTTTGCTAAGACAGCTATACTTTTTGAAATTTACTTTTTAATTTTTTGGTAGTCTTCTCTTTTCTCCATCCTTCAGCCAAGCATGTGGCTGTGCCGTGGCCTATTTTCTGCTCTGGCCCAGCGAGGGGCACTCGTGGTGATCACCAAATATGGTCTTACTTGTGTTTCCAGTTCTTGTGAGCCATCTCACTGTAGCCTAGTGGGCACTAGGTCTTTTTAATATTTACTTTCAGCTTTGTTTTCATAACACCCTGTACTCAGCTTTGTTTTCATAACACCCTGTACTCACCATCATGACAGTTACTGTACTTACAAATCCTTGTTTGTCTCTGGTTCTGGTTTGCGGGCTCTCTGGGGGCAGGGGACTGTGTCTCCTAACTCACGATCCGTGTCTGGTGCAGGAGGCGCTCTGGGACGCCCATCGAGTGAGGGGACGCTGCAGCTGCGGGCACTGTGGCCTTCACTCGTACTTGGCAGTTCTGTGTTTGTGAACCCATTCTTGATGGAATTATTGTTTCATGAACGAATAGAAAATTCTGTGGGTCATTTCTTCCTGTCTGTTTGACTCTAATAAAACAAGCATTTAGCAGTATACAAAATATGTAAATCGTTACATGCTGTGACATTTTAACTTGAAACTGAGGATGCAGAAGTAGTTTTTCTAGTTTTAATGAGAAAGGACTCAAAGCTCACGCCTGTTCTCCCCTTCACCCCGTGCACCTTTTGCCTTTGCTGACTTTGCTTTGTAGCCTTTCCCAGTGGAGTCACGTGGGATGTGCTTCCTCCCGAGAACAAGTGTGATAGCACATGTGAGATGCTGTCCACCAGGGGAGCTCGTTGGAGACTTGGCGCCCAGGGTTTTTATTGGACCAGGCACATAGGCAGCCTCCGCCTGACACACAGCAAAACTCCAGGGGTGGCTAGACTCCTGGGGGAATGCAGATGTTCAGCATAAGCCATGTTGTTTGCACAGTTTATGCCCAGGGAGGCACCCCTATCACACAGTCACGGGAACCCCTCCAAAATCCAGACCAGATTTAGCCCCCAGTGATGGTTCTTCCTGCACCAGTCACTACCAAGGCTTGCACATACCACTTCCCCCCAATTTATCAGTCAGCGCTCTACTCTAGGGAAGAGCCTGTGTGGGCTTCTGTTTTATTTAGTGCTTTATAGTCAATTATCCTTACTTATTTTGGTGTTCAAGTTGTCCCAGATTTGGCCAGCGAGAGTCACTTCAAGCTGGCTCCTGTGCCTTTTGAGCACTTCCTAGCTTTCTGGTACAGCAAGGTGTTCTGGGTTCTTGTCCCTTTGCTACCCTTGTGCTGGAATCAGCCATTTTTTCACAGAGCCCTGGGTCCCTGGCACTGTGGGAGGGTCCCCGCTTCTATGCCTTTTGACTACACAGGGCTAGGGAAGCACGTGTCTTAGAAATCATGAGTTGTCACTGATGCCTCTGATTTTAGCCTCTAACCCCACAGGGCTCTTTCTTGCCTTACCCTGTTCCGTGTTTATGTCTACCCTGGCTCTGACGCATCAACACGTTCCCTCACCTGCTCAGTCCTGCAATATGCATAGCATAGTTTCAGAATTGCTACACCTGTGCTACAGCCAGAAACAAACCTGCTGTGAAGAGTGCAGACTTTGTTTGCAGTTCGTGCTTTCCCTAGACTGACAGTCCACATTCGTACCTGGTCGGGCTGGTCCTCTCTCAGGGGTCATTCTCTTCAGTGTTTGCCTAGTTGCTCTGGCATGTTTATTTTTCCACATGGATTTTAGTATCAAATTACTTTTCTAAGTATTTTACTTTTTAGTTGCTATTGTCAACGGGGTTTTCTCTCCCATTATATCTTCTAGTTGGTTTTTTTTTTGGTATATGAAGACATTGATTTTTTTCATGTTAACCTTGCTGAATTCTTTTATTGTTTGAGTTAGTTTTATCATTGGTTCTCTAGGCCCCAAAGTCTAGGGTTTTCCAGATATCCTATCCTGTCACCTGCAGAGTCTTGTTTCTTCCTTTTCAATTCTTATGCCTCAAATTGCTTTTCCTGTTGTAAGACATTGTCTAGTAGCAGTGGAGACAGTGGGTATCTTTTCCTTGTTCCTGACTTCAGTGGGAATGCCTGTGGTGTCTCCCCACAGTAGGGCGCTGGCTATAGGAATAAGGTTAATTTGAGTGAGTGTGTGAAGGAACTTCCATCCGTTCCTATTTTCTCGAGGGTTTTTATTAGGAATACACTGTTGAATCCTGTTAAAGCCTTTCTCATACCTGGTGGAGATAATCATGATTTTTCCCACTTATATCTACTAATTTGTTGAATTACATTAATGGGTTTCTAATTATTGAACCATACTTGCATTCCTGGTATATTCCACTTGGTCAGAGTATTATTTTCTTAATGTGGTATTGGTGTCTGTTCACATTATTTAGGATTTTTTGCATGTATCAGTATATTCACAAGTGATTGGTCTATAACTTTTTTTTCTGCTGTGTTTATCAGGTTTAGGTATCAATGTTATACTTGATTCATAAAAATAACTTGGAAGTTTTTGTTTGTTTTCTCTATCTGAAACAATTTACGTAGCACTAGTACTATCTGGTCTCTAGGGTTTGCTAGAGTTCTCCTGAGAAACCATCTGGACCTGGTACTTTCTTGTGGAATAGTTCCTTGATCACTTTCTGTGTCCCTTCCATGGAAATTGATCTGTTTCAGCCATTTGTCAATTTTGATAAACTATATTTTTCTTAGAAATTATACATTTCAGTTTAAAACTTTTTTTCCATTGAGGTGTATGAAGTGGTCTTTTTTCAACTTCTAAAATATGCTCTGGGGCTTCCCTGGTGGCACAGTGGTTGGGAGTCCGCCTGCCGATGCAGGGCACACGGGTTCGTGCCCCGGTCCGGGAGGATCCTACATGCCGCGGAGCGGCTGGGCCTGTGAGCCATGGCCGCTGAGCCTGCGCGTCC
>NW_020837945.1:1786408-2024568 GCF_003676395.1 Aethalodelphis obliquidens | reverse complement strand
AGTGAGAGGCCCGCGTACCGCAAAAAAAAAAAAAAAAAAAAATGCTCTGTGTCAATAGTTATTTCCTCATCGTTATTTCTTATTTTGTATATTTGTGTTTTCTTCCTTTCTTCCTTGATTAAATTAGTTGTTTCTTCCCCCCGCCCCAGAGAAACAGGAGTTTTATTTATAAATCTGATATACTATTAGCATGTTTTCTATCTCATTAACTTCTGCTTCCATTTTTATTATTTCCTTCCTTTTGTTTTCTTATAGTTTACTTTGTTCTTTTCCTAGTTTTTTAAGTTGGGAATGTATTTATTTTCATTCTAAACTTTTTTAGTGATATAGGTCTTTAAAGATGTAAATTTAAATATATTCCCGTGTTCTGTTACTATTTTTCAGAAATTCTCTATTTTCTGTTTGTATCGCCCCTTACACTCAATAGTTTAACAGAAAGTTTTTTAATCTCCAGAAGGAAGTTTAAAAATTTTTTCACGTTAACATTTCTAATTTTATTGCATTGTGATTAGAGTGGTGTTTTTAATATTTTCTGCTATTAGGAAAATTTTTTTTCTTTGTGACCTAATAAAGTCTTTGTGGATGTTCCATGTGTGCTTGAGAATGTATTTTCTTTGTTTTTAGATTGTAATATTAAATATGTACCCATAAGAGCTTGTACTGATTATGTTGTTGAGGTCATTTATATTTTGTTTTGTCCACTTGATCTATCTTTAACTGACAGTGGTATGTTAAAGTCTTCTATTATTAGAATGTTTCTATTTCTCCTGCATCTTCTGTAGTTCTGTTTTATATAGGTAGTTGATGTATTATTTAGTGCATGAATATTAATAACTATTATAATCTTTATGGAGTGAAATATGTCATCAAAAACATGGTTTCTGAGTAGTGTTTCATGTTTAGGAAGGCCTTGTCTATCTGAAGGTAGTAACTGATTTTCTCCTATGTTTTCTTTTAATATTTTTATAATTGTGTTTTATATTTGGATCTGTATAGCTTCAAGTTATTTTTGTATATGATAGGAGCAATGTGGGTTCAGTGTCTAATTTGTTGTCTAAATGAGGAGCAACTTGACCTAATATCATTTCATAATAGTCTACCTTTTCCCCACTTACTGAAAATGTCAACTTTAATTAATTAAATTTTATTTATTTATTTATATTTTTTGGCTGCATTGGGTCTTCGTTGCTGCACGCAGGCTTTCTCTACTTGCGGCGAGCAGGGGCTGCTCTTCATTGGGTTGCACTGGCTTCTCATTGTGGTGGCTTCTCTTGTGTGGAGCACGGGCTCTAGGCACTCTGGCTCAGTAGTTGTGGCACACGGGCTTAATTGCTCCGCTGATGTGAGATCTTCCCAGACCAGGGATCAAACCCATGTCCCCTGCATTGGCAGGCAGATTCTTTTTTTTTTTTTTTTTTGCGGTACGCGGGCCTCTCACTGCCGTGGCCTCCCCCGTCGTGGAGCACAGGCTCCGGACGCTCAGGCTCAGTGGCCATGGCTCACGGGCCCAGCCGCTCCGCGGCATGTGGGATCTTCCTGGACCAGGGCACGAACCTGTGTCCTCGCATCGGCAGGTGGACTCTCAACCACTGCGCCACCAGGGAAGTCCCATCACCTTTATTTTAAAGCAGTATCCTTTATGCACAATATGCTGGACACATCAGTTCTATTGATCATTGTCTGTTCTATGCCTGGACCAGACTTTTAATTACATTTAATTACATTTTTATAATATGTATTGATATCTGTTCTTTTAAAATAAATCTCTTGGCTAGCATGCATTTTCTCTTTCATATGAATTTTAGAATCCGATTGTTAGGTGTACAGATTTTATTTTCCAAAAATGTCTGTACCAGTATCTCCCATCCCACGTGTTCTTCTCTGCACGGCAGTGACATTCCTGCCATGAGAGCCTGGGTCTGTGTTTCCTCCAATTGAATCTGGGTGGGTCTGACTGGCAGAAGGGAAGCTATGACTCTTGAGACTGTCCTAAAAGGGAATATATCTTTTGCTGCGTCCTCTTGCGATGCTTGCTGTCAGATCCCAGCCACCATTCTCAGAGGAAGTCAGTGCCCCTGTGGGAAGGCCATTTGGAGGTGTGCACTCCCAGCCCCAGCAGATGCTGTCAACAAGCTAGTGTCCATCAGCAGACATGTCATTGCCTTCTCTCTCCTAGCCTTCCAGTGCCACAGCTGACACCATGTGGGGCAGACGAGCTGTCCACCAAATCTCCAGGGTGCAGGTCTGTGAGCAAATCTTCTGGACCACTGCGTATTGTAGTGGTTCGTTACAAAGCCATAGGTAACTGGAACAGTGACTGAAAAGAAAAACACAAAAGACTGAGGTATTTTGATTGGCATTGTCTTGGAAAAGTTACACGTTCATCTGAGAAGAATTTTAATGATCATGACTCTTCTCCTCCGGGAACCTGGTTTGTTTCTCCATTCTTTATCGCTTTTTTATGTTTTCGTAACGTGTCATAATGTTTTTCATAAAAGTCTTGCATTTTTTTGCTAGGTGTAGTTTTTGTGGGCATTATGGATGATGGTGTTTTGTTTTCCTTAAACTTGTTTTCTAATAGGGAGCCTGTGGGGTTTTTTTGTTTTGTTTTAGTTTTTTTGTTTTGTTTTTTGTTTGTTTGTTTTTGTTTTGGTTTTGGTTTTTTGTGGTACGCGGGCCTCTCACTGTCATGGCCTCTCCTGTTGCGGAGCACAGGCTCCGGACGCACAGGCTCAGTGGCCATGGCTCACAGGCCCAGCCGCTCTGCGGCATGTGGGATCCTCCCGGACCGGGGCACGAACCTGTGTCCCCTGCATCGGCAGGCGGACTCTCAACCACTGCGCCACCAGGTAAGCCCTTTTGTTTTGTTTTATTGATAGTTTTTTAAAATTTTAATTTTAATTACTTACTTAATTTTTTTGGCCGGGTTGGGTATTTGTTTCTGTGCGCAAACTTTCTCTGGTTGCGGGAGCAGGGGCTACTCTTCGTTGCGGTGCGTGGGCTTCAGTAGTTGTGGCACACAGGCTCAGTAGTTGTGGCACATGGGCTTAGTTGCTCCGTGGCATGTGGGATCTTCCCGGACCAGGGCTCAAACCTGTGTCCCGTGCATTGGCAGGCAGATTCTTAACCACTGCGCCACCTGGGAAGTTCCTATTGATAGTTTTGATTACCATCTGTTAAGAAAATTTTTTGGAGCAAGTTGACAATGTTTAGGAGTTTAGATTTAAAAGTAAAACTCTTTGTTATGTTATTCCACTAGTTGCTTTATGGTTTATAGCAGTGGTCCCCAACCTTTTTGGCACCAGGGACCGGTTTTGTTGAAGACAGTTTTTCCAAGGACCGGGGGTGGGGTGGGGGGATAGTTCAGGTGGTGATGCGAGTGATGGGGAGCGGCAGACAAAACTTCACTCGCTCGCCCGTTGCTCACCTCCTGCTGTGTGGCCCGGTTCTTAATAGGCGCGGACCGGTACCAGTCCTTGGCCCGGGGGGTTGGGCAACTCTGGTTTATAGTATACACTGTAAGTTACACCTCTTTCCTTCAAGTCATATTATACTACTTGAGACATAGTTCCTTCCCTTTCCATACTTGTAACTCCCTTCTCCGGCTTGGAGAAGCCAGGCACTCATTATCCTCCATATGTTTGCTTATTGGAATCATCGCTGCCTGTGAACCTTCTCCTGTCACTGCTGTCCTGCTGCCCTGTGGCGTGGGTGCCCCCCGCTCTGGGGCTGATGCTCTGCTGGATCACCCCCTCCCCACCTCATGTGACCCATGACCCGCCTCGGAGGCCCTGCTTGCCCTGCTTGTCCTGGGACACCCCAAGCCAGCCCCCAGTCCTTCGTCATCTGCGCTGTGATGCCCTCCTCACCTGGCTTGACTCTGGTGCCGAGGCGGCTGCTCCCCACTAGGACCCCCTCGTCCCCCTTCCTTCCCTGTGATGGCGTCTTCCTCTCTTGGCTGTGGTTTCCTGAGAGACCCTTAACCTCAGTGGCTCAGCTTGGGTTCCTCTTCTGCAAAGTCAGTGAGTCTTTTTAGGAATGTTTGCTGTTTGCTCACCGTCGTGAGTGATGGACTGGGTTCTGTCCTCCCGATTCCGCCAGAACTTTGGGGGACTCTGTCCAGCCGGCCGCTCAGCAAGGCCTCTTCCCGAGAGTCCCCGCAAGCTGCCCCAGAATGTCCCCAGGAGAGGGGCTGGTGTCCCCTTGGGGTGCGGCCACCTCTCCTCAGTGTGGATTCTGGTGAAGGGTGCCCTGAACTGGCCCCGGGACGGCCTTGGAGCTTGTCGGGGCTCCTCACCGCCCCTTGTCCGCCCTGCAATTTGTGCCTGCGCCTTGATTTTAAAGCTGCCTGCCTCTGTGGCTGCAGCCCCCTGGCCTTTTGGTTTCACTTTCCGGGCGTCATGCACCTGGGTTTCGACAGACACCAGCATTGTAAAATCTAAGCTTCCAGTCCTAAGCACTGCCATTGCATGGAAAATACGCAGTATATGTGTATGTTATTGTTGGATATTAATTCACAGAAATGAGATTTTTGCAGGATGGTTTTCCTTTTAATTTTTAACCCAGTGATCTTTTTCAGATTGTACTTATTTCAAATTTAAACTGAGGACATAGCAGTTTTAAAAATTTTTAAGTACTGCCTTTTGGAACTTTTCACTTATTAATTAAACGAAAGGAGGGACTTGATACAGAATTTGAGATTTAACTCATTCATGGATCAATCACGAGTGTTACTCGAGAGAGACTAAAAAATCCAGAGAAAATATAAGCAGGATAGTAAGGAATCTTTCTGTTAAAAGAGGGGAAAGCATGTATTTAGACAGTAGCTGCTAAGTATAGTTTCCAGAGGTTTTTAAGTGCCTGATATTGAAATGAGTTAAGCATCTTGGTTTTTTCACTCTGAATCTGCTTAGTGGATTTATGGAGCGTAACGTCAGTTGTAAATAGAGTTACAAAGCAAGGAACACTTCTGTTTCCCTGCTTCTCCCTGGGAGAGAACCGAGGCTCGCCTCATTGGCGTTCGCGCAGGCGGGGTGCGCTCTTTAGCAGGCTGGTGTGTGGTGCTCTGAGTCAGGAGCAGCTTTGAGTGTTAGGCCCAGGCCGGCTCCCCTATCGATCCACGTGAATGAGAACAACTTTCAAAAGCCCTAGAGTGTCCTCTTTACTCGGGTTCGCCTCTGAAGCTGCCTTGCCCCTGACGTGGCCTGCACGTGGCACTGAGGTTAGAGTGGTTCTGAGGGCTCCACAGCCACTCGCCTCTCCCATCAAGGTGGGGCTGTGACCGTGTTGGGACCCTGTTGTGCTTGGGCCCATGGCCTCTGGCCCTGCAGACCTGGGTTTTAAAGTCCCAACATAGTTAGCAGACTGTGTTGCTGTGGGCAGCTTGCTCGGCCCTTGCCTCTCCACCTCTTCCTCTGTAACGCTGGAAGACCTCCCCTCGGCGTCCCTGGTCTTGGGGACAGCGCACACCTGGGGTGTGGTGTGAGCCTGCCCAGAGTGCCAGCAGCCGGGACCAGCGCCGGGCTTTCCGTGCAGCGTCCCCATCCCGGAGCAGGGAAGCGCGCTGTCTTCTGTTATTGGACACATTTGCCATATACACTAAAGGATATTAATTAACCTGCTTTCACAGTGAATTCTTTATTTTCAGGATACTGAAGTGTATAAAGCTACAGTAAAAGACGACCTCACCAAGTGGCAGAATGTTCTCAAAGCTCATAGCTCCGTGGACTGGTTAATAGTGGTAGTTGAAAACGACGCCAAGAAAAGAAACAAAACCAACATCCTGCCCCGGACCTCTATTGTGGACAAAATAAGAAACGATTTCTGTAATAAACAGAGTGACAGGTAAGTGTATGCTTCATTTTACCTCTTTGGGCTGATGTCTGGATGCTACAGTTTACTGGCTTCCGGGTGGTAGTAAATATTTGCTGTGTGAGCACCTGTCCGATGCCTGACGCTTGAGCATGTGATGGGTGCTGAGGAGAAGACTAGGTCCCTCTCCTCGTGGAGTTCCTGGCCGGCTGGCGAGAAGCTCTGAACAGTCATCTGCAACGGGTTACCTGGCCGGGAGGCCCCGAGGCCTGGTGACCATGGGAGAGACCACAGTGGGTCCCCTTGGAAGGCCGGTGATGGGTGTTAGCACAGGAAGGGCTCTGAGAAGTCTGCAGCCTGTGTACAGCAGGGCTCCTTGGGCGTTTCTTGGTGCTGGGACCCTGTGTTTTGTTTACCTTAACACCTAGTAAGAGTTCCTTAAGACAGAAGTAGTTATAAAATGCTGGTTTAGTCTTCTTCAGAAACTCTAAAAGGGAACCTGAGACTTTGGTGGCTACTTCAGCACCTGGACTTACTTTCCCCTCTTGCTCAGCCGTGTCTGCGCCCTGTTCTCTCCTGCTGGTAGCTCACTTCCTGTCTCTTCAGGAAGTGAAGAGTCCATGCCTAGCTGTGCCGGCCAGTGCATCTCAGCACCTGGCCAGTTTTAGTCTGTATCTGGCAGTTTAGCACTTGAGGTGCTGGGGATGCGGTGGTGAGCCTCGTCCCTGCTCTGATACTGCGTGGTCTAGCGGCAGAGGCGGGCATTACTTCACACCCAAGTCATCACACTTGTGGTCACCGCAGTGGCAAATGCTCAGACAGAAGGTTCCAGAGTGTGGCAAGAGCTGGGAGTAGGGGAGCTGGCCTGCTCTGGGGGCTAAGAAATGAAGGACGTGCGAGGAGTTAAGGGAAGAGATCCTGGGTGTGTGCGGCCAGGAGTCCCAACCAGACCCTGCCACGTGGCTGCCACTTGACCGCATCCTGTGTCAGGCCCACCTGATGAGCTGACAGTTCTCCGGGGAGGGAGCCACGTGTGGCCTCCTTCCTGTGTCCACACAGTGCTGGGTGCGCAGTAATGCTCAGACTCGCTGTGTTTAAAGTTTGAGTTCAGTGGTTGAGCTTACACTGTGTCTTAGGGAAATCTCACTCAACCTGGACTTCTGGGGATTTTTTTCTGTGGCCTGTTATTCATACATTAGTTATCTCAAAGGAATCAGTTCAACATTCTGCTAGGTGCTCCATTACTGAGTGTCCTTTTCCTCTCTGTGGTTAGGTGTACTAACATTTTTGTTCTGAAAGAAGAGTGGACGGCCGTAAGGCCTGTAGGGAAGAGAGCAGCTTTACCATCTGAGGGGAAGTGGGCCGCAGGGAATGCTGAGACGGGGGGAGCCCAAAGTCAAACCCGAATGGCCTCTGAGTGGTGTTTTTTTGTTTTGTTTTGTTTTTTAATTAATTAACTTATTTATTTTTTGGCTGCATTGGGTCTTTGTAGCTGCACGTGGGCTTTCTCTAGTTGTGGCGAGCAGGGGCTATGCTTTGTTGCGGTGTGCGGGCTTCTCATTGCGGTGGCTTCTCTTGTTGCGGAGCATGGGCTTCTAGGTGTGTGGGCTCAGTAGTTGTGGTGCAGGGGCTTAGTTGCTCCGCAGCATGTGGGATCTTCCCAGACCATGGCTCGAACCTGTGTCCCCCGCATTGGCAGGAAGATTCTTAACCACTGCACCACCAGGGAAGTCCTTGAGTGGTTTTTAATATAACAAAAGAAATCATATTTGTTTGGGATTTTGTTAAGTAAATAAATTGGTACTAATGGGGTGTGTTAGTCTAAGCTTACGAAAAGTTCAAATTGTGTAATAATTTTTTTGAAGTGCTTATTGATTGTTTTTGTCTACGTTATAATTTTATCTAATTTCCAAAAGTATGTTTCTGCTAGGCCCATTTAAAACTAACTTGCTTTTAATGATTATTCTTTATACGAAAAATTTAACTTACTAAAATTTTTAACATTTCATCTTCAATATTTAGAGATGCCTTCTAACATTTTGATTTTCATGAATTTGCAAAGCCACCTTTGACAAGTCTGTACTTAAAAGTATAGATTTCACTTAATACAGAATGTTTTCTTTGAACAGTAAATGTATTTCTACACTATTATTGTTAGTATATAGTAGTCCATAGTATTAATGCACTATAAGTTATTTATACAGTCCTCCGCTGGACTTATAAGTTATTGCTTACTTATTATTATAAAATTATAAACATCATTCTGGCTCAGATGTTATCTACATCCTTAATTATTTCCTTAGGATAACTCTCTAAAAGAAAAATTGCTTGGTGAAAGTTTTTGTGCATTTTCAGGCTTTTGCTAAGTGTTGCTGAAGCAGAGGGTCGTGTGTTAATTGTCTGTGCCAGCAGCGTCCCCGTGACTGGTGGAGACCCCGGCCTGGAGCTCCTTGCCATGCAGCCGCGTGCCATGTGGACGCTGCTCTACTCCAGCTAAGACTCCACCACGCCTGACTTGAGGAGCTGTTTGGGGTTCTCCCTTTCTCAGTTAACTACGCTCGATGTGAATTTCTGAAGCATAGTTTGTTGTATTAATTAATAAGAGAAGAAGAAGATGTAGTAGAAACAGTAAATGTTGAAGGGCATAATAAGGGATAGAGAGTGTAATGAATATATTGTCTGATTGATAGGCACCAGGTCACTGAAGGAAAACATCGTTTTGGTGATTGGTGTTTGTGTCAGCTTCCTTTTTCATCTACCCCTTGTAGGTGTAGAGAACTCTGTGTCTGGTCAGGAATAAACAGGGATTATAATCCTTGAGAACGCCTTAAGGAGAAACTACTGAGCTGATAGACCCTCGCAGCTCATATAGTGAATAAACACATGTGAGTCCTTTGAGGGAGGGGGCTTAGGAGTGAGCTGACTGGACCCCTTTATCTTTCAGGGGAAGAAACAGAATCTAGTGGGGATGGAATGACTGGATTAAAGCCGGCCACCGACTTAAAAATTTTCTTCTTGGTACTGATTACTCACCTGGTGGACCACCTAGACTATGGCTGTTTCACCCTTTGTCCACTGATTTATAATCCATAGCTTTAGTCCTCCCTCCAAGAGGTATGATGGAGCTCAGAGAAAATGAAACTTAGAATCTGTTCATTTTGCTACTTGCTGGTAGTTCAGGTAAAATATTTACAGAGGAGGAATGTTGAAACTCATGGCATCAATATTTAAAAGTTATTTCTGAGTTCAGATTTATTCATCTTTCTGAATTATTGTTATCAAGGATAAAGAAAGTTACCTTTTCCAATCTCTCGGATGAATGTGCTGCCTTTTCCAAATCCATTGGAAACACTTGTGATTTTATACCTTTGATATTTTTACACCATGCATACAAAGTCTTTTTGTAGTGAAATTGTATTATACCTACAAGTTAAGCGATATCTTTCTAAGCCTTTATTTATCAAGTATTTATTAACGCTGCTCTCGAGGCGCTCACAGTCTGGTGGGAGAAACAGACCAGCAAAGAGAGGAGGCGTTTCCAGGGCGCACTGACTGCTGTGGTCGTGGAATCGCAGTGGGTCCAAGCGCAGAGCAGCAGGGGCGAGGCTGGGGGAGAGGTTCAGTGAGGGTGTGTCAGCTGAGCAAGGCTGTGCGGGGAAGGTGCTGGGTAAAAAGATGGGAGAGCATGAGAAGCTGAGTGGGCTTGAGCTGGAGATAGTAGGAACCAAAGCTGGACAACTGGGTTGGTCCGTGTTGTCATGGGCCTCGTGTGCCATGTGAAAACATCTAAATTTTAGTCTGTCAGTTGCAAGGAACCAAAAGGTTTTTGAAGGGGGCAGGGCAAATGGGGTTTGGGAACTGAGTGAGATACGATCAGCTTATTTTCCAGAGAGCCCTGGGGACAGGATCTAAGACTCAAGACTCATCGTAAATCCCTCTCCCCCTTTCCAGTCCATTCTACAGCAGCACTCTTGGGAACAGCATTGACTGCTCATGTGGCATTAGATCAGTTCACGATGAAGCCTTTTCCCGATCTGATTTCTAACCACCTGCCTAATGTTTTCTACCCATTAAAGAAGGAAGGAAGGAAGGGGAGGGAGGATGCCAACCTGCGCCCCAGGAAAGTGGTAGCCGGGGGAGCAGCAGTTCTGTGCTTGCGGTGGTTTCTCCACAGTCCGTTCATCTCTCCACAGGTGTGTCGTGCTCTCCGACCCCTTGAAGGACTCCTCCCGAACTCAGGAATCCTGGAATGCTTTCCTGACCAAACTCAGGACATTGCTTCTTATGTCTTTTACCAAAAACCTAGGCAAGTTTGAGGATGACATGAGAACCTTGAGGGAGAAGAGGACTGAGCCAGGCTGGAGCTTCTGTGACTATTTCATGGTGCAGGTACTTGGCTGATTATATAGAACTAGGCTGTTTCCCTCTCGTTCCCTTTCATTCTTTATGAATAAGGCAGCTCTCTTGGTAATTCATATTGACATAGTTTTTAAAACCAAAAGACAATACGGTAGGTAACAAATTATGCTTCGTCCTCTTGGCTTCTTAAGCGGAGGATCAGAGAGGTCTGCTGAGTAATCATTCTGTCAGCTGCCCTGCTGCTTCAGAGCTTGGCATCTAGCCTTTTATGAAGTGGCCTTGTTCTCAGAGTCCTTCTGGTTTTGTTAGTGTCTCGGGCCTCCTGGGGTGTCTCCCGTGGACATGGCTTAGGCAGAGGAGTCCCAGCAGTCGTGATGATCCTGATGATAAAGACGTCCACTCTGTGCCTGGCACTGTGATTAAATTATGACTTCCCAAGAACGTTTCCTCTGTACTTTTTGTTTTATAACCTTGGGTTCCAATAAAAGATTGTCTTAAGCTGGTTTCTTTACTCTAGTTTACAAAAGTATGGTCTGTAATCAACTCTTTCTCTCTTTTTAAAAAAAAATATTTATTTTTTATTATTATTATTTTTGGCTGCGTTGGGTGTTTGTTGCCGTGTGCGGGCTTTCTCTAGTTGTGTCGAGCAGGGGCTGTTCTTAGTTGCGGTGCACGGGCTTCTCATTGTGGTGGCTTCTCTTGTTGTGGAGCATGGGCCCTAGGTGCGCGGGCTTCAGTAGTTGTGGCTCGTGGGCTCAGTAATTGTGGCTCGCGGGCTCTAGAGCACAGGCTCAATAGTTGTGGCTCACAGGCTTAGTTGCTCCATGTCATGTGGGATCTTCCCAGACCAGGGATCGAACCCATGTCCCCTGCATTGGCAGGTGGATTCTTAAACACTGTGCCACCAGGGAAGTCTCAACTCTTTCTCTTTTAAGAAGAAAAGTCTTAAGAGAACAAAGTGATGTGTAATAGAGTAGTTTGGGGGAGGAGACCTTCTTAACACTGCGGAGTGATAAGAATGTTGCTCTTTGGGTTCCTTGTTCTTGTTCACCATGTTTTGACTGAAAAAGTGTAATTTTCATATTTAAACATCACTTGTATATTAATCACTGAAGAAATAATGCATTTTGAATAAATAAAAGACCAATTCTCATTAGAAATTTTGAAGTTTATCTCTTATTCTGATGCTTCTGTCTTAGTGGTATTTGGATGATTTTGGTCACTTAAGGGAATTTGAATGTGTTCATAATTCCCTTATGATTGACCAATGACAGATCTTTCAGATTTCCCTGTCTCTTTACCCTTCAAGCTTATTAAACTTATTTTTTAAGAGTAACAAACCAGGAAAGAGGGAGTCTAAATGAACCCAGTGGTGCTGGTTTAGAATCAGTGTGAACCCATCGTTGGATGGCTGCTGGCTAGATAGATTCACAAATACAGAGGTACGTGTAGGTGAGGGTTAATACATACACATATATTTCCTTGCTCTCTCCTCTGATGGGGCCTAGAAAAAAATGACACCTCAGTAGCAGTGAACACACTCAGTGCCAAGATCTTGGTTTCTAAACTGCATTCTCCAATAAAAGGTGCCAGGGCTCCTGTGGAAGTGGTTGATTCCAGGGCTGGTGTAGGGAAAATACAGTATCGTGTAGAACCAGAAAGTTAAGAGGTGCACAAGGAAGGTGGAGGTCTGTCAGCAGAAGGTATGCACCACCTCCAGGAGCCCCCTCAGTGGCCAAAGTGGGAGCAGTTTGTGCAGCAGAATAAGTACTAACAGACTTGGGTTTCAACCTGGGGGGTAAAATTCATGTCCATGAGTCTATATAGATATAAATAAATAGGTAATTGGAGGGAAGATTCTGCTCCTCCGTACAGCAGAATTCTACTGAAAACGTGTGTGTCTGGGGGCAAGGGAAATACCGAGGACGAGAGGCTGACCAGTCAGGCCCAGTCTGCTGGTGGGTCACGCAGAGACTCCGGGGATCATGTTGGTCGTTCCCTGCTTCTTTCTGGTCTTCTCTCTGTGTGTGCATAAAGGTTCACATGTGTGGTCATTAAATTGATCTTTTCTTGGTATAGCACAAGCGTTATTCATTATGCTGCATGCTTTTCTCTGTTGTAATCTTTCATAGCTACTTGTTTCAAAACACTGATTTATATTTTTGCTTTTGTTTTTTAACTTTTTTTGGGTAAATAGGAGGAACTTGCCTTTGTTTTTGAGATGCTACAGCAGTTTGAAGATGCCCTGGTGCAGTACGATGAACTGGACGCTCTGTTTTCTCAGTATGTTGTCAACTTTGGTGCTGGGGGTGAGTAATGAAGTTTTAGAAACAAACTCTTTTCTCAACATAGCTTTCCCCACTTTTGAATAGTATGGAAGCTGCTGTTTATTTACCTAATGATTATATCTTTTGTTGTTGTTTTTTAAAAAACATTGTATACAGTATATTCCCATGGTTCCTATAGGAAATGAAATGAGAATTAAGAATTAGTCACTTACACTTGTAGAAGAGTCTTGAGGAATGAAAGTGTCTAAGAAGTTGTTTTTTAGATATGAAGTGTCATTTCTACAACCTACAGCTGGCTAGTGATGCTTCTGATTCTGTGCCTCCTTGCTAGCATAAGAGTGGGAATCTTTTTCTTCTGTTGAGAGGTTGTCTTTGTAATATGTGAGAGTTCATTACAGTGAGTCCTACGTGACACCATTGTAAAGGGTGTTCATCTTCCTTTTAAACTTTCAAATGATGTCTTAAAGTCTTCTAAAAATACAAAACTAGCACAGTGACCCATATACAAAGAAAAAGTTTATAATTGTGCTCACTGTTCTTTGCTTGATATTTATTTTGAAGGAAATGGCATCATATTATCATGACCTTTGTCTGTAGCTTGTTGTTCTTCCTAACAGTCCATCACAGGCATCTCTTCAAGCTAACAGATCAGGTTCTAAGTTGTTTCTGATAAGAGCTGCAGAGTGCTTCATGGTGTGGATTCGTTAGACTTTATTCAGCCCACTGGTGTTGGACATTTGGGTTGTTTCCGCTCTTGCTACCACAAGCAGTGCTGTGATAGACATCTTTGTTGGGGCTTCTTTTGAGAACCCTTGTCACAGTGTCTGAAGAAAGGCATGATTCCAAGGAGCGACCGTAGTGTCTGCTAGGAGACCTGTAGGAAGTGAGGTGCTGGGACAGTCAGCGTGGGCTGTGGGCACCGCCCTTGTTCTGGGAGTGATGAAATGTCACCCACTGAGTCCCACTCCAAAACAGTTTTTATGCAGTTCAGGTTTGGATCTCCTTACTTTGCTGAGACACAAACATAAGCATATAACCAAAGCAAAGTATTCACCAATTAAGTTTTAAAAATTTAGAAGAGGTAAAATTCCATTTCTTATATCTTACATATCCATATTATACATATATATCTCAGATAGCTCACATGTTTCTTACATTATGTGTTACATAATTTCTTTGTTCTCTCAGTTTTAAAATAAACCTGGGGCAATTTAAAACCAAAAGTAAGCCTGGACCAACTTTAGCAGCTAAATAATATTGTTCATTTTTGTTCATTCATACAACAGATACTTCCTGAGAGCCCACTCTGCGCCAGGCCCTGTTCTAAATACAGTAGGGAACAAAACAAAATTCCTTCTTTTATGGAGTTTACATGAAGGGGAAACAGAAACAGAAAAGCAAAAGTGTGACTTGAAGTCAGGTAGTGAGACTAGTAAGTGTGGCCTGCAGAAGAGGACACGGGTGCAGGGGTAGGGTGACGGTAGGTGCTGTTTAGTGTCAGACAGATGGCCTGGGAGGCACTCCGAGGAGAGGCCTGACTGAAATGTGGGGGGAGCCAGGAGAGTGCTGGGGATGGGGGCCCCGGCAGAGGGACCTGCTGGGGAGGGGACACCTCGCTTAGTGGGCACTGAATCAGCTGAGTCTGAGTTCAGATCAGTAAAGGATGCTCTGCTGTGTTTGGCACTTCAGCCATATGGTAACGTAAGTGTGCCAGTGTGAGTCACTTCCTGAAGAGAACGTAGAATTAGGTGGCTGTGACACCTCTCTTTTGGAGGGAGATGGGTAGATGAAAAAAATTTTCATGAAGATTGAGTGACTTGTTATTGTAGATTCTTATATTTATTTTAAGATCACATTTGAGTCTTAGGGCTGTAAGCTAAAATCGAGGAGTCTTATTGGAAATTTTTGACAGTTAAAGAATTTTTCTCCTCTGCTTCCTGCCACTACGTCTTCCTTGTGCCTGCCGTCCCTTCCTGTAGGAGCATGACTCAGGTATTGACATGGTTGAGTTGAGACAGGCGTGAGGCTTAGATAAGTCAGGAAAAGTGCGGAAATGAAGGAAGATGAGCCGCACAGCAGATTCAGCATGCTCCCGCCCGGGCCTCGCCCCTCCTCCTGGGGCCGGCTGACCGCAGAGCCTGAGGTGTCCCTGACCCTCAGCCTGGCCGCCTCTGATTGCATCCTGACCTGCTCAGGACCTTCTGGGCCTGGTACGGCCTTGTGCCCCGTGGCTGACATCCTGTCCCCCAGTGCCCATCACTCGGTGCCAGGTACCCAGTGGGTGTCCTTGCGGTCACCACCCTGTCCCACATCCCTAGACAGGGTCCCCGCAGACAGAGGGGTGGGCCGGCGCTTCGGGCCTATCCAGTAGCTGAGCCGCCTGTCGGTCCACTAGGGCTCACGGTCCCGCGCAGTGAGGTGGAGGAATCTGCAGTCAGCGCCTTTCACGATGTGTGTTTGTTTAGATGGTGCCAACTGGCTGACTTTTTTCTGCCAGCCGGTGAAGAGCTGGAATGGATTGATCCTCCGAAAGCCCATAGATATGGAGAAGCGCGGATTGATACAGAGGCAAGAAGCCACCCTGTTAGATCTGCGCAGTTACCTGTTCTCTCGCCAGTGCACCCTGCTCCTCTTCCTGCAGAGGCCGTGGGAGGTGGCTCAGCGCGCCCTAGAGCTGCTGCACAGCTGTGTGCAGGAGCTGAAGCTCTTGGAAGTGAGTGGTCTCTTTTCCCCATTTACCCGCTTCCTGACTGTTGGCGTAGAAAACGCGGAACCTTCCATCCCAGGCATTGAACTGTATGTGCTTAGGAAAGAGTTTTCTTTTTGTGAATGTCCTTAATTTTTACTATATTATTCGCATACTTACTCTTTACACTGATTAATTAATTGCTCGAAAATGTAATTTCTGCTCTCAACACGGTGGAGCTCACTCACGTTGGCCCAAAGCGAGCCTCTTAGATCACTTTCTTTTTAAGGTAACTTTGGCTTATTCTGTGGGAGCTGGTCTTCACCGATAAAGATTAATACATGTACCTGGTGGACACACAGAATTAGGTTTTGTAGGTAGACGTTTGTTTTATTTCAGAACTGTCTTTTCAGATAAATGATTTTGCACATGAACATGCCGGTAACAATGTGAGTGACACACAGCAAGCTGTGCCATGTTAATTAGTAGCACGAAGCTTAATGGAGGTACGTTATGAACACGTGTGTGCGTGTGTGTATGAAAGAGACAGTCAGCGGCGCTTTAAGTTGTTTATTCACAGTGAAATATTGTCTTTATGGACTAATATCCCCCAGGGCTCCTGAACTCTTTTCTTGCCTTAGCATCATAAACATTTTAGTGAGGTAAGGGAACGTTAACGGCTGTCCAGTCTGAGGGTTCTCACCTTTTTTGTTTCAGTGACCTCTTTACACGGAAAAATGCACATATGCACATACAAAATGTTACATATAATTTCAGAGGATTCATAGACACCCCCATTCCCTGGTAAAGAACTAAGTGGATGGTCTAATTCCATTTTATAAATGAGGAAAGTGGGTCTGGAAGTGGTTAGATGACTTATAAGTAACATAGCTAGGCACAGAATCAAATCCTCCAAGCCAGGCTACTGTCCTTTCTGTCGTGCTCCACACCAGGGCTCGCAGGGGCACAGTTACGGAAGACCCAGGGTAACCGGCGCTAGGGATGGTTTTCATATTATAGTAATTTCTGTTTTGTGTTCCCTAGAAAACTAAATAACAGGCTCAACACTTAGTGTGAAATGGCCTTAAGGGATCTACACATTTTTTTTTAAAACCCAAATGAAGAGAAACTGTTTTAGTTAATTTCTAAAGAAGAGATGCCTAGCCTAGCTGAGTCACAAACTTGAGAATTTAAGACTTTTTATCGAATTATTTTTTTTCCTTGGACATCTAATCAAGTGTATGAGGAAAAATAACATTTTCAACCTTGAGATGATATTCTTGCGGCTGCCTGTCACTGAGTAGATTTCGATAATCTGCTTTGGCTACTCCTGTGTAGCTGTACAGACTGGGGTGGGCGGGGGCTTTGCTTCATCAGTGGGGCAGGGCCGCCTGTGTTCATGGCTGCCTAGAGAGTTTACTGACTTAGAGATTTTGTCTTGTTACTGGATTGGGGAAAAACATGGGATGTGTATTAGAGTCCAAGCAGTTCAGCCGTGGCGCTTTTAAATTGGGGTCACCCCAGGAGGGACTTTGAGGACGTGCACAGATGGGGGGCAGGTGTGGGAAACCACAGACAGTGGTCGGAGCCAGCCTCTTCAGTGCTGGGCCCAGCCAGTCACAAACTCTTTTTCAAATTCTTTTTCTTGCCTTAGACGGTTGACTAGTCAGTCAACTGCCAGGCTGCAGAGAGACGAGGGAGCACCGGGGGGCCTCTGGCTCTGCAGCAAGGAGCAGGGTGCCGTCCACACTTCTTTCTCCTCCCCTCCAGGCCTTAAGGAAGCTGGAAGGCAGGGCGCCCGGGGACGGGGTACACTCAGTTCCCAGGCAGGCGGCCGGGACAGCCAGTGTGGAGCGGGTGCTACTAGCATCTTTGCCTGCCGCGTGTGGGGACAGTGTCCTACTCACTTGCCGTGCAATGGGTCCCCTGGCTTGGCCTGTGTCCCGAGTTCTGTAGAAGTCGCTGGAATGGGTCAGTTTTCACCCTCTTGGCTGGAAAGAGAACCGAGTGAGTGGTGGTGGGCGGTGTGAGCAGGGCGGGGGCAGTGGCCGGGACGCCTGTCGTCCAGGGCGGCTGCTGCCGTCCCGGGTGCTCCCTGCAGATCCCGTCCCGGCTGGCGCTCTTCCCTTTCCTCGCTCCCTGCGTGAAGGCGCTCCCCCTCTCTTGGTGCTTGTCTGCTTCTGCTGCAGGGCGAGCAGGGTGCTGAAGTTGGGGAGGGAGCCACACTGTGGTCCCCGAGGACACGACTTCCCGTTCCCTGTCCCCCTTGTGCTGTGTGACCGTGCCCCGCTTGGTGTCCCCTGGTGTCAGGGCAGCAGACGGGGCAGCCGGGCCCGTTGAGGTGCCTCCTCAGCCACCGTCGCTGGTCCCGGCGGGCGCCTGGCATGCCCTGGGCGTGGCGCTCCTGTGGGGCCACCTGTCCTGTCTGCTGTGCTTCAGAGGTGCCTTCCGCTCTCGCCCCAAGCTTGGCTCCCGTCCCGAGTCAGGCACCCTTTGTGAGGGGCAAGCTGCAGGGCGACAGTGCAGCTCGGAGGCCAGCAGCTTGGGCCCCAAGCAGCCCGCTTGCACGGGATGCCCCCCGCCTTCCCGCTCGGCCCTGCGGATGGGCGCCCAGCAGTGGCTGCCTGTGGGTTGGGGACCCACGAGGTGACGCGAGTTCAGGGCGGTCAGCCTGTTGTCATCCTTCAGGCAAGTGAGGACACTCCTTACTGGCGGCATCTTGGCTCTTTCTTTCAAAAGATGACACTGCAGAGGGCACGCAGAGCTTCACACACAGAATTCTTCTCTCAACTTTCTCAGCTGAGATTCTTTGTCTAGGTAGTGTGGGGGCGGGGGGTTGCTACATCTTAAGCTTTGCAGTTGGCAGTTAACCCGAAAAGTTTATTCTTAGAGTTTCTTCAAATTTTTACGGAAACAATGAAAATTCAAGACTCAGATTTGTTTACTTTTCCTGTACATTTGATTGTACCCTCAAAACTAGACTCGTTTCCTATGTCTGGCTAGCTTTCTGGTGATTATTGTTCACAGTCACGTCCACGGCCAGAGGCCGGCATGGAGCCTTGGGTTCTGCTGCACAGGGCCGGGCAGAGCCGCGCGGCACATAGACCAGGGCGTCAGGCAACGCACAGGCTGAGCCGGTACATGGTTCTTCTAGGGTTAGGCTACGGTTGTTCATCCTTTTAAAGCCAAAAGCCTAAGTATTGCAGCCGTCTTGCGTGTTTCTCATTGTAACATTTCTTCTGCAGAAAATGCTGTGTGTGTTTGCTCTTGCGGCTTGTAAAGCGTGCCCTGGTAGCCTCCTGGCTGGCTTATCGGTTGATTTAAAGTATCTTCTTTGAGTAGGAGGCACTGTGGTGGCCAGATGCCAGCTCTGGGGTGGGGCCTGGAGTCACACCCCAGGGGTGCCACCTAAGGCCTGGGACTAGCTCCCCGATTGCAAATGTGTGAGCATGGAAATTGTACCTACCCCGTACAGCTGCTGGGGTCAAGGAGTAACACCTGGAAAGTTATGTCAGTTCTGTGTGAGCTCCAGTGACTCCATTACAGAGTATTTCTTTTGTCTGCAACATTTAAAAGATTTCCCCCCGCTTTACCAGAAGTTGAGTATATTCTCTGTATAAATTTGGAAAATACAGACAGATACACAGAAGAAAACGCCATTGCTTATTCTGAAGCAGGAGGCCCCCTCTTTGGTCTGTGGCCTTTCTGTCTGGAGAAGAGCTGCTGCTTATTTAATTGGTCCTGTTTCGGACATTTGGATTGTTCAGCAGTGTCTGCAGTTGCAGGAGTGTGTATCCTTGTATGGCATCTTTATGCAGTACATTCATACAAGTAGAACGGCCAGTTCAAGGATGCATGTGTCTTTAACGCTTCTAGTGTACATCGCCAAATTGCCTTCCAGAAAGATCTTCCCATTTTTAGTCACACTAGCAGTGCTGTTTTCCTGCATCTATGGTAAGAAAGAAAGTAATTTGTGTGTATATTTTAATCTTTACCAGATTGGTAAACGAGAACAATATAAGGAAGATACTTTCTAGAAGGCCGTTTTATTTTTGTTACAATGACTGCCCAGAGGATTTCTGTTTTGATGTGTTCGCCTCAGTACTGACTTATTTTTTATGAGCTTAGGTTCTCATTATGTTCACAGACAGGGCAGGCCAAGGGGGATCGGGACTCTTCAGGACCTAGAGACACAGGCCAGTGCCGGACATGAGAGGCCACTGGCCCAGCTGGCATTGCTGTTCCAAGGTTCAGGCCCCGCAGAGGACAAAAGGAGAGGTGTAGCCGAGGGGTGGGCCTCGGGGTCGTCGAGTACTTGCTGTGTACCAGACACTCTGCCGGGCTCCTCCCCACATGGATAGGTGGGGTCCTCGTGGGACCTGGAGCCCTGAGAACCTGAACCGGGAGAGCAGCGGGAGCCGACAGGAGGAGGTAGCGGCCCAAGGTGTCAGCACCGGTGAGAGCCAGTGGTTCGCAGGAACGGGGAAAGCATTTGAGGAGGAACTGCCCAGTTCTATTCAAGAAACAGTTGCTAACCTGCTGGGCACTGTGGTAAACACAGTGGTGGGGGGAGGGCCCGCAAATGCGGAAGAAATGGGTCCCACCCACCCTCAAGAAACCCACAGCGGGGCTCGTGGGGCCAGCAGGTGAGCAGGCCGTCAGAGCCCGGGGCTGCCAGGCAGTGAGAGCGGAATGTTCGGAGGTGGCGGGGTGTCAAGCAGGGAGGGGCAGCTTGCGTGAGCGTGTTGGCAGCGCCTAACATGTGCCAGGGAAGGTCTGCAGAGGTGGTCTCTTGTGAGCTAGGTTTTAAAAGATTCATTCATTCAGCAGTTATTCGTTGAGCACCTGTTTTGTGCCAAGCAAGCATTTATTCTAGGCACCGTGTTTTTAGCAGAGAGCGAGACAGACCAACCCCTGCCCTGTGGAGGAGCTTTGGTTTTCACGGGCTGAGTCGGGATCCACCAGGTGGACATGGCTTGGGTGGCAGGTGCAGAGAGAGTAGAGTGCGTTTCAGGCAGAGAAAATTCACTGTTACTTAAAGAACTCTGAAGGAGCTTAGTCTTGCTAGAACTTAACGGGTGAGCCAGGGCTTGCAGGTGAGGCTCCAGAGGTGCTGGAAGGCAGGTTTTGAAAGTGTGCGTCATCTGGAGGGTTGGATTTTATTCTGTAGCTGTTGGGAAGCCGTTGCTGGGTTTGAAGCCGGGGCGCGTGCAAGGTGTTAGGACCTGGAGGTGGAGGCGGAGAGAAGCGAAGGGCTAGGAGGAGGCGCGGAGAAGAGTCCGAGGGGAAGCTGAGGCCTGAGCCCAGGCGCTGGGGTAGAGCCTGGGTATATGAGGTGAAACTCAGTGAATACACGGTTCCGGGTCAGCCGAGTCTCACACCAGCCACGAGTGATTATTATTCTATGAAAGATAAAACAACAAAGCTTCTGCAAGATAATATGGGAGAGCACCTTTACATGCTTCAGGTTACCAGGTATTTCTGAAACAGGACAGAAAGGCACTGGCCAGAAAGGAAGTGCATGGAAATCAGAGCTTCTCTTCATCAGTCAGCACCGCAGAGGGGGTGACGGGGCCGCAAGCTGTGCGGTCAGGAAGGGCTCTCGTCCAGGATATGGGAAGAGCTCCTGCAGATCAGCTTAAAAGACTGACGCATAGAAAATAGGCAAATGAAGCTATCCAGATGGCCAGTAGGCATATGAAAGGTGCCCCATCGCATTAATTGTAGGGAAATGCAAACTTCCACCACAGTGAAGCCCCCCCAGTGGCTGAAGTGGAAAGACCTGACAAGTGTTAGTGACGGGGGAGAAGCTGGAACTCCCTCCTTGACGAGGAGACTGGGAGTTGGCGCCACGACTTTGGAAAACGGTTCGGCGGTGTCTGCTGGAGCCAGACCTGTGCGTGCCCTGTGAGCCGGCAGTCTCCCCCCAGGTCTGCACGGAGGGTGTTCACAGGTGTCCAGGAGACAGTGCCGGGATGCTCGTGGTGGCGTCGTTCGTGACTGCTAGAACCGGAAATAACCCAAATGTCCATCACGTACGAGGGAAACGGTGACTGCCGTCTGTTCAGACAGCAGACTGGCGTCTGGCAGTGGGAACAAATGAACCCGGAGTCTCACGAACGTAAAGTTTAGCTGGAGCAGTCAGACACCGAAGAATACCTACCTGTTGATTTCGTGTACAGGTGCAAGAGGAAGCACAGATGTTGTGTCGGGAAGCGTGTGGCGGCCGCGGCCCTCCAACGGGGCGGCCCCGTCAGTGTTCACGTTAGGACGCTGGGTTTTTCGGTATTTGGGTTATATTTAAAAAGGTAGTTTTAGCAAAAGAGAATGAAAAGAATGCCTTTAATTGTATGCTTGGAAAATGGTAAAGCGGCTCTTGCCGTGACCAGTAACACTGATAGCAGAAGAAGAGAGAGGCTCAGAGAAAACTAAACGGTGCGTGATAAGGAATCAGTTTTGAAATGTCTGTTGTTCACGAAGGAAATTGTCCAGAGGGACCCGGAGCCCATGGAAAGGCGCCCGCGCCCTTCCTGTTAGGGTGTGCGAGCTGTGAGACGCCCAGCGCGCCGCACGGTTCCGGCCGGGGCTTGGCCCTCACGCGGGGGCGGGGCTTGCTCTTTGCCAGGTGCAGGCAGCGTGGGTGCTGGGGTGGGCGGCCTTCCCAGGGACACGGGCTGCTGCTGTCTGTAGATGTGTGGCTCCTGGGTGAGAACGCTGTGGGCTGTTGGCACCCCTTGTGTGTTTGTTGGAGTGCGTGCGCCCACCTCGGCTGCGCGCCCTGCGGAGCTCGCCCAGTTTGATCGCGGGGAGGCACGTGCTCTGTCCAGGGTCCCCGAGCTGCATCCTACCACCAGCTGTCTGTGCCTCCCTTTGAGGGTGCTCCACTCTGGGCAAGAGAGTCAGTTGTACCACTTGATGAAAGTTGCTTCTGGTCATGTAATTTTTTTTCTATACTGATTTTTTTCAAAGGATCTAAGCAGTTTGTCTCATTTTTCAAAGACAGGGCGATTTAGCATTTATAGGAACATTTAATAGCACTCCCTGTTCTCTCCAGTTGGTGCCACGTCCTTTTGTTTGTGCTCAGGGTGTGTGGAAGGAGCCCTTCTTACATAAGTCAGTCTCATCAGCTTGTGCGGCTCTTCCCTTGTCACCTGATGTAGCAGCACCTCTTACTTTCCCACTTTGAATAGAACTAATTAGCATGTCTCACCAAAGCTAGGACACCAGTTGTAAGATACCTCATGATATTAGTGCCACCAAGAAGACAGTCTACTCTGCCGAGTGTGAGTGTTAAGATGCCCTTGACTGTGAGGCATCCCTATGTCAAAAACACTGAAACGTAGAAAAGAAGTCCATTTTAGAATCAATCACATACAGTAGATGCTTTTGAATTTCTGATAACATTTTATTGTATCTCTAAGCAACAGGTGCTCTTTTTTACAAACGTAATTATACTTAAAAAATTAATAGCAATTCCTAAATATCATCTAATATTTACTTAATATTTAGATTTCTAGCGTTGAACATGATCTTCTGAAATGTGATCAAGTGGTCATCTGAGGTCTTAGCTTCCCACCTTCACCTTATATGCTCTTTAAACTGAGAGGTGACCAGTGTTCAAACGTAGACTAAGTGATGACAGTCGCCTTTTTGTAGGCTTCTTTTGTTAATAAGCTGTTAAAGTACATGATTGCAAGTTACATCCCTGCCAAGTCACTCAGTATCATCAGAAATACGACACCAAATAGTGTATTTGGACACAGATCGCTCCTTTCCTCCTGTAGGTGGCCTGCTCTACAGGTCCCGTTTCTCTTTCCTGTAGTTTTGCAGAGACTGGGTAGCTGCTTGGAGGGGCAAAGGAGGGCAAGCGGGCGCAAGTGCTTCCCCCAGCGCTCTCCTCACACGCCCGCGCCTGTGCCCCCAGGTCTCCGTGCCGCCCGGTGCCCTGGATTGCTGGGTGTTCCTGAGCTGCTTGGAGGTGCTGCAGAGGATAGAAGGGTGTTGCGACCGGGCACAGATAGACTCAAACATCGCCCACACCGTGGGTCTGTGGAGCTACGCCACAGAGAAGGTAACTGCCCCAGCGCCCATGTGAGCCTCGGCCGGGGCTCTGCCTGCGGGACTGGGGGACGGAGTTAGCTGTTTGGAGAAGTGCTGCTCACCTGGTCCCTGCACAGGCAGCTCTGGCTACTTCAGGGTGCGTCTAGGAGCAGCGTGGATGCAGTCGTTCCCTGCCAGTATCGCTGTATCTGGCAGACATCAGGCGCTCGCTGCGCTCGTGCTAAAGGCAGGCTTCTGCTCCAGGAATGGGTGGGGGGACAAGGCAGGGTGAGCGTGCAGCCGTGTGCAGAAGTGCAGAAAATGACAGTAGTCCCGAGCGTGCAGCAGGAAGGCCTGCCGGGGGAGGGGTTGAGGTGGGGCAAGCTTGGGAGAGCGTGGGCGAACAGCACAGGCTGGGGGTGACAAACGTCAGCCGCTCTGAGGATTATTACGTAGAAGGTTTGAGTTTGAAATGATCCCAGTAAGATATATTTTCATATCCAGATGAGAATCATTTGGATAGGAAAGCTAAATTTCTTCTAGTATTTAGATGGTTTTAACTTCATATTTAAATTTGTAAATTCTCTGCTGACTCTTACGGCAAATTAATTGAAATTTGGGGTTTATCTCAACAGCTAAAGTCCTTGGGCTATCTGTGTGGACTTGTGTCAGAACAGGGACCTAACTCAGAAGACCTCAACAGGACGGTTGATCTTTTGGCGGGCTTGGGAGCTGAACGGCCTGAAACAGGTACTTTTTGAGATGTCCCCGTACACGTGGTGGAAAGCAATGAGAATGTCGGCTGTAACTGGCACATATAATTTGGGTTCCGTGATATAGTTACTCACCATTTGGGAAATTACACTCATTATTAGCTGACCAGATTAATACATAGGATATTTTAGCTTTTAATAGCATAAAAAAATGTCAGATATAGTTTAAGAAATTGTGGGACTTGCCTGGTGGTCTGGTGGTTAGGACTTCGCGCTTCCACTGCAGGGGGCGTGGGTTCCATCCGTGGTCAGGGAACTGAGATCCCGCATGCCGGTGCGGTGTGGCCAAAGAAAAAAAAAAGAAATTGTAGCGATTCTTAAAAATGTGTCTGAGTTTCTTGTAGGCGTAAATGAGCTGATCATGCCTTTTTACAGACCACAGTGAAGTTTAAATGCACCAGTCTTCCTCTGAATTACAGATGATTATTTTTCTAATGATATGGCCAGACAAATCCTTTTATTGAGTAAATTACCCCCTAGGTAATAAAGCACTTTGAAAGGAACGTTACTAATTCTTTTAGGTAGGAACACCGTGATGAGTATGATTTAGCAAAGCTGTTGCTGAAGTAGAGCATACCTAATGGCCTGAGAGGCCTCTTGCTGGATTCAATCAGTTTGTCAGGGAAAATGCGCTATGTGTGTATTACACTGTTTCCACCTGAGACCACATCAAATCATTTTGGAAGTACTTTAATTCATTGTAGGATTTGTAACACGTACTTAAAAAATTCTAGTATCAATTAAAGATAAAAGTATTGCTTGAAGGGTTTAGACTATTTCATGAGTGTATTAATTAGACAAGAATGTAAGTAATAACGTAGTTTCAGTTGGAATGGGTTGTCTGTGATTTCCACAAACATCAGACAAAGTCCTTTACCTGTGACATTTGAGGCGCAATGTAAACTCGCATGACTGGACATAATGAAGATGAATAAGGGCTCTTACTTCTTTCTGTTTAAGCCAACACTGCTCAGAGTCCATATAAGAAACTCAAAGAAGCGTTATCATCAGTAGAAGCTTTTGAAAAACACTACTTAGTAAGTATTACAAATCTTCCCTGCCTACCCATGGCAGAAAGCCCCTCTCTACTAGACTTTGCTACTTGGTGACCTTTTGAGTTGGGAATGAGCTGGTATTTGGAACCTCCTTCTTGTTGGCCTTTGAAGTTTCTTTGGTACCCTAGGGAGTTGTGCATGAAAGCTGGAATAGTTGGTTTATTAGTATCCATGGCGCCATAAATAGGCATAAAAGCATCTTCGGATATTTATAATTTTGTTCACAATGGTATTGCTCATTCAGTAGAACAGAAATTGTAAGAAAGGATAGTGAATGGTTTTCTGTGTACAGAGGAACAATTTGAACCTGAACAGAGCTATTGTACTTCATTTTAAAGGACTTAAATTTGGACAGTCTTAGAAAGCAGTGCAGTAGACCGTCGGTGGACCGTCTGCCTTCCCGAGTCATGGTTAATTCAACAGCATTTGACAGTAGTCTATAATACTGTCTCTGTCATCCAGAATGTGAGAAAAATATTAAAAATGTTACCCACAGATGGAAAATACTTTGAAAAAAATTATTCTGTGCCTGCTGAGTTCACGTTTCTTTTATTATTATGATTTATAGTTTATGTACAAGTTAATGACTTTGTATAAATCACTATTACATAAAAACTCAACACAAAAAGAGACACAAAGTAAAAAATTATGTTATATTAATAAGGAAGTCTTTTGCTTCAGCCTTGGGTAAATAAATGTAGGATTTGTCTAGCGTTAAATTTAAAGTACAGAATTATTTGGTTCTTTGCTTTTCCACAGGACTTGTCCCATGCCACCATTGAAATGTATACGAGTATTGGGAGAATTCGATCCGCTAAGTTCGTTGGAAAGGATCTGGCGGAGTTTTACATGTAATTGATTTTGAACTTTTCTTTGAATTTCAGACATCTCACGTGTAGTAAGAGGTTTGTTATGTAGGAGCTAATGTGAAGTGTACATAACCTTGTAGAACAAAAAATGTGAACTGTTAACCAGTCATCACTTCTTAAGAAAATTTCTTTGAAAACCAGAGTGAGTTCAGCTTATTACCGTTAATAATTGTTACTGATCTTTGTGTTTCTTTCATTTAATTAATTTAATGAACTTATATGTAAATATTATATACATGTAGATAATATATGTACTGTTATATGTGATACATAGTTTGTGTTCTACAGCATTTTCTCTAGTTGCTGTTAAATGCCTCCTCAGAGGATTGAAAGCCTCGAGGTCGGTGACGTGAAGCACGTGCTGTGTCAGGTCCATGAGGGAGGGCTGAGCCCTGAGTGCTTGTGAGCTGGGGTGTGCAGACACTGAGCATTTCTAGTCTGGCTCCAGCTTTGGAGTGGATTCCAGAGAAAAGACTAAAAGCGTGGCATGTTTCTCACGTGTTTGATAAAGAACCCCTGCTGGCAGTGTAACTGCTAGTTCAAAGCACTGGGAAGAGATACAGATTATGAGGGAAAAGACGTTTACATTTTCTCAAAAGAAATGTGTGTTTGAAATGGTATCTTCAAATCTGTAGTTAGTCATTTCATTAGATGAAACAAGGAAGAATAATTTACTTTAACTGATTGCAGGGCTCCGAAGGGATTTGTAGATCATCTAAGTGAACTTCCTAGTGTTTCAGGTGTGATTGGAGCAGGGAGTCAGTTGCACAGCTGAGTAATGCTGGGGCTGGAGGTCGGCTCTCCTTAGTCTCCAGCTAGTGTATCTGATGACTAAATCAGTAGCCATGTCCTCAGGTGCTGTGAGCTGAGGCTTGGAGCTGCAGTGGGGTGATGCTGGCCTGCTAACTGGAGACTTGGGTCCTGGTTCTAGCTTGACCATGGACTAGCCAGGTGACCCTCGGCCTGGGTCTACGGCGACTGGATGACAAATGCCCTCCCTTCCAGCTCTACAGTGTAAGAATCTTTGGCTGGAGATGGTAACTGAAGAAGTATATAGAAGGTTCTGACCCCTTTAAAAAATGGGGGAGGACTTCCCTGGTGGCGCAGTGGTTAAGAATCCGTCTGCCAATGCAGGGGACACGGGTTCGAGCCCTGGTCTGGGAAGATCCCACATGCCGCAGAGCAACTAAGCCCGTGTGCCACAACTACTGAGCCTGCGCTCTAGAGCCCGTGAGCCACAACTACTGAAGCCTGTGCACCTAGAGCCCATGCTCCACAACAAGAGAAGCCACCTCAATGAGAAGCCCGTGCACTGCAACGAAGAACAGCTCCTGCTCGCCGCAACTAGAGAAAGCCCACATGCAGCAACGAAGACCCAACGCAGCCAAAAATAAATAAATTTATTTTTTTAATTAAATAAATAAAATAAAATAATGGGGGAGAGGACCATAAAAGTCTATAGAAACCGACACATGTAACTGATAGGTTTAAAATTTATTTGAGAATTTGGGAACTCTCATTGCTTCAAAAGTAAGCCTGGGATGTTGTCCCAGCATGCTTAGAGAGCGAGTGCTTGTCTGGTGTTGGCCTTCGTCCCGTGAAGTCAGTAGCCCCAAACCTCTGGGAAAGGCCGGGGCATCCACGTTGTCACTGAAGCTTTGGCAAGCTCTCATTAATTGGGCTTTAAACTTTGTTATATTCTGAACGTCTTGAGGGTTTAAATTTGGGTGATAGGTGTTGATATTTAAATTCCTCATAGTTCTCTGTAAATCTTTGAAACCTGCTCAGCGCTTTTGCCTGAGTTTCCAACTTGAGTCAGGCTCCCCTGTCGGCTGGCCTGTGTAGGCCACTCTGTGTTGGCCTGTCCTCAGCAGTTGGTGTGGCCCCGAGCCCAGGTTTCGAAGCTTCCTCCATAACTGGTTGTGTGCCTGTGGACAAAGCCGTCCGCTTTCTTCACGCTTGGTGCTCTGAGGCCAGCTTGGAATCGTGAATGGTGCCCTCACGTTCTTATCTGGAGATTCAGCTCTGAAGGCTCTCTGGCCGTGTAGGACGCTGGGCAAACAGCGTGTGTGGGGTTCTCAGCCTGAGCGCAGTTCTCAGGTCCAGTTAGGTGTTCCTCATTTCTCGTTCTTTCTTATATGGAGGGGTGGCCAGAGAAGGACTGTCTGCAGGTGGCGCCAGCTTCATGGTGTGGGGCTGTCAAGGGTGGAGAGCAGGCTGTGGAAGGTCATGTCTGAGTTTGTTGATTATCACGCCCCATAATGAAAGCTTCTGTTTGTTGATTTGCAAGGAGGAAGAAGTCTCCCCAGAAGGCAGAAATCTATCTTCAGGGAGCCTTGAAGAATTACCTGGCTGAGGGCTGGGCACTGCCTATCACACACACAAGGAAGCAGCTAGCTGAATGTCAGAAACACCTTGGGCAAATTGAAAAGTATCCTTTAAGTTGAATATGTTCGTGAAGTAGGATTGCTTTCTCTCTGTATGGCCCACCATTGAGGGTTTAAGGAGCACCTGATAACTAGGAGAGAAAAGCCTGCCTCAACACGCGTACTGTGTTGGATAGACGCTGGTGCCTAGTCAGCGTATCTGACCTCTGCTTGAGTTCCTAACACCCTAGAAAAAGGGGAACACCCGTCGGGATGCACCCTCTGGGGACTGGAGGGGCTGTGTGCGCAGTGCCCCAGCGCGTGGTCCTCTCAGGCCCCTTGACCCTGCACCCAGCTACCTTCAGACCAGCAGCCTCCTGGCCAGCGACCGGCACCTGACTGGGAACGAGCGGGAGTACTTCTGCAGAGAGATTCTCAGCTTCGCCAGCCAGCAGGCAGACAGCCCAGGTAAGGCTTGTTTTCAAACATTGCTATGAAAAATTTCAGATGTAGAAAAGCAAACACGATAATACAGCGTGTGTACTCTATACTGACCACCTAGATTCAGCAGTTGTTAACATTTTGCTGTGTAGCAAATGTGTGTCTATATCTTTCTTTTTTCTTTTTGCTGAACTTCAGAGCAGCTCCAGACCCTGGAACAGTGTAGCATCTTCTGAAAACAAAGGTGATCCCCTAACCACCCTGCCCACAGACGGACAAGGTTCTAAGTCGGGCTACCAAGTTAGCCCCTTTTCAGATCTCCCCCATTGTCCTGAAAAGTGTTTTTACAAATTATTTTATATTCAAAATAATTGGACCCTACTTGTCCAGTCAGGGGTCACACACTGCATTTGATTGTTGTATCTCAGTTCTCCTTTAACTTAGAACAGTCTTTCCATCTTGTTTTCTTCCTCTTTTCCAGACACTGACCTTTTAAAATCCAACAGCTTTATTGAGAATAGGGTTCACAGCGTGCAGTATACGACTCTGTGGCTTTTGGTGTCGTCACAGACGTGTGTACCCGTCCCACAGTCAGTGTTAGAGCATTTTTATCACCCGAAAGAAACCCCACACTTATTTCCTCCCAACCTCCTCCTACCACTCCCCATCCCCCCAAGTCCCCGGGAACCACTGATCCACTTTCTATCCCGAGTCCCCGGGAACCACTGATCCACTTTCTACCCCGAGTCCCCGGGAACCACTGATCCACTTTCTACCCCGAGTCCCCGGGAACCACTGATCCACTTCCTACCCCGAGTCCCCGGGAACCACTGATCCACTTCCTACCCCGAGTCCCCGGGAACCACTGATCCACTTCCTATCCCGAGTCCCCGGGAACCACTGATCCACTTTCTATCCCGAGTCCCCGGGAACCACTGATCCACTTTCTATCCTGAGTCCCACTGATCCACTTTCTATCCCGAGTCCCCGGGAACCACTGATCCACTTTCTACCCCGAGTCCCCGGGAACCACTGATCCACTTCCTACCCCGAGTCCCCGGGAGCCACTGACCCACTTCCTGTCTCTGAAGATGTGTGTTCTGGGTGTTTCACGTAAATGGAATCATACAACATGTGTTTGTTGTGACCGGCTTATTTCACTCAGCACAGTGTTTTCAGGACTCAACTGTGTTGTAGCGTGTCAGCATTTCATTCCTTTTTGTGACTGAATAATATTCCATGGTATGGATGGACCACACTGTGTTCATCCCTTCAGCGGTTGTTTGACAACAGGGTTGTAAGGCACTGACTTTTTAAAGACATCGAGCCACTTGTCTCATAGACTGTCTCACCGTCTGAAGTTTCTTGAGTATTTCCTTATGGGAATGCCCAACAGCAAGGTAGATCTCAAAGCCTTAGGTTCAGTCTAAATGTTTTGGCAAATATACTTTAAGAATTGCCGTGTAGTAAGATTAACTTTATTGTAATATTTAGCTTCTCGTGTTCAGTTTATCAAGGAGGGTATTTATTTAAAATAGCCACTGTCTTAGTCAGCTCGAGCAGCCATAACAAAATGCCGCAGACTGGACGCTTCAACAGCGGGTGTTTATTTTCTCACAGTTCTGGAGGCTGACATCTGAGGTCAGGATGCCAGCAGGGTGGGTTTCTGATGAGGCCCCTCTTCCTGGCTTGTCCCTTCTAGGCAAGGGGTGGGGGTGGCGTGGAAGGGAGGTGGAGAGAGAGACTCAGAGAGAGGGAGGGAGCAGGAAGGGAGGTGCGGGGAGAGATGGGGGAGAAATGGAGAGACTCAGAGAGAGGGAGGGAGGAAGTGGGGGGAAGGGAGGTGGGGGGAGAGGCGGAGAGGGCTGTCTGGTGCATCCTCCTACAAGGGCATACATCCCTCATGACTTCATCAAACCCTAACTCTCTCCCAGAGGGCCCACTGGGGGATAGGGCTTCCACTTAAGAATTTTGGCGGGACCGCATTCAGTCCATAGCGGTTGCTAACTGCTTGAAAGCCAGTGTTTCCAGAGGTTTTGGCTTCGGGTTGCTGTGGTCGTTGCCTGCTGGGGTGCGCGTCACACACATCAAGCCATCTGCATGGGTTTCTCAGGGGCAGCGTGGTACTGATTTGTGTTTTAGAGCCTTTAATGTGCCCAGACTGGTCATTGTAGAGCTGTGTGCCGAATCTGCTGTGTGTGGCACACACGTGAGACTGTGCGGTTACGCTTTTCCTGCCAGCTTTCCATGGCGTCTCCGTGAAGAAAATACTCCATGATTGTCCCTGTTTTCTTATGATTTTATGGCATCAGTCTCGGCACCGTCTCCCTTACTGGTCAGTCCAGTGGCCTTGTGGATGTTCTAGACACACCAGTGCTTGTGGAAAGGAAGTTGGAGGATGCAGTGGGTTCTCCCCTGACGGTGCCTCTGGGGCTGGGGACCTGCTGCCCTCCTGGCTTCTCACTTCACTGGCTGGCCTCACAGGGTGGCACACACCTGGGTTCATTTCCAGATGTACAGGGGGGTTTGGGCATCTTTACTGGAGAGTCTTTCTGTGCGTGGGAAGGTGGTGGAATCCCCTGAAACAGCTCTAGGAATTGGACTTTACAAATCTTGTTTTGAAATTGAGGAGTTAGTTGACCTGTATTTCTCTTGGGTTTGCCAAAACAGGAGTTAGAAACCTTAATTTCTTCAGGTCTTATGATTTCCAGGAGTTATCTAGGCATGTGTTTCTGTTCTCTTTTTGACAAATAACTCTTTGGTGTGTGAAGATGGCACAAGGTTGGGAGGGTCTGAACCATCTCTTTTGCACGTTATTGCTTCCCGCGGGCCCGATGGTGCCCAGTCCTGCAGTCTCTATAGCACCTGGAAGTGTGACTTAGGAAGTAAAACATGGCACTGTGTGTTTACAGGTCACAAAATAGTGCTCCCTATGCATCCTTTCGCACAACTGAGAGACCTCCATTTTACCCCTTCCAATGCTGTGGTCCACGTGGGTGGTGTCTTGTCCGTGGAGATAACCGTGTGCAGTCAGATGCCTGTGCCTGTCCATGCGGAGCAGATTGCCATCAACGTCCACTTCAGCATCGAGAAAAACAACTACCGGAAGACTGCCGAGTGGCTCACCAAGCACAAGACGGCCAACGGGATTGTCAGCTTCCCGGCAGAGACCTCGCCTTTCCCCACATCCCAGAACAGCCTGCCCGCGCTGGAGCTCTGCGAGATGTTTGAGAGAAGTCCTTCCGACAATTCCTTGCACACGACAGGGATTATCTGCAAAAACGTCCACGTGCTCCTAAGGAAGCAGGAGAGTGGCGCGTCCCTGGAAGCGCCCTCGGGTGCCGCCCTGGAGTCTGGGGCCCACGTGCTGAAGTGCACCGCCGTGACCCTGGAGCCGGGGCCCAACGCAATCACGTTCAGGACGCAGGTGTGTGTTGGGCGGGGAGTTTTCTTCAGGGGGGGCCGGAGCGGGTGGCACGTGCAGGAACCCTCTGAAGAAGCTGGGAATCCAGTAGACGTCTCTGTCCTGTTAACCTGGCTTTGATTTTTATCCTTAAAGAAAAACAGACTGATGTTTTGAAAAAACCTTTTGTACTTATATAATTGTAAGGCAGGTGATAAATTTTGAATGAAGTTCTTGACATGGGTAATTATTTGTGTTCTCACTGGATTTAGTTAGACTTTTCCCTTTGTATTAGAAAACACCCTCATTTGCTAAAATGAGGAAGTTTCAGAGAAGGTGGCGCTTTCATGTTCAACTCTCTTCTCCTTTTGTGGCTGCACGGATGGATGTCAAAACAGTTGTTTCTGGCCCGTTCTGATACAGATCTTCCTCCAGTGCAGCGGCTTCTGTTAGTTCCACTGACCCAAGAGGCCAGTGGAAAGTGCAGCTATTTGCCATGTGTGTTTTTAGTCTAGTCTTAGAGCAGGTTTTAAATTTCATGCTCCCTGCCTCCATTAAATACCTTTTGCAGAAGAGAAAGCCACAGATAAAGCTTATTAAATTGAGAATGCATTATTAAGCATAAAGTCAAACTTAAGCATCAGTTACTCAGAAAGTCCTCAATTGAGAGATGCTGAAGGATCTTTTGAACAGCCCGCGTGTAGACGTGTTAGCACAGAGCAGCAGGATAAAGAGGGTGAGAAAAGCGGTCACTTCAGAGATTATGGCTCAGCTTCCCCTTGAGAAACTCGTCACTGCAGGAACGGGGATGGCTGTGCAAATGCTCGGTTTTGCCCCCAGGCCAAGGAGCCGGGAACCTACACGCTGCGGCAGCTGTGCGCCTCAGTGGGCCCGGTGTGGTTCGTCCTTCCTCACATCTACCCGCTGGTGCAGTATGACGTGTATTCGCAGGAGCCGCAGCTGCACGTGGAGCCGCTGGCCGGTGAGTGGGCCGCGGGGGCTCTGCGGGGGTTCTGCGCTGCACTTGGCTCCTTTAAGGGAGCACGTGGAAGGAGGGCTCTCTGCAGCGTCACGCTTGCGGCCCTCTGTAGCTGTGTCCCTCTGTAAGAGACAGTTTGGGGAGCATCATGGCGATTTTGCCTGGGAACTGACTCTGGCTCTTTTGTTCATCTGAATATTTGCTTTTCTGTAATTGCTACTTTCATGTTTACTAAACATTAGCTGAGAAAGAGGAGCTAAATCTCAGCTGATGTCTACTGCAGAGAATTTCATAAGTAAATGCAATTTCCTGCTTAGAGTTCCATTTCAGAGGCCGGATGCTACATTAGTTAGGGTCTGTGCTCGGATCAAAAGGCTTTTCCTTTGAAAGTGTTGATTAACCTTGACCCCCGGGCTTGGCATTTGGGAAATTCAGTGCTGCTGTCCTTTCTGTTAAGTTCTACAATTAGGAGGAGTTGGTGTAAACAGATTATTGAAGACCACGTGGCACTTCAGTAAAACACTAAGGAGCGAGTGGAGCTGTGGTTTAGGCTAGAAACAATGGATTTATTTGCTTGCTGCTTCCATTTGAGGAAAAAACATCAAGAAAGCGCTTTCTCTATCTAATCTCTCTAAACTACCTATTTCTATGCTTTTAAGCGTCTCCCCTGGCTACCTGGAAAGGCCCTCAGGTGCGGAACACAGCAGTATCTCAGTGGTTCAGAGAACCTTTTTTTTTTTTAACATCTTTATTGGGGTATAATTGCTTTACAATGGTGTGTTATTTTCTGCTTTATAACAAAGTGAATCAGTTATACATATACATATGTTCCCATATCTCTGTCTCCCTCCCTCCCACCCTCCCTATCCCACCCCTCCAGGTGGTCACAAAGCACCGAGCTGATCTCCCTGTGCTATGCAGATGCTTCCCTCTAGCTATCTACCTTACGTTTGGTAGTGTATATATGTCCATGCCTCTCTCTTGCTCTGTCACAGCTTACCCTTCCCCCTCCCCATATCCTCACGTCCATTCTCTAGTAGGTCTGTGTCTTTATTCCCGTCTTACCCCTAGGTTCTTCATGACATTTTTTCCCCTTAAATTCCATATATATGTGTCAGCATACGGTATTTGTCTTTCTCTTTCTGACTTACTTCACTCTGTATGACAGACTCTAGGTCTATCCACCTCATTACAAATAGCTCAATTTCGTTTCTTTTTATGGCTGAGTAATATTCCATTGTATATATGTGCCACATCTTCTTTATCCATTCATCCGATGATGGGCACTTAGATTGTTTCCATCTCCTGGCTATTGTAAGTAGAGCTGCAATGAACATTTTGGTACATGACTCTTTTTGAATTACGGTTTTCTCAGGGTATATGCCCAGTAGTGGGATTGCTGGGTTATATGGTAGTTCTATTTGTAGTTTTTTACCTTTTGTGAGAAAGGCTGAGCCCTGCAGCTGGGAGAGCCTGGGAGGTGCTGGCTCACGCCCCCGCCCTGCCCCAGCCCGCACTCCCTTTCTCACCTCCCGCCTCTCCTCCCTCTCTCTCTCTTCTCTGTTATTCCTCCACCTTGTGTCTTGTCTTTTGCCTTCTTCCTTCTGCCTTCCCTGGAGCCGATTCTTAGAAAGCCTCAGCCCATTGCCGCCCCCCATTTCCATCCAGGAGGAAGTGTACCGTATCTTCTGTCGAGCTGCTGTGAACCAGAGATCTGGAAAGGCCAGAGGGAAATCTGAATAGCAGCAGCACATGCGGTTTCATTAGGCTTTTCTTTAGTGTCGTTATCTGAGTTTCTCTCAATAACTGGCTAGCGGGTAGGTTTTGAGACCCTCGTAGACACGATTGCCACCACAATCGCTAACTCTCTAAACTGAAGTGGTGATAAGGTCCCTGAGGCTCTCAGATCCTTTTGTGCCTAGCGAGGACCCCTCAACGCTGCAGACCGCGTAACTGAGGTGAGCGCTGAGGGTGGACGCTGGGCGACCTTATGGAGTGTGTGCAGTGAACAGGTCGCCTCTAGCAGCAGAAGCAGCGCTCTTTAACTCACGGTAGGCCTTCCACTGGCGCTCTTGGTTGGCAGTGATGCTTATTGCTGTCTTCTTCCCTTTAGATAGCCTTTTGGCTGGTATTCCTCAGAAGGTCAAGTTCACTGTCACTACTGGCCATTATACAGTAAAAAACGGGGACAGCCTTCAGCTCAGCAATGTAGAAGCCATGCTTATCCTGGGTCATGAAGAGAACAGAGCAGTGATCTACTCCAACATGAGAGGTAAGGCAGCAGTCACCTGGCGAAGGTGGATTCTTGGCGTTGTCATGCACCGTGAGGATATAAGGAGCCTGTCATCCCTGCCTTCCTCAGGTGGCATCTGAGGCCCGCTTCTCCTTGCAGCTCTTTCATGGCCATGTTCCACCTGTAGGTGGATGGTAACCCTTCCCCTAGGTGGGGCGTGACCTTGGAGGGGAATAGACTTAGAGCTGTGCACGCGCTCAGTGGCTGGCGGTGCTGACCTCGCTGTGGTCTCGTGATGCAGCGTTACTGCCTGGGCTCACGCTCCATGGCGATGCCCTGCTGGCCTCCGGCCTCCTTCCACCCGCCTCAACTTTCCTCAGCAGAAAGAAAAAGCAAATGAGCCTTTAAGACACTGGTTGGAAGCCCTAAAACAGTCCCACCTCCCACAGCCCCCAGCCACGAGGTCTGGAGAGGGGAGGATGCAGCTCTCCTTCTCAGTGGGAGTTGGTCTGGTGGTGGGTTGGAGTGGGAGCATGTCCTGTGGGGACACCTGTGGTCTTGGGCGGGCTGTGCGAAGTGTCTCCTTTCTGCCTTCAGACTGAGCACGGTGACGGTTCTCTGAGCCGAGCTCAGCTGCACAGCCTTTGTGCAGTGCTTCTCTGTCTTCGGGGGTTTGCTCCTGAGTTTCCTGTCTCCCTCCCTCTGCGATCCTTCCCAGTTACACTCTTCCGTGTGTGTATGAGTAGCAGGAGCTGGGCTGGAACTTCACCGCTGGGCCCATCGCCTGCTGGAGGGGAGGGAGCCAGGACACAGGGGACTGTGTCACAGGTGGTTTTTCCCGTCTTCCCTAGAAAAGGCTTCTGACGCTGCGCTCCGGGTTCAGTCGTCTGACAAGGTCACGAGCATCAGCCTGCCTGCTGCGCCTGCATACCACATGATCGAATTTGAACTGGAAGTTCTCTCTTTGCCTTCAGCTCCAGCAACTGGAGGGGAGAGCACCATGCTGGGGATGACAGAGCCCCATGGGAAGCATAAGGACACACAAAAAGCTGGCCACTGCATGGCTACCATGGACCACAAAGTAAGGAGGGGCTGGGACGGTGCAGCGCTGTGGGCAGCCTCTGCGTGTCCCACTTGCTTTGAAAGACAGTACATACAAGATGACTTCTGTTGGGGTGGCAGGTTTCCAGTCCCTGTACCACAAGCTCGGGTTGGGTTTAGCATTTATGGCTGTGAATCACCCCTTCTTAGATGAGGGGTGCATCTTGGAAAGACAAAGACAGGCTCTTAACTTCTCTGTCCCAACTCGAGGAAGGACGGTTTATTGTAGAGACACAGTTTTTGCTTAGAGGGCAGTGACCTTGCCTCTGTGGCCCATTTGTCCTGGTGATTAGGCTGGAGGGGGTTCTGTGTCTCGGTGTGCTTTTACTTTCTGTTCCCTGAAACATCACATCATACTTAGCAAGGAGGAAGTGCTAAGATTTTATGCTTTGGTGCTGGTATTTATTGACAGTTATTTGAGAGATCCATGACTTTGATCCTAAATCCACAGTCCGTCAGCTCACAGAACCAGTCACTAGCATCATGCTTTTTCTGAGTTTGTCCATGTCTTATAATACAGATATCAGTTCCGAGGGCTTTTGAACAACCCAAGGGTAGAGGTGTGTGCTTGTGGTCCCATGGGACTGTATTTTTTGCATACTGTTAAAAGCTGCTGCCTGAGGGTCTGGCTTCCAAACAGCCTGAAGGTAGTTGCTGAGACCCTCCCCTTTGGGACACTGACAGGTCTTGGCACACCCTCAACTCCTGGGAGCCACTAGAAATACAATAGGCTGCTTGGACAAGCACAAAGGTTTGAGAGACAGCCAAGAGCTGGGGCAGAGTTGAACAACAAGGTTTATCTCCTACACGAGGCCACTCCTTCAAGACTGGGAGAGGTGGTCGTTTTATCTACTGTACAGAAAGTGACACAGACCAGCAAAATGAAGAAACAGAGGAGTATGTTCCAAAATGAAAGAACAAGATAAAACCTTAGGAAATAACCTTAATGAAACAGAGATAAGTAATTTACCTGGTAAAGAATTCAAAGTAATGTTCATAAAGATGCTCATCGAACTGGGGAGAAGAATGGAGGAAAACAGTGAGAACTTCAACAAAGAGAGAGAAGCGTATAAGAAAGTACCAAATAGAAGTCTCAGAGCTGAAGAGCACAGTAACCGAACTGAAAGATACACTAGAGGGGTTCAGCAGCAGACTAGATGGAGCAAAGAAAGAACCAGTCAACTCGAAGACAAAGCAGGGGGATTTGTCCAATCAGAGCGGAGAAAAGGTTGGAAACAATGGAAGATGGCCTAAGGGACTTATGGGACAACATCAAACAGACAGACATTCACATCATAGGGGTCCCAGAAGGAGAAGAGAGAGAGCGAAAGGGGCAGAAATTTTATTTGAGGAAATAATGGCTAAAAACTTCCCTACCCTGGGGAAGGAAAGAGACATTCAGATCCAGGAAGCCCAGAGAGTTTCAAACAAGATGAACCCAAAGAGACTCACACAAAGACACATTATAGGTAAAATGTCAAAAGTTAAAGACAAGGAAAGAATCTGTTATGTGCAAGAGAACCCCATAAAACTATCAGCAGATTTTCAGCAGAAACTTTGCAGGCCAGAAGGGAGTGGCACAATATATTAAACTTGCTGGGGGAGGGGGTGGGGGACAAACAACTTCCAACCAAGAGTACTCTGTGTGGCAAAGTTATCCTTCAGAATTGAAGGAAAGATAAAGAGTTTTCCAGACAAGTAAAAACTAAAGTTTATCACCACTAAGCCAGCCCTACAAGAAATGTTAGAGACTTATTTAAGATGAAAAGAAACTGCTAATTAGTAACAGAAACACATGAAAGAATAAATCTCATTGGAAAGGTAACTATTTGATAAATGTAGTGGATTAATCACTTATAAAGCTGGTATGAAGGTGAAAAAAAAAGCAGTAAAAATAGCTATGATTACAGTAATTAGTTAAGGGATACACAAGATAAAAAGATGTAAAATGTGACATCTCAAAAACAAAATGTTGGAGGGGGGAGTTACAATGTGGAGTTTTAGAATGGGATCAAACTTAAGTTGTTATTAACTTAAAATAGGCTGTTATAGATGTAAGTTACTACATATAAACCTCATGGTAACCACAAAGCAAAACCTATAGTAAATACACAAAAGATAAAGGAATATAAACATACCACTAAAGAAAGTCATCAAAGCGCAAGGAAGAGAGCAAGAGAAGGAGATAGGAACAGAGGGGAACTTTAAAAACAGCCAGAAAACAATTAAGAAAATGACAGTAAGCACACACCTATCAATAATTACTTTAAATGTAAATGGCTAAATTTTCCACTCAAAAGACAAAGTGACTGAATGGATTAAAAAATCAAGACCCATCTATAAGCTGCCTACAAGAGACTCACCTTAGATGTAAGGACACACAAACCGAAAGTAAAGGGATGTAAAAAGGTATTCCATGCAAATAGAAATGGAAAAAAGCTGGAGTAGCTACACTCATATCAGACAAAATAGACTTCAAATCAGAGACTGTAGTAAGAGACAAAGGTGGGTGTTATGTAATGATAAAGGGGTCAATCCAATAAGAAAATACAATGTTCATAAGTATTTATGCACCCAACATAGGAGCACCTAAAATACAAAGCAAATAGTAACATATCTAAAGGGAGAACAGCAGTGTAATAATAGTACGGGCTTCAATACTCCACTTACATAAATGGATAGGACCTCCAGACAGAAAATGAATAAGGACACATAGGCCTTAAATACGTTAAACTAGAGGATTTAACAGACATTTACAGGATATACCATCCAAAAACAACAATACAGATTCTTCTCAAGTACACATGGAATATTTTTCAAGATAGATCACGTTAGGCTGCAAAACAAGTCTTAATAAACTTAAGAGGATTGAAATCATATCAAGCGTCTTTTCCAACCACAAAGGTATGAAACTGGAAATTAATTACATGAAGAAAACTGCAAACTGCACAAATATGTGGGGATTAAACAACATGTTGTTGAAGAACCAATGGGTCAAAGAAGAAACCAAAAGAGAAATAAAAATCTACCTTGAAACAAATGAACATGGAAACGTAACCTATCAAAATTTATGGGATGCAGTGAAAGCAGTTCTCAGAGGGAAGTTCATAGCAATAAATGCCCTCCTCAAGAAACAAGAAATGTCTCAAATAAACAACCTAATTTTATACCTCAAGGAACTAGAAAAAGAACAGAGCTCAAAGTTAGTGGAAGGAAGGAAATACCATGATCACAGGAGAAACAAATGAAATAGAGACTAAAAAGATAATAGAAAAGATCAGTGAAACTAAGAGCTGGTTCTTTGAAAAGGTAAAATTGACAAACCTTTAGCTAGACTCACCAAGAAAAAAAGAGGACGCAAAATCAGAAATGAAAGAGATGTTACAAGTGACACCACAGAAATACAAAGTGTCATAAGAGACTAGTACTATGAACAATTACATGCCAATAAATTGGATGACCTAGAAGAAATGGATAAATTCCTAGAACATACAACCTACCGAGGCTGAGTCATGATGAAATAGAAAATCTGAACAGACTGATTACTAGTAAGGACATTGAATCAGTTTTCAAAAAACCTCCCAACTAACAAAAGTCCAGGACAGATGGCTTCGCTGGTGATTCTACCAAACATTCAGAGAGTTAATACCAGTCCTTCTCAACCTCTTCCAAAAAATAGAAGAGGAAGGAACTCTCCCAAACTTGTTTTACAGGCCTGCATTACCCAGATACCAAAACGAGACAAGGATACCACAAGAAAAGAAAATTACAGGCCAGTGTCTCTGATAAACATAGGTACAAAAATCCTCAACAAAATATTAGCAAACCAAATTCAACAAAACATGAAAAGGATTATACACCGTGATCAAGTGGGATTTACTCCAGGATTGCAAGGATGGTTCAACATCCACAAAATAATGTGATACACTACATTAACAGGATGAAGGGTTAAAAATCATGTGATCTTGTCAATAGGTGCAGACAGAGCATTTGACAGAATTCAACATCCATTTATGATAAAAACAGAGGGAATGTTCCTCAACATAATAAAGGCCATATATGGCAAGCCCACAGCCAACATTGTGATCAATGGTGAAAAGCTGAAAGCTTTTCTTCTGAGATCAGGAATAAGACAAGGATGCCCACCACTTTTATTTAACATAGTATTGGAAGTCTTAGAGCAATTAGGCAATAAAAATAAATAAAAGTCATCCAAATTGGAAAGGAAGAAGTAAAACTGTCACTATTTGAAGATGATATGATATTATATAGAGAAAAATCTAAAGACTCCAACACAAAAAACTGTTAGGACTAGTGAGCAAATTCAGTAAAGTTACAGGATGCAAAACCAGTACACATAAATCGGTTGCATTTCTTTACACTAACAATGAACTGTCAGAAAGAGAAATTAGGAAAACAATCCCATTTTCAATTGCATCAAAAAATAAAATACCTAGGAATAAATTTAACCCTGAAGGTAAAAGACTTGTTTATTGAAACTCAGAAGACATTAACGAAAGAAATAGAAGACGTAAATAAATGGAAAGGTAGTCTGTGCTCATGGGTTGGAAGAATTAATATTGTAAAATGTCCATACTACCCAAGGCAGTCTGCAGATTCAGTGCAATCCCTATCAAAATTCCAATGGGATTTTTCACAATAGAAATAGAAGCAATAGAAGAAACAATCCTAAAGTTTGTGTGGAACCACAGAAGACCCCAAATAGCCAGAGCAATCTTTTTTTTTTTTTTTTTTTTTTGACTGCGTTGGGTCTTCGTTGCTGCCCGCGGGCTTTCTCTAGTTGTGGTGAGTGGGGGCTACTCTTTGTTGCAGTGAACAGGCTTCTCATTGCGGTGGCTTCTCTTGTTGTGGAGCACAGGCTCAGTCGTTGCGGCACACAGGCCCTAGAGCACGTGGGCCTCAGTAGTGGTGGCACGCAGGCTCTAGGGCATGCGGGCTTCAGTAGTTGTGGCGTGCGGGCTCTAGAGCACAGGCTTAGTAGTTGTGGCACACAGGCTTAGTTGCTCCGCAATATGTGGGATCTTCCCAGACCAGGGATTGAACCTGTGTCCCCTGCATTGGCACGTGGATTCTTAACCACTACACCACCAGGGAAGTCCCCAAAGCAATCTTGACAAAGAAGTACAAAGCTGGAGGTATTATGCTCCCTGATTTCAAACTATTAATATATTATAAACCTATAGTAATTAAAACAGTGTGATACTGGCATGAAAACAGACACATAGATCGATGGACCAGAATAGAGAGCCCAGAAATAAATCTACACATATATGGTCAATTCGTTTATGATAAAGGATCCAAGAATGTGTAATGAGGAAAGGACATTCAGTAAAGGTGTTGGGAAAACTGGAGAGTCACATAGAAAGGAATGAAACTGGACTTTACACTGTATACATAAATGAACTAAAAATGGATTAAAGACTTTAAGACCTGAAACCATAAAACTCCTAGAAGAAAACACAGGTAGTAAGTTCTTGACATGGGCCTTGATGTTGATTTTTTCAATTTGACACCAAAAGCAAAAGCAATAAAAGCAAAAATAAACAGCTGGGACTCCGTCAAACTAAAAAGCTTCTACACAGCAAAGAAACTATTGACAAAATGAAAAGGCAGCCTACTGAATGGAAGAAATATTTCCAAATCATATGTCTGATAAGTGGCTAATAAACAAAACGTATAAAGAACTCATACAACTCAATAGCAAAAAAACCAAGCAGTCCAATTTAAAAATGTGCAGAAAATCTGAACAGACATTTTTCCAAAGAAGATATACAGAAGGCCAACAGGTACATGAAAAGATGCTCAACATCACTTAATCATCAGGGAAATGTAATCAAAACTACAATGAGATAATCATCTCACACCTGTCAGAATGGCTATTATCAAAAAGACAACAAATAATAAGTGTCGGCAGAAAGGAAACCCTCATGTATTATTGGTGGGGATGTAAAGTGGTGCAGCCACTGTAGAAAACAGTGTGGAAGTTCCTCAAAAAATTAAAAATAGATCTGTCATACAATTTAGCAATTCTACTTCTGGGTATTTTTCTGAAGAAAACAAAAACACTAACTCAAAAAGATACCTGCACCCCCGTGTTCATTGCAGCATTATGTATAATAGCCAAGATATAGAAGCAACCTACACATCCACCAGGGATGAATGAATAAAGATGAGCATGTGTGCGTGCGCGCACACACACACACACACACACACACACACACACACACACAGAGGAATATTATTCAGCCCTAAAGAAGAATAAGTCTTGTCATTTGCGACAGCGTGGATGGATCTAGAGGGCATTATGCTAAGTGAAAGAAGACAAAGACAGATACCATGTGATCTAACTTATATGTGGAATCTAAAAAAGTAAAAATAAAGACCAAGCTCATAGATAAGGACATATTGGTGGCTGCCCGAGGCGTGGAGTAGGGGTTGAGAGAAATGGATGAATTGTTTTTTTGTTATTTTGATTTTTAGTTTAAATAAATAGAACAATTTTAAAAAAAGAAGTGAATGCACAAAAGCAGTAGGATAAAAGGCTAATCGAAGCAGTCATTTCAAAGGGATTATGGCATAGAATACCAGGCAAGGCAGGATCTCAAAAAAAAGGTCTTAATTTTCAGTCCTTGAAATTTCTTCCTTCCTTATCTGATACAAAGTTCAGGAGGCAAAGATGCTACTTACAACAATAAGCGCACGTTCTGTACTCAGCATATTCCTTTGTGGGGGGAAATAAAATACAAGCTTGGGAACTGGTTTCTGCCCTTAAGGAAGTTAATAGCTTATTGGTCCACACGACAGCCCCAAATTGGTTTGCAGTTATGTATTCAGTGTCTTGTGGATTAAGAGTTTGGGTAATTCCCTTGATTTGTAATAGTTAATGATTGATTAGTATAATCTGCACATGAGTGACTAAAAGCACTTTGTCATAACCTCCTGCACATTAAAAACACATTTGGCGTTATGGCCACACGCCCATGAGAATAACGGGGTAGGGTCTGCGCTGCGGGCTGCGGCGTCTGCTCGGAGCCGTTGTTACCGTGCCGATGGCTCATTTCTCTCTCCTTTGTGTATATGTTTAATGGGGTTTATCTCTCTGGATAAGAAATGGTAAAGACATCAAATGTCTAGGAAATGGGCAGCCACCACAGATCTGGATGGATGGTGGTGGCGGTGCCTGTCCCGTGTGATGAGGGGTCTGAACGCCTGTCCCCCGTCTCTCCTCAGGTGTCCATCGATTGCCCGTGGTCCATCTACTCCACCGTCATCTCGCTGACGTTCAGCATGCCCTTCAGGACCACGCACTCCCTGCTGTCATCCGGGACACGGTAAAGGACCTCAGGCCCCTTTCCCAGGCTCCCCTACCTGCAGGCCCTACTGTTCAGAGCTTGGCTTTGGTGACGCTGAGCATGTTTTCTCATGGCCATGATGCCACTGTCCACCTGTTAAAATTCACAGTAATTCCCTGGGTCCTATAGCGCCCAGCCCATACTCAGATTTGGTTTGTAGGATGTGGGATTCAAACACAGTCCCCTCTGTTTCTGAGATCCCTTCTCATCCCTCCTCCCCCTGTTTTCAAGCCATTGGCCCGTTGCCAGACTTGGGTCAGTTGCCATTCTGGCTTCCCCTGGTCACGTCCTCGTGGGTTTGTGTAAGTAGCTCCCTGTCAGCTGCTGTCTGTCACCTCTAGAGGGGGGCTTGCGGTCTCCGCACTCCCGACGCTCGGTCAGGTCCCTGTGTTGTGGCTGTTCGGCAGCACCCCTGGCCCCCGCTTTCTGCCAGGGGCACTCCTCGCCCTCCGTACCCTTAGTGTGAGCCACAGATGGCTCCAGACATTGTCGCCGGTTGAGAGCTGCTGCTTTAGAGGCTTGACTAGGTTCAGATTCAGTTTTTGGACAAGGAAGTCTGCAGGTGTCATCCTGTGCTTCACCTGTCCCCGCCTCAGGAGACTCAGTGTGTGGTGGTTAAAAACACCAACAGCTCTACAGAGAATCTGGGTTGCTTTATTTGAGCCTGGCTTTTCAAAACTCCTCTTTACGTGTAACAGAAATTCAAGTGAATTCTGTACTGACCTTGTTTGTCAGTGAGTAATTGTTACTTCTATAGATGAAGAGTAATCGTTACTCTTTCTTCCATGACTCATTGCAAGCTATTGTATGTTTAGGAAAATCATTTACAGCCGTGTAATAAAGTATCCAAAACAGAATATTCTTAGACCCATTTTTCCTAAGAGATAGCTTGCATAGAAAGATTTGGTTTTTTTCTGACACTTTTACACGTGAAATTAAAAGTAGAAATACATGTTAACAACTGGTTCTTATTTTCCTGTGTCACTTTTTTGATTCCTTACAGAACATCTTCTTAATACAGCCAAACTGTATTTAATAAAGTTCTTAAATGGCAAAATCTTATTGTTTTTCTCCTTTAGGAAATATGTTCAAGTGTGTGTCCAGAATTTGTCAGAACTCGACTTTCAGCTGTCAGATAGTCATCTCGTGGATACTGGTGATAGTACCGACCTGCGACTAGTACCACTGAACACGGAATCCGAACAGGTAACCGTTTCCTAGAACCGAGCACAAACCTCTCAGCAGAACACAGAGGAGAACAAGAGTGTAGTGATGTTGATGGAAGTGACCGTGTGCTTCAGCTGAGCCCTTCCCTGTAGGGAACGACCTTGCTGGTGGTCAGTGGGAAGCACGCACTGACATGCAGCTGTGTTGCTGCGATGTGCATGTTTGCGGTTCGCTGTGGGCCGAGTGGCACAGCACATGGAGTAAGAAATAGGTTGATATTTGTATTTTTAGAAAAATTAAATCTTACATTTGTCAGACTCCACACACAGATTTATTCCAAGCTTGTCCTGATCAGTCTCATGCTGATTGCGTGGACGCCATCACCGCCAGAAACAGTGGCTGCCGCGTAGATGACTGCCTTGCCCAGCGACGGGCTCTCAGGTGTCGGGGTAGCTTTGTGAAGGAGTCACGTTCACGTTCACACTGTCTGGCTGAATCCTGGCCCTGTTTTTTCTGTTCATTGGTTGCGTGTGTTTTTAGACAGTCAGTGCTGAGTGTTTAGAAGATCAAAGGTTTTCTTAACGGATGTCTGATCTTTAGCATTTTCAAAGGGTTTTTCCCAGCATTTGACCCATTTCAAATGCTTCCCAGGTCTGTCACTGTGCTTACAGGTATGGACTGTTGCCTGAGGTGGCGCCAGCTCCCTTCCTCACTTCACTTAGTGGCAAATACACAGTAGTTGGCGTGGGTGTAAGGATGTCCCTTTAACTGTTTGATGACATTTCCCACTTTGGGAATGTATGGGATACTGAATACTAGTAACCGCTCTTTATGCTTTTTAAAATAATCCCCTGTGCTGTAGAGCTTATGGAATCACAAAGGCTGAGACCCTTTTGACCAGTTCGAGGCAGTCTTCCTCGAGGGCAGCTGAGGGCAGTGCTGGGGAGGCGGGCGGGGCAGTGCAGGCGGCGTGTGGGGAAGCGGGCCCTGGGGGACCGCCTCCCCCGACCCTCTCGCCCCCCTGGCGGGAGGCGCCCCCGGGACTGAGCGCCTGTGTCGCGTGCGCGGGCAGTGACGGCCGACTCCCTTGCAGCGTATCCACAGCAGGCAGGCGGTGTTCTTTGTCTGGGAGCTGAAGTGGACGCAGGAGCCTCCCCGCTCCCTGCACTGCCGGTTCTCCGTTGGATTCTCCCCAGCTTCTGAGGAGCGGCTGTCTGTCTCCTTAAAGCCCTATACTTATGAATTTCAAGTGGACAATTTTTTGGTATGTATTGCCTTATTTTCTGGTGGGCTTGTGTGGTGGCGAGATGGAAGAAGGCATCATATTCTTTACCTTCTGTAAATCAGACAAAAGCTTTCAACATAATGAAGCAACCAGTCGCAGAAAAGACCCAGCACTTGGGGCCTGGAGGCCCTGACTGGCTAGTTAGAGCCCGAGGTCCGGTCCGGTGGCGGGTCTGACACTCGTGCCCTCCTGCGCGGCTCCCGCTGGGCGCGGTCGTCTCCAGAGACAGGACCCCACCTCTCCTCCCTTTTCTCTGCCTTAGCGCTGGCTTAGTTGTGTCCTGCACCCGTTTCTTAGAGTCCTTTTATCTTGAGCATTAGCCGCTGTGTCTCTAGTTTTTTAGAAGAAACACTGAAAGTATTATGGAAACTTACTTAAAGCAGATTTTCTCTAACCCGCACATTAGGTGTGGAGCTAAAAGCAGCCTAGACCTAGGTGAGTAAAGGCAGCAGTTGTGTTTTGCTTCTGTACTGAGATGATTGGGTTTGGTGTTAGGTAAATCAAAATGTGGATACACAACTTTTGGGGTGTTCCCTTTTCTTCTCTTTACGACTGAGATCGTCAAACACTTTATTTGAGAAGGTGTTTGTATAGCTCTTGACGTTAGCAATTTTTTCAACACCTCCTTCCAACCAGAAGACTATTTGTTTCCACCCTCCTGCTTCCTTGAGCTCTCCTTATTAGCCTTAGAGTTAAACGTAATCACTAGCATAGTTCCTCTTTTTGTTGGACAAGCAGGTGCCTTTTTGCTGTGTTGTTAATAGCAGCTGAACATTAAGTTATTCGTATGGTAAAGAGTCTGCATAAATTTAATCTGGGTTCCTTACTGCAGATGATGATTAACACTAGTTAGCAGTTTCCACTATTTTCTGTCTTTCTTGCTTCCTTTTCACATTGAGCATAGGAAAAATTTTCCTTTCGAACTGAACAAGCTTAGTTAAAGGCCAGAGAAAAATACCTGGTGGATTGCTCTCTTCAAAACCGGTATTCTGAGGATAAGAAATACAGATACCACCTTTCTTTTTTGGCTGCGTTGGGTGTTCGTTGCTGCACGTGCGCTTTCTCTAGTTGCGGCGAGCGGGGGCTACTCTTCGTTGCTGCTCACGGGCTTCTCATTGCGGTGGCTTCTCTTGCTGCGGAGCGCGGGCTCTAGGCGCGTGGGCTCAGCAGTTGTGGCTCGCGGGCTCTAGAGCGCAGGCTCAGTAGTTGGGGTGCATGAGCTTATTTGCTCCCCGGCATGTGGGATCTTCCCGGACCAGGGCTCGAACCCGTGTCCCTTGTTTTGGCAGGCAGATTCGGAACCACTGAACCACCAGGGAAGTCCCCAGATACCACGTTTTTTAAAAAGCTTCATTGAGATTTGATTTCTATACCATGAAGTTCACCCATTTGGAGTGTGCACGTCAGGGAAGTTAGCGTGTTGACAAGAGCTGTGCTACTGGCACCATGATCGTGCTTTAGCACACTTTTCATCCTCCCAAGAAGAAGCCTGTGCCCCGTTCACACTCAGCCCCCCCTCCTTCCTCTTCTCACCCTGGGCCACCGCTGATCCAGAGGCAAGTGTGCCTGGGCTTTGCCTGTTCAGGTGCAGTCGTGTTATGTGCGATCCTCTCAAGACTGGCTGCTTTCACGTGACAGGATGTTTCCAGAGCTCATTCATTTTGCAGCATGTTCAGGACTCCATTCTTTGTTGTGGGTGAATAATACTCCATTGTGTGGATAGGCCACATTTTGTTCTCCATTTACCTGTGGCTGGACATCTGGGTTGTTTCCACCTTGGGACTGTTACGAATAATAATGCTGTGAGAATCCTTGTGGAAGCTTTTATGTGTATGTATGTGTTCCATCCTCTTAGGTAGATTCCTCGGTGGAGTTGCTGGGTCATATGGTAGCTCTGGGTTTAACTTTTTGAGAAGCTGTTAAACTGTTTTTTAAAGAAACATCACTTTATATTCTCTCGGGCAACCTGTGAGGGTTCCAGTTTCCACACTCACACCAACACTTGTTCTTGCTGCCCCTTGATCACAGGCATCCCAGTGGGCGTGAGCTGGTCTCTCATGATGGCCCATGGTGTTCAGTATCTTTCCTGTGCTTTTTGGCCATTTGTGTGTCGTCTTGGAGAGATGTCTGTTCATATCCTTTTCCCATTTTTTAGTAGGGTTGTCTTTTTATTGAGTTGTAAGTGTTTCTTTGTATGTTCAGTCCCTTATCATGCATACGATCTGCAGATATTTTCTCCCATTCTGTGGTTGTATTTTCACTTTCTTGATGGTTTCCTCTGAAGCGCAAAAGTTTTTAATTTTGGTGAAGTCCAACCTTAGTCTCTTATTTCTTGTACTTTTGGTGTAGGATCTAAGAAATCATTGTTTATCCCAAGTTCAAAAAGATTTCCTCCCATGTTTTCTTCTAAGAGTTTTATAGTTTTAGCTTTTACATTTCAGTCTACGATCTACTTTGAGGTAACTTTATGTGTGGTGACAGGTGGCGGTCCAGATTCATTCTCTCCATGTGGTGCCCCTATGCCGCTCGTTGAAAAGACCCTTCTTTCCCCGTTGGATGGTCCTGGCACCCTTGTTGAAAATCTGCCGAGTTGATTTCTGGGGAGCTCACTTCTAGGCACTGTACCCGCAGCCTCCGCGGCTGCTGTCAGCAGGCCCCTTGCTGCTGACGTCGGCTCAGCCGCCCCTCCTTCCCGAGAGCAGCCAGGGAGCCGTGTGCGAGGACACGCACTTAGGAGCGCAGCCGCCTCGTCGCTCTGTCACTTGGAGCTGCCTCTCCAGCTCTCAGCACAGTCGCGCTCGTCTGGCTGCCCTCGCAGCCCTTGCGGACCGTGCGGGCTCTGGCCGCGAGCTGCTCGGGCCAGGGCCTCTTCCATCGGCCCCTTTGGTGTTGCTGTTCTCTTCTTCAGAAGGGGGGCAGCCACGTGTGGGGGGCCCGGGCTGTGATCCCTTGTGCGGGCTTGAGGCCTTTGTCCCAGGTGGTGGGCAAGTGTGAACACGTGCGACTACCAGACAGGTCACGGAGAAAGAAGCATTATGGAGAAGGTTCATTATAGACCTTTCCAAGGAACTCCTGTTAATTTTTCTAGTTGTGATAATGGCATTGTGTTTTGTTAAGAAAACGTCTGTACTGTTTAGTAACACATCCTGAAGTATATATGGGTGAAGTGACAGGTCTGGAATCTGCTTTAAAGCAGCCTGGGCAGATAAATCAATGTGGATCGATGGATGGCGGCGGCTCCTGAAGCAGGATCTGACCCTGACTGTGGGTGACAGGCCCATGCAGGGTCACGGGCCGTCCTTCCTCCTCCTGAGATGCCTGCACGCGTTCTCGTTAGGAAGAGAGCTTAAGGCTCTTGAGGTGGGGCTTCCCGAGGGCATCATCTCTACAGGGAGTCAGCGGTCAGGGGCAGCGAACGCACGGCTCCTCCGCTGGTCCGTTCTCTCTCGAGTCTGCGGGCGGCACCGTGGTGGCCGCAAACAACATTTCTTCAGATGGCTTATGTCTCCTGTGCCCTTCTCTCTCCTTTCTCGCCCAGACCTTGTACAGCGTGAGAGCGGAGATATCGCCCCCTCCAGGGACAGAGCTCTGTAAGACAGGCTCGCTCTGCTCCTTGGAGGTGTCCATCACGCGGCTCTCGGACCTCTCGGACGCGGACAAGGATGAGGCGCTGACGGAACGTGAGGACTATTTTTCAACGAAGCTTATGTACGAAGGTGGGTCTAGAGGCTGCTTTCCACTGGCTATTGTGCTCATCCCTGCCATCCACAAAGTGTAGTGTTCCTCATCTGAAGAGAGAACGTTCTAGAATTGAAAGAGCACGTTTGAATGTTCCAGTGTATGATACGGTCCTGGGCTCACGGGATGTTGAGCCTGGTTACTGTGGAGTCGTTCTCCTAACAGCCATTCGAACAGCCTTGGGGCTCAGGGCTGAGCACACAGCGGTGCCTAGAGCTGCCCTGTCCTGTCTACCCGTGAGTCAGGCCCATCCCCCCGGAGCAGAGCCCAGACCCCGTCGCTGAGCAGGCCAGGCGTCCTGTAGTCATGCTCCTGCCCTTTCCCTCCAGCCTCCTTTCACTCCCTTTCCCCTCACCCGCCACGTGCACCCCGACCCTGACATGCCCGGGCCCTCCACCCTCCCCAGTCTCTGGCAGACACCCCTTTGCAGCCCCCCTCCTCCTGGGCCTGGGCTTCTTCAGTAGTGGTTCTCAGGTATTGGCGTCAGGACATTAATGCTCTAAAAGTAATTAAGGAGACAAATATTTATTTACTTATTTTAAAATAATAGGGAAGCCATTACCTGATAATACTCTTGAAAAAGAACTATTTTCCAGAACAGTAAATAGAGCGAGAAGAATGGCGTTTTGCAGCCTTTCGAATCTCTTTAATGTCTGGCTCATGGCAGGTACTGAATTTTCCTGTCTGCTGCATTCAATCTGGTGATGTCCCGTACTGGTTAAGGTAGATGAAGAAACTCCAGTCTCGCACAGATTCGTAATTGGTAAAGGCAGCACTCTCTGAACAGCCTTCAGATAACTGTGGGTGTTCTCTGATACTCCACCAAAACTCAACAAGCGGTAGTTTTTGACAGCCTGGTTACAACGTGGAATCTGAAATCACATGAGGGAGCGTTTCGTGCTGTCTCGTTCAGTCCTTTCATCTGCCTCGCATTTTGGAAGGATCTTTTCCCCGGGCACATTTCGTAGCCCCGCGCCTCCGTCATTTGCGAAACACGGTTCCTGAATTGTGCAGCCCCTTTCGTTGTTCAGGGCCACAAACTTGTGCTGGTCTCAGGCTCACGCTGGGCCCATCACGAGAGTCTTGGAGTGCCGGGACCCTGCCAAGCTCACAGTGGCAAAGGCAGGTTTTCCAAAATGCTAACTTTTGATCAGAGTTTTGAACTGTATCATGGGCAACTTCTTAGAAGTGCCCGGCTCATGCCATTCATTTATAAGCAGGCGTCTGCCGGATGCCTGAGGCTGACGAGCTCGCTGGTGAGGCCCCAGGGAGCTCAGTGGCCTGGCGGCCTGTGCTGTGCCCAGGCCCGCTTCCCATGCTACAGGAAGCAGGGTGACGGGTGCACGGACCTCTCTCTATTATTCTGCAAGTTCTTGTGAGTCTCTAATCATCTCAAAATTAAAGTTAGAAAAAGAGATGTGTACGAAAGGGTTGAATTAATAAAATTAAATTGATTTTGACTGCTTCATGAGGGCATCCTTAATTAAAACTGGCGGTCTTTTCCTGCAAGCCTGTGGTGGCGAGGAACACAATGCCTGGACTCTGAGTGCACGTGGGGCCCCAGCTCACACTCAGGCCCTCGCGTTTCCCACCAGAGGGCGTGTCAACACTGAGGAAGGCAGGAACGTGCCCTCACGGGTGCCCTGAGGACCAGCTCGGAGAACCACTGCTCTGGTGTGCCCCTCCGCGATGCTGCTTTGGCTTCTGCCCGTCCTCCAAGGCCCCCCGGCCCCACCTGTGGGAAGTTCGCCCTCTGCCACCCCTTCTTTGCTCGTGGAGCATCTAGTCATGGGCTCCTGGGCTCTTGCTTTGTGTCCCATGGCAGGGATGCTCTGACCTCTGTGCAAGGTCACCTGCTGCTCGAGGACAAGCAACAGCTGTCCTCCTTAACTTCTGAATGACTGCTCAGTTAGGTGTTCGAGTCGCACTGAATTACATCCCAGCTGTGGTTTAAGTTAGTGTTCGTAATAGCGCCTGCCGTATAGTAAGCCTCTCCGAGGTGCGCGTAGAGGAGCTAAGTGCTTACCTGCATCTTTTCTTCCCATCCCATCAGAGCCTCTTTGGTAGAGTTGGGGTCAGACCCACCCCCAGAGGAGCCAGCTTCCCTGCCCCGCCCCCATTCTGCAGCCGGAGCGACCGTGCTCTTGAAGCGTCACACGGCGCTTTCAGGGGGATTTGAAGGCAGAATGGAATCGCTGCTCATTTATTAACTTGAGGGGGAAAAAGTGACTTTTCCCTGTACACCCAACCTGTATCTTCCTTATTAAATCAGATGTGTTTTACCTTGAGGTGCAGTTACAAGGCATCGAGACACAGAGTGTATGCTCCGGTTCTGGACTTCTCATCGTGGAGTGTGAGCCTGTTGATGTTCCTTATTTGGTGTGAGCACTGAAGGTCCTTTTTTGGGGTGAAAACGGTGCTTCCCCTCTCTGTTTCAGTTGTCGACAACAGCAGCAATTGGGCGGTGTGCGGGAAGAGTTCCGGGGTCATCTCCATGCCTGTGGCTGCTCGGGCCACTCACAGAGTCCGCATGGAGGTGATGCCCCTCTTTGCGGGTTACCTGCCCCTCCCCGACGTCAGGCTGTTTAAATACCTGCCCCATCACTCTGCGCACTCGTCACAACTGGATGCTGGTAAGGACTGTGCGGTGAGGGCACCGCCCATGTGGGAGGGGCAGCTCCGTGCGGAGCGGCCGCAGACGAGCATGGGGACAGCCTTGCTGCTTAACAGCCCGTGTCCAGGGCCAAACGCTAGTCAGGGCTACACGTCCTGAGCCCTGGCCTGGAGAGCAGTCCGCCCAGGACCCAGGCGCTGGATTCTCTTCAAAGGCGAGGCCGCCTTCGACATCCTTGTGCCCTGAAGGGCGACTCGGGAGGCTGGCGGCTCCCCGGGGTGGGGAGAGGTCGGCGCGGGGCGGCCTCCATCTCACTTCCTGTGCGCTTTCCAGATAGCTGGATAGAAAACGACAGCCTCTCGGTGGACAAGCACGTGGACGACCAGCTGGACAGCGGCAGCGTCCAGAGCAGGGGCAGCACGCGCTCGGTGGCCAGCAGCGAGCACAAGGGCTTGCCCATGCCCCGGCTCCGGGCGCTGCCCCCCGGCCAGGCCTTCAACGCCAGCGCGGGCACGCAGGTCCTGGTCATTCCCAGCCAGGACGACCATGTTCTCGAAGTCAGTGTCACGTGACCACGCCCAGGGCTCAGTCCCCAGACCGGCCTGCGCGCGCGCGTGCGCCTGCACGCCTGAAGGGATCCTGACTCGATTGTAACTGTCTCGCTCTAACCAGACTTTTGGTGATTCTGCCTGGCCGTGGACGCATCAGAGAATTGCAGTGTACAGCTGGTCAGCTGGGTTGCATCGTTACTTGTGTGCTGTCTGGGGTGTAAGATGCCTTGTTATTTTCTCATCGCCCTGTGCCTGTGCTGCTGTCCTCCCGTGTTTGCCCAGAGCCCCGCCTTCTCCCTCACCCTCTGCTCAGGAAAGAGCTTCTAGCGCTCTCCCCTGAGCAGCCTGTCATCTGCTGGTTCTCTGTGGAAGCCCAGGGCTCTTTCAGGTAGACGCGCAGCAGGCCTTGCAGGCCTGTTAGTGACACGTGTGTGCCTTTCTGGTCACACGGCTGCCCGATTTCTGGACCAGGTGGATTTGTGTGTCTCCTGAGGGGTAAAACACAGTCCTTTGCCCCAGATCCTCTAGTTGTGCTTTTCTAGAATAACAGCCTTTCTGGGCAGGGGGATGGCGCTGGGGGATGGGTAGGGAAAGAACAAAACCCCTTCTGTGCCTTGGGATGTCAGACTGGGCGGACCTGGAGCATTCGTCCACTGGAGCCATTTTAAAGGTACTTTGAGACTAGACCAGGGCACGAGAAGGAACTCGGTGTTGAAATAATTCGGAAGTAAATGTTTCTGGAACCCTTTCTCCCTTCTCCCCCGATGTGGATTAGGTATTATATGCACATGGAATTAAGTATATATTTATTTTAATTGTCATAGTGTCTGTGGGGGTTAGTACGTTGTTTTTCTCTCGCCTTTAAACTTAGTCTTTACATGTAACTGTATGATGAATATTTTTCTTTTGCACCTTAAGTCTCAGAAATTAAGAGGTTCCATTTAAATGACGATTAGAGGGGTCTTCTCAGTGTATTTCTAGTCTGGGTGTAGGAAGGACGAAAGTCTTGGACTGTTATTCTCTGCTGTCCACTACATTGCAGTCATACCATGCAAAAGGATTACTTTGCTCTAGGTTGTACATTTAATTGTACATATGGTCGATTTATTATTTTTAAAAGTACAAACTAACTGATGTAATGTTTAAGTTGCACCAAAAATCAAGGACAAAATAAACATGTGTTTGTTTTTATTGGTGTGAAAGTCACAGCTTGTAAATAAGTGTTGTATGTATTAAACCTTTTCCAGCTCTCCAAAGCGATGTATTTTTGTACATAAGAAATAGAGAACTCTTAATTCACTGGGAAAGTGTGGTTGGAATTGAACTTGACCAGATTAATGCGAATGTAGCCGGTCCAGCAGAGGGTGGGTCCTCATGAGCAACCTCAGACGTGTGAGCGGTAGGGAAGAAGGAGCCTTCTGCAGCAGCTGCCACTGTCCTGGCATATATGCCACTTGCTGGAGGTGTGGGGCAGGAAGGTGCAGGGCAAAGTGAACATGGAGAGGAGCAGCTGCTTTCTGTGCGCGGTCCTTGGCTCGCTTAACAGATGAAGGTGGTGATTCCCGCCCCCCGCCATGGTTTTCATTTGTAGAAATTGGAGAAGTGTACAAAGAAGATAAATGCTTGTATGTTTAATTAAACTTTTGAGAAATTTACCTTCCTTATGTACAGTTTAAAACTAATAAACTAGGCAAATTAGAAGTTCAGAATCTAATGATAGTTTAGGGTTTCTCACGTAAGTTTGTTTTATTGTAAAAATTGATGATTGCCCTACAGATCCACCAAGCCTTGTGAATGAAGAGATCTTTGATATTTGATTCTGTCAGAAAAGCCTCTCACCCATGTGGTGAGCCTCGGAGCCCAGGGAAGGCGCCCTTGCTCCGTGTGTGATGTAGCGTTCCCTCTCACCTTCTGGAGGGGGAATGTGAGTCAGTGCTTCCCTGATTTTTGGTTGACTTTTGTGCTGGGTTCTGATCCCAGGATGAAATTCTCTAACTACTTACATATTTAGAGGAGAAAAAAATGGAGGGGAAATCCAAAATGTTTATGGTAGTTTCTTATGTCTGGAAATTGAATGAAGTCAAATTTATCGCAGGTTTGTTTTTTACCCCCTAATTACCCAAAAGATCTTTTGCAATCTAAGTTACGTGAGTGCCTCTGTTGTTTTTAACAGAAATGAAGAATGTCACCTAAAACTTTGTCTTTTTTTTTTTTTTAACTAAAAGGCGGTAATTGGATTTTTGTTTTGCTTAAAATAAGGCTTATGTGTTTGAGACAAGCTAAGCTGGTTTCGTTGGTAAAGGTGTAGCAGCTGTTAAACAATTGTGAAGCCAGGTACTGAATGTGCATCTAAGAAGCAGAATATGCAGCCATTTTACAAATATCTGTGGAAGATGTAAATAGTAGCAAATGAAAAAGAAAATAGGTTATGATTTTGGTGAATTTCATAGGGTCTCCTATGATTGGAAAAATTATAACTCTTCTGATTGTAATGTGGAAATTGTATTTAATCTGAAAATGACTTCTACCTACAGTTCCATTGTCAGCCCAGCCTGTAGTGGGTCGGGTTCCCATATTCGTTTTAGCTGATGGGGCTGGGTATCCCATAAAGGGTTAGTGGAGAAAAGACACACAGGCTTCTAGTCAATTTTTCTTTAGTGTTTAAAATAAAGTTGAGTTATAAAATGAAATGAAACACTCCAGGTGTGTACATAAAATGAAAACTTATACAACTTTTTATAAAAGAACAAAGTAGGCTGATCAAAGTGTTTTATTGTCAACTGTGATCTTTAAAAGAAATCTCCTGTGTGATTTTAAAATTTGATTTTTCATGAAAATGCCCCTTTCTCTAAATGTATTCATCCTGTGCGTCCGGCTGTAAGACCCAAAAGCATTGTTGATGGTTTGCTGGGATTCTGTGGCTGGAAAAGGTGACAAGTTGGTGGCGTTGACACTGCAGGTATTAACTCCATTTTCATGGTTTACTATGAAGGTCATTTTTCACTCTATTCTGTAATATATTGTTAGACTAAAGCCATTGTATTAAGACTGTTTAAAATGTAAGCATTATAATTCTGAAAATACACATTTTAAGAAGAAACTTGCTGCTGTGAACTTGATTCTTTTGCTGTGGAGTGTGAAAATTGAGTGTCTGAAGTTAAAGAACTTTCTTGTTTTCTTTCCATAATCCTTGTTCTTGACTCGTAAGCATAGATTATTTACTTTGGGGGGAGCATTAGGGATTTTTTTCACAACTTATTACCCAGTAGCTCACTAGAAGTAAGACATTTCAGTGTTCAGAGTTCTCGAGTTTTTTGTGGACCTATTTGCCAGCCTGAAGTTTGACAAGGTAAAACTGCCTCTGTCATGTTTGGTAGCATCGCTAATACAATTTCTTTTCTTCGGAAAAGGTTTTCAGTTTATTCAGTCTCGTTGTTTTGGTCCCCACTTCATAATCGAGGCAAACGGATAAGCGTGGGGTTGGACCTTCTCACCCTCCTTGGTGCCTGAATGGCTCGTCAAGGCCCGGCCCAAGCCCGTGAAGATCCAAGCCTGGACTGCGGTGGGCGGTGAGGGCGGGCAGGAACCCACGCCTCCGGGGCGGGGCCGGCGGGCTGGGGCCCAGCCTCCGGCGGCGCAGCTCTTCCGGGCCCCGTTGGGGCGCTGTGGTGCGTTGGTGCGGTACCGCTCTCCTGCCCCGGAAGTGCTTACTGCGGGCCGGGAGGCGGGGCGCAGAGGCTGCAAGCAACACACGTGTGGCGGCCGCAATGAAGTTCGCGTACCGGGTGAGTGCGGGCCGGGGGTGGTGCGGGGTCCTTAGCCCGGGGTCCCGGCGGGGTCGCTGCTCGAGACTGCTCCTTCGGGGCCAGGGAGCCGGGCCTGGGCGGGCTGGGTCCGGCAGCACCGGTTGGTCCCTCACCGTGCAGCCTGAGACAGGCCGGGCGAGGGGCCGCAGCGCCCTGGACTGGGACCGAGCGCGGGCGTGGGCGGGAGGAGCAGGAACGCTGCGGGAGGGTCCGACTGAGCTCCGGGAGGGCAGCGGAAACCAGCCCGGACGGAAGTCCTGGTTCCCGGAGCCCGCAGCGCGCGACGTGGGGAGGACGCGGGGGCAGAGGGAGGGGAGACAGGCGCCGAGCCCCCTGGAGCGCTTCTGTATCTTCCCCACGTCTCGGGACCCTTGGCACAGCGGGCCACCCGCGGGTTTGGAGCTCTGGGCGTTTGCGCGGCCCCGCCCTCTGCTGCCACTCCCCTGAAGGCTGTTCCTCCGCAGGGCCGCCGCCTCCGGCCTTTCCCCCTCCGTCGGGTCCCAGGTCCTTACAGACTTGGTCTGGCCCTGGCCACAGCGCGGGCCTCCAGCAGCTCCACCCCACACCCACGCTGCCCCCACCCAACCTGGTCTTCCCGCTCGGACTGCTTCCCCACTGTGACCCAAACCTCCTGCTGACCGGCTCCTCTCGGGCCCAATTTCCTCCACGCTCTCCTTTCCTTGGGTCATCTCCCCAGTTCCGACACCATTGCCTTCTGTGTGGAATGGCACCAAAGGCTCACCGACTCCCTGCATCTCCTGTGGCTCCCAGGGTCGCGTGACCTTCGAAAAAGGGGATCGATCATGGTTCACCTCTGCTTAAAACATTGGCTGACCGGGCTCTCCTTGTGGCCTCCTTGGGGTTCCCAGGGCCCTGCCTGCCTGCAGCTGCAGATGCTCCTTGTCATCTGGGTTCCAGCTCAGATGGCCCCTCTGAGGGTCCTTCCCTGACCACCCTCTGAAGTTCCTCTCCCTCTCCTGCCTGGACTGCGGGGTTGGCTGTCTGGGCAGCACGGCACCCTTGCAATCACAGCTCTGTCTCCATCGCCCGCCTGCCCGACGTGGAACCTGAGGGCGGCTGATGGTTGAATGAATGAATGAATGGATGGGCTGCAGCAGGTTACCCTGTTCAGGAAGCCTTGAACCCAGGATGCACTTGGGACGCTGTTCCGTTGTCACAGCTGTTCTCTTCCTGCAACATGGGTCTTGTCCTGTCCTCCACCCGGCAGACACCCTGTCTGGACGCTTCCCCGTGCTCACCATGCCCCTTACCCACCCCAGCGGGAACTCAGGGCCCCTGGGGACTGGGCTCACTTCCTCCTCTCTCTTGCTCAGGGCCTGGCCTTGCAGGTGCCCAGGAAGTGTCCCAGGGGGTGGGAGGTGGCTAGCGGGACCCCAGGAATGATCAGGGAGCCTGCGGGGGTCTGTGCGCCATCTCTTTGGCTGGAGGCCTCGCTTAGCCCTTTCCCGGAGTTGTATTTCCTTTGTGTTAAGACAGCTTTGTTTTCTTTTCAGTTTTCAAATTTGCTGGGGACAGTCTATCGATGTGGAAACTTAAATTTTACGTGTGATGGAAATTCAGTTATCAGTCCCGTGGGAAACAGAGTCACTGTGTTTGATCTAAAAAAGTAAGTTCCCTGAAATGACATTAACAGCTGTGATCATTGTAGTTGGCAGGTTAACACAGTGTTTTCCTCACCTCTCTTTTTAATAGCGCACCTGTTGCTATTAAGCAGGCGACGGAGACAGAGCCCCGATAGGGGGCTACGGGCTTTACATAGTGCCGACGGGTCAGCAGTGGGGCTGGCAGTAGGGATCCTGGTTTCTTCCTTCTCGTCTGTCAGCTGAACCCCATGTAATGAGGTTGTTGCTGTTCCCTTCGGGGTAGTAGCTGCGTGTCGCTTGGCTGAAACGTTTGGGAGGGGGTGCCTGGGGCGTGGGAGCCGCCCTGGACTACGGGCCGGCCGGCGTGCTTGCCGGGACCGGCTCTGTGTGTTCAGGTTCACTCTGTCTCCTGCTGAGCAAGTACGTGGCTCCATTTCTGACTTCTCGGGGGGAGGCTGTCATCCCTTTGCAGACATGTGTGGCCTGGGCGAGACCCTCCTGTCGCAGAGGCTGCCTGGGTCTTTGCAGGCCTCCGTTTCCAAGTCTGTAAGATGGGGCCGTAGTCCTTGCTTTCGAGTTGTTTCCTGAAGTGCAGGGCCAGCTGCTGGCGGGGTCGTCACTGGTGTGGGTAGTGACGGTGCTATCTAGAGGAATGACCACGTGGTGGCACTGTATAATAAAGAACAAAATTAGAATGTAATCCGGCGGTTGTTTAGTTTTACTTAGCTCTCCATTTTCCTGTGTTTTTGCATTTCTGCAAAAAGCTTTACCCGCAGGGCATGCTGTCCCTGAGCTTACCCTCCCGTTGGACAGCTGGCTTGTTTCTGGTTTCCTGACTCTATGTTCCCAGGGTCCTCTCAGGATGAGGTCCTGGAAGCAAAATTGACACGTCCGAAACCCACTTTTAAGGTTTTTACATGCTTAGCGAAATTTTCTCCAGGACGTTGTCTTACTTCTCCTCCCTCTCGAGGGGGGCGCGGTTGAGGAGTCCGGGGCTCTGGCAGGCCTGGAGGGGCGGGGGGACGGGTGCAGGGGGGCGCTGCTGGTCCGGGCTGGCCCGGCCCCCCACCCCCGCCTGACGGCACAAGAGCAGCAGCTCAGCTTTGGTTTTTTCTCTGGTTTCTTGTTTCCCAGCAACAAGTCCGACACTCTGCCCCTGGCCACTCGGTACAACATCAAGTGTGTGGGGCTCTCCCCGGACGGGCGCCTTGCCATCATTGTCGATGAAGGTAACCGCCCTCGGCCAACAGGTGGCGACGGCATGGGGTGGTGGTTGCGGGCCGGGTGTCCAGCTGACCCGAGGCCGACACTAAGAGCCCTGGGGGTCCAGGCCCGCATGGTCCCCTCGGCTGCTTCCGTGTGTGGGGCCCCGGTGGGCCTCGGGCGGGCATGCGGGGTGTCCTCCCTGGCCGTGTGCCGCCGGCACCGCGGGGCTGGGCCCCAAGACCTGATGCCTGCGTGTGACGTGCGGGGCCTCCCTCTGCTCTCCTTTCCCGCAGGGGGCAACGCGCTGCTCGCCAGCCTGGTCTGCAGGGCTGTGCTGCACCACTTCCACTTCAAGGGCGCTGTGCACAGCGTCTCCTTCTCCCCCGATGGCAGGTACGCACCTGCGGGCGGGGCGGGAGCTGTCGAGCTGCGGGCTCCCTCGCGCCTGGTGGGCTTGGACATCACTGCGGCGGCCACAGACAGTCCCCGAGCCCGTGCCCCTCTGGGTCCCCCTCTGGATCCAGGCTGCACAGGCCCCTCCTCTCCTCCCCCGGGCTGGTGCTCACACCTCGAGTGGCAGGTTCTGTAGGTTCTCGTTCAGGACCGTCTCCAGGGAAGCTGTGCCCCCAGACACCGGGTCATGGAGGAGCCCTGGCGCTGAGCGGCACTAACCTGTGGCCTTGACCCCGCTGGGAGGAGCACGTGGGGAGTCCCGGGCCTGCCCTGGGCTCCAGGGCTGTGGGGAGGGGGACTGTTCCTGGCTGCTGAGGCCCAGGCTGGCCGGCTGTGCCGTGGAAGGGGCGGCCACCCCATGTACACCCTCAGCGACCCCGGAGAAGGTGTCCTGGGCAGGGGCCGCGCCCGGGTCCTGTCACAGGGCCTGTCTGTGTCTTGTGTTCGGTTCCACCCGGGGCTGTCTGAGCTTGGTCTGGCCTTGGTGACCACCCCCTGGGCCGGCGGGAGAACCTGAGGGGCCTCTGCTCCGGGGCAGAGGTGTGGCAGGGCCCGGGGTCTGTCCACTGCTTCCTTGACTCTGTCCGCCCGGAGAAGCGGGGACTCGGGGCCCGCGAGAGGCAGGGTTAGGGCTTGCCGCCTGCAGGGCTGGCCTCGGAGCAGGAGAGCGGCCCTGTCCGGAGCTCTGGGCTGGGCTCGGGGCCCTCACTGGCGTCGGATGTCGACGCCACCCGCTTCTGCGGCAGGAAATTTGTCGTCACCAAAGGCAACCTTGCTCAGATGTACCACGCCCCTGGGAGGAAGCGGGAATTCAACGCGTTTGTTCTGGACAAAACCTACTTCGGGCCGTACGACGAGACCACGTGCATTGACTGGACAGACGACTCCCGGTGAGGCCTGGTCGGGGTGGGGCTGGGCATAGGAGGGGCCCGAGGGGAACATGTAAACAGCACCTTGTTGGGGAACTCGGGGTGACTTGTCGCATCCCCGTCTTGTTTTCAAATGGTCTCTCACGAGCCTCGTGTGGCACGGGGCACAGGCCTGGCTCCTGGGTCTGAGGTCTGTCTGGCCCTTGTCACCAGGGCAGAGCGTGGCCCTGGATGAGGACCGCGATAAGCCAGCATGCGGTGGCCCAGCTTTCGGGGCAGCTGTGGGCAGGAGGAGAGCTGGCGGGCATCGCCCAGCCTGGCTGCCGGGCCAGACTGGCCCAGCTGTCCCTGAGAGGGGCTGGCTGTGTCTCCGCTGCCCTGGGTTCTGGGCGCCGGGAGTGGGAGGGGAGGCTGGTGGCGGCTGCCACTTCATACACCAGGAGGGCTATTCTCGCGTGGTTGGCCATGGTGCAGGGCACGCAGCCCCCAGGCGCGCAGGGCATCCGCAGGAGACGCGGGTGGGCTCCTCGGGGGTGGGTCTGCGGGGAGGACTGGGCGCCCCATAGCCAAGCCTTCCTGCCCTTCCGCGGGTCCTGGGATCAAGGGCGGGTCAGGGAGGCATGAGGAACAGGGTCCCCAGGCAGCCCCCCACGGGCTCAGTGGTCGGTTCTCAGGCTCCCCTGGGCTGCCCCCCGCCGGGAGACTACTTTGTTCGGAGGGACAGTGACACACGTGCAGTGAGGCTCCTGGTCCCGGGAGAAGCACAGGTGGACGCAGCAGACCAGAGCTGTCCCCGCCTGGAGCCTTGGGCGTCTCCCCTGTGCCCGGGGACCCCACGGGGAGGCTGACACCTGCAAGCCCGAGGCTGAGCTGCGACTCCCCTGTCCCCCAGGTGCTTTGCGGTCGGAAGCAAAGACATGTCCACGTGGGTGTTTGGGGCCGAGCGGTGGGACAACCTCATCTACTACGCGCTGGGGGGACACAAGGACGCCATCGTGGGCTGCTTCTTCGAGTCCAGCAGCCTGGACGTACGTCCCCGGTCACAGCCTCGAGTGGGCGCTGGGCCCTCCCCTGAGGCTGCTCCCGGTTCCCTGGGGAGGCTGGGGCCGCGGTAGCCGGGGCAGGCTTGGGAGGTGTCTGTGCGGCCTGGGCCGCCGTGGGCTGGGGGTCAGGGTGACCCAGGGTCTCGCGTCTCCCTCCGCAGCTGTACACACTCAGCCAGGACGGCGCCCTGTGCGTGTGGCAGTGTGACACCCCCCCTGAGGGCCTGAGGCTGAAAGCCCCCGCGGGCTGGAAGGCGGACCTGCTGCAGAGGGAGGACGGGGCGGAGAGGGAGACCACTGTCCACGGGAAGGCCGCGCCGACTGCCGAGGAGCAGCAGGGGAAAGTGAAGTACTCGCGGGCGGCCAAGTAGGTCTCCCGCCTGCAGGGGGTGGGCCTTGCGCCCTCTGGGGCCGCGTTGTGATTCCTGCCCCGGGGCCCCAGGCGGAGGTGGGCGGGTGAGGAGTCGGGGGTACCTGGGGAAGTGCGGTCCCAGGCAGAGCAAGGGTCAGGAGCTGGGAGCGCAGAGCTGCGAGTGTGAGGACGTAGTAGGTCATCCTCAGGACGAGGGCATTGCCGTCAGGCTGCCCTCTGCACGCCCTGGGGGTCGGGGTGGGGCTGTGAGACCAGCCGGGCTCTCTGGTCCTCTTCCCACAGTTCTCGTGTCCCTGCCTGCTAGGTACTTCTTCAATAAAGAAGGAGATTTCAACCATCTGACAGCTGCAGCATATCACAAGAAGGTCCACCTCTTGGTCACTGGTTTTGCTTCCGGAATCTTCCACCTTCACGAGCTCCCCGAGTTCAACCTCATCCACTCCCTGAGGTCTGCGATTCTGCTCTGTGTGGTCACGTGTGTGCATGCGTGTGTGTCTGTGTGTGTGTGCGCGCACACTCTCAGTCCACCAGCGGGCAGTGGGGGAAGGTGGAAGCCGTGCTGTGCCCGTCTGGACCAAGGGCCGTGGAGTGGCTGCCAGCCGCACGGATGGCTTCCCAGGACACTTGTGCCTTCCTCTCTCCTGGATTAGAGAGATTGGGGGCGCTGCTGCCCTGCCCCCATCTCAGACGTGCAGTCCCCTCGGCCCCATCCACCCCCCAGTCAGAGGGAGCTTTGGTTCCACGTGTAGATCACATTGTGTTTATTTCCTGTTCTCATTTTTCTTCTCCTGCATCTTTGGAACGTTGAGAAAACTAAAAGCACTTGTTTCCCAAAGTCACGCAGCTTCGAGCTTTTGAACGTGGGGCGAGAAAACTCTGGGTTTTCTGATGCGCTCAGTGAAGTGAATCGTCTGTGTCTAGTAAACGGGTGGGGAGGAAGTGGGTGCTGCTAGCGGGGAGGCCTGGCCCTGTCCTCACTCGCATGGCCACCCCTGGGAAGGGGTGGGGGCCCTTGCTGTGCTGACCGAGCCCCGCGTTTCTCCGCAGTGTCTCGGATCAGAGGGTCTCGTCCATCGCCATCAACGGCTCTGGGGACTGGATTGCCTTCGGGTGCTCAGGTTGGTACCAGGGTTTGTGAGGATAGGAGCGGGACTCTTCCTCCGGGAAGCCTGCCGGCCATCCCGCCTCCCCCCAAGGCGCCGCGCCAGGCCAGCAGCCAGGTGGCTCCCTACGGAGGAGCAGCCGCTGAAGCTTCCTGCACAAGGGCTCCTCTGAGCCCCGAGTCCCGTTGCCGCCTGGATTCTGGCCTCCCTCGGCAGCACCTGGCCTGTCGCCTGGGCCTCTGGCGTCTCCGTGCTGGGGCCCCTCGTTCACGCGGAGGCTGACGGCACCTGCCTCAGGCCGAGACGGGCGAGCGGTGTCACGAGCGGTCCCCGTGTGCCCCGCAGGCCTGGGCCAGCTGCTGGTGTGGGAGTGGCAGAGCGAGTCCTACGTGCTCAAGCAGCAGGGCCACTTCAACAGCATGGTGTCCCTGGCCTACTCCCCCGACGGGCAGTACATTGTGACCGGCGGGGACGACAGCAAGGTGGGCCGCGGGGGTGGCGAGGGCGAGCCCGAGGGGTCCTGTCCCCGTTCTGCTGGGCTGGCTGAGGCGGGGTGCAGCCCGTGGCCAGGCCCTGACGTGGGGTTCAGCCTGGAGCTCCAGAGCCCACCCCGCCTCATCTGTCTTCCTGAGAAGCCGTTTGCAGACTTGCCCGGTCTGAGTGGAGAGGCTTGGGGTGTCCCTTTTTGGCTCTGTTTTCTGGGCACGTCTAAGGGGTCCGTGGTGCCAGCGGCCGCTCTCAGATGCAGGAGGCTGCCCCCCGCAGCGCCCCAGTCCTCGCTCGCAGGGGCACCCCCGTGGGGTGTCCTGAGCCATGGCGCTACCCGCCACAGGTCAAGGTGTGGAACACCCTCAGCGGCTTCTGCTTCATCACTTTCACGGAGCACTCGAGTGGGGTCACCGGCGTGACCTTCACCTCCACTGGCTACGTCATTGTGACCTCTTCCATGGACGGGACCGTGCGCGCCTTTGACCTTCACAGGTGACCTTCCTGCGGGGAGGCCTGCCCTGCAGCCTCTCCCCATGTGCTGGGCTGTGAGAGCGAGGCTGAGGGTTCTGGGCTCGTCGGTCAGACACAGGGTGAGGCCCACAAGAGCTCGTGGGCCCCCGGGACCGTCCCGACCGGGCTCTCCTCCCGCAGGTACCGCAACTTCCGCACCTTCACGTCCCCGCGCCCCACCCAGTTCTCCTGTGTGGCCGTGAACTCAAGCGGGGACATCGTCTCTGCTGGGGCCCAGGACTCTTTTGAGATCCTCATCTGGTCCATGCAGACGGGCAGGCTCCTCGACGTAAGGGCCGCGAGTCCAGGAGCTGTGCTCTTGGCCGGGGGCTGGGGTGTGGGGAGGGGGCCTGGCTGACTTGAGGAGTGGGGGACAGAGTCACATCCCGGGCACGGGCAGCACCGTTTACACGCGTTTTCCTGGGCGGGCTCCCCTTCCTGGCCCACACCGCAGCCCAGCGGCCACGGCCTCTGCACCCCGGGGCGGCCCGCTGGGCGTCTCTCGTCCTCCGAGCTCTTTTCTGAATGGCCATAGGTTTTGTCCGGCCACGAGGGGCCCATCAGTGGTCTGTGTTTTAACCCAATGAAGTCAGTCTTGGCCAGCGCCTCCTGGGACAGGACGGTGCGTCTGTGGGACATGGCGGACAGCTGGAGGACCACAGAGACGCTGGCCCTCACGTCCGACGGTAAGCGGCTGCCAGGCACCGGGGGGGAAGGCCCGGTCTCGGGCACGTGGTTGGAATAACCCAGGGCTCCGAGCGCCGTGGGCTGTTAGGGTTGGCGGCCTGGTTTTGTCACTTGGCATCGGGCTCCCCCAGGGGAGCAAGCCGGGGGCCCTGCTGTAGCAGCTTCCTGGGCCTGAGGCCCTGTCCTGGAGTCCCACCGCCTGCGCTTGGGGGCAAAGCGTCCTGGCGCGCAGCCGGCCGGGCTGCAGAGCTGATGGGTCACAGCGAAGGCTGCGCTGCCCGTGTCTGGCCCTCACGGAACCCGGTCGTTGGCCCCGCGGCTTGTGGTCTCTGGTGGTCTCTGCTTCCTGCCACCCGAGCTGGCTCTGATTCAGGCTTTTAGCCACTGGCCCCCTGCGTCTTCCGGGGGCCTCTGTACCACCCCCGCCTCCAGCTAGTCCGTCTCTGGCCCGCCCGTGACCTCCACGTGACGCCTCCCGCCCAGAGCCCTCCACTGGGCCGCCCCGGCTCGGTTATGCCTTGTGCGCGTCCTGTGGCCCCCAGGCCCTCAGGGTGCCGGGACGAGGGCAGCTCAGTGTGGCCCATCGGCCGGAGCCCAGGGTCTTCCTCGGCCCTAATTCCGCGCCTCTTCTCAGCTCTGGCCGTGACCTTTCGCCCTGACGGTGCCGAGCTGGCTGTGGCCACGCTGAACTCGCAGATCACCTTTTGGGATCCCGAAAACGCGGTGCAGACGGGCTCCATCGAGGGCAGGCACGACCTCAAGACGGGCAGGAAGGAGCTGGACAAGATCACTGCCAAGCACGCAGCCAAGGGGAAGTGAGTGCTCGGTGGGGCTGTCCTGGAGCCCAGGGCTCCGCAGCGGGGCCCCCCAGAGGGAGCAGGGTGTTGGCGGGGTCCGTGTGGAGGAACAGGCTTCTGCATCCTCCCACCCTGAGGACCAGAACCTGTGGCCCGTTTTCAGTTGTCTCAGGTGCATCCCTGCCAGTGTCATTGCCAGGCCCCCTAGTGACTCTGTTTCACTTTTTGAGGACGCCCCCACCCCGACTGTTTGCAAGGAGCTTGCACAGTTTACATCCCCTCAGGGCAGGGGCTTCCGCTGGGCCCACATCATTGGCAATGCTCCTTCCTGCCTGTTCTTAAGAATCCCCGCTGTTCTGGCGGGTGTGAGCGGGTGCCTCCTAGTTCTGGTTTGCATCTCCCTGAGCAGTGATGATCTTGGCATCTTTTCACGTGCCGATGGACCATTTGTGTGTGGGCTCTGAGCCTCTGCCTGTTCTCATGGGCCGTCTGTGTCGCTGAGTTGTAAGAGCTCTTTGTGTACCTGAGACTCGAGACCCCTATCAGATGCACACTTCGCAAGTATCTTCTTCCTCCCGTGGCTCGTCTCCACTTTCTCGAAGGTGTTGTTTGAAGCACGTTTTTAATTGTGACAAAGGCCCACTCATATATTTTTTCCTGTGTCACTTGTGCTCTCGGTGTTGTATCTAAGAATCTTCTGCCTGACCCAAGGTCACCGTCTCAGGTCCTGTGAGCCAGCAGGGCAGTGAGCGCCAGGTTTCTGGTTCTGCGGGCCTGAGTAGACGCCCCTGTGAGCGCCGCCGTGAGCGGGGCAGGCGGGCCCCTCCCCGCGGCCCTTCTGGGAGCCACCCTGCCTCTCGGAAGCTGCAGCGTTGCCCCTCCTCCAGGGCCGTGCTGCCCAGAAGGAGCCTGGTGACTGGGCCATGGTTCTGACCCTGCGGGGTTTAGGCCAGAGCCCTGGAGGATGCTGGGGAGGGTGCTGTTTGGCCCTCTGGGTGGCAGCTGAGGCCGCGTCCCCTCTGCAGGGCCTTCACCACTCTGTGCTACTCTGCGGACGGCCAGAGCGTCCTGGCGGGAGGGATGTCCAAGTTTGTGTGCATCTATCACGTCAAGGAGCAGATTCTCAGGAAGAAGTTCGAGATCTCCTGCAACCTCTCTCTGGACGCCATGGAGGTGAGCGAGCGCTGCAAGGCCGCAGAGCAGGGCCCGGGGGCTGCACGGGACCCCTGTGTGGTCCCTGCTGCGAACGCCCCGGGCTGCCCGGCCTCGCCTGTGGCCCTGCTTACGCCCCAGCTCACGGGGACTTGGTGGGGGGTGCCTCTGGACAGGTGTGCCTGCCGGGGTTCACCTGCTCTGGCTCCCCTGCCAGGCGAGGGGCTTCTGCGTGCGGCTGTAAGCCCGCCCCCTCCTGGGTGTTCCGGGGTGGGCTGTCCTCGTCATGTCCAAGGGGACGTGCAGCAGGACGGGCTGTGGCAGGTGGCAGCAGACGGCACCCCACGTGCGGCTCCCTCGCAGGTTCATGCGCGCCCTTCGTTCGGCTGTCGGGTTAGAGAATCCGCCCACCACGGGGCTGGCTGCGGGAGCCCAGGGGAGGCGCCGCCCTGTCCTGTCTCGGGCTCCCTGTGCCCCGTGGGGTTCCAGGCAGGGCTGGCCGCCCCCCCGCCTGTGTTGGTGGCACGGGAGGGAGCTGGGGCAGACGAGCACACCCTCCCTGCACCTCCCGCAGTGAGATGTCCGGGTTTCGCCCTTCAGGAATTTTTGAACCGAAGGAAAATGACGGAGTTTGGCAACCTGGCGCTCATCGACCAAGATGCCGTGGAGGAGGGCGCGGTCCTGACGCCGCTGCCGGGCGCGAGGAAGGGTGAGCAGGGGCCCTACCGTGCCCCCGGCCAGGGCACGGCAGGCCGCCCTGCTCACTGCCTGCTTTCCTGGGGGATGGCAGGCGGTGTTGCTCCGTCGGGGCTGCAGCGATTGACGTCCAGGAACTCTGGCGCTGGTGGCCAGGGCGCAGGGTCCCCCCTGCGAGTGGCTGGGCATCTGGCCGGTGCCCAGCCCTGTGCCTTGCGCCTGTCCCCATGTGGACTTCAGGGCAAGCCCAGTGTCGGGCTGGCAGCCCCCCCGGCCTGAGGGCCCTGAGGGGCTGGAACCACCTACCTCACAGCCTTGGCTGGGCAGGGCTTTTCTCCGGAACGGACAAGCCGGCTGCTGGCTAGGCTGGAGCCCAGAGAGCGCCCGCCCTGACGGCTCGTCCGGGGAGGCCCGTAGCGCCCGTGAAGCAGCACCTGAGGCCCCGACACGGGGCTGCTGCCTTTGCTGGCTCTGCAGGGCGGGCCTCCCTTCGTGGGGCGAGTGGTGAGGGATGTGCTGCCCTGTGACCGGCGGTGCCTCTGTTCCCAGGTGACATGAGCTCTCGGCACTTCAAACCTGAGATCAGGGTGACTTCGCTCCGCTTCTCTCCCACCGGTGCGCCCTGGGTGTCAGGTCATTGATGTGGGAGGGGTGGGCTTGGTCCCTTCCGGGCCTGCGGTGTGCGCGGTGGGCCTGGCAGCCCCCTCCTGGGGCGAGGGCAGCACAGAGCCTCTGGCTGGCTCTGGGCACCGTCGACCCCCGGGGGGTAAGACGTGGCCATCTCTGTCCCTGCTGGCGGACGGCCGTGGGAGCTGTGGGGAGGTGGGCGCCTGCCCTGAGCGCCTGCTCGTGTGCCCGTGGGGCCGACCCAGGAGTGTCCGGTGGAGGAGGGAGAGGACGGGGCTGCAGCGGCTGATCCTCACGGGGCGCTCCTTCCCCAGGGGCCGGCGTCCCCCAGGCTTCCTCCCCCTTGTTGTACTCAGGACCCCGGGGACGTACTCAATACCTGTTCTTCAAAAAATGGGGAAAAGCGGAAATAAACGTTCAGGAAGCCTCTGTTAAGTCTGCTTGATTTCCCAGGGCGCTGCTGGGCGGCCACCACCACCGAGGGGCTCCTCATCTACTCCCTGGACGCCCGGATGCTCTTCGACCCGTTCGAGCTGGACACCAGCGTCACGCCCGTGCAGATCCGGGCGGCGCTGTGCCAGCGCGACTTCACCAGGGCCATCCTCATGGCCTTCCGGCTCAACGAGAGGAAGCTGCTGCAGGAGGCCCTGGAGTCGGTGCCCTGGGACGAGAGTGAGCCCGGGCCAGGGCTGGGGGGGCCCGCGGGGCCGAGGGGGCCCTGCGGCCACACGCGGCGGCCAGGTGTCTGCACGTGCAGAGCTGTGGGCGCGTCTCTCCGGACAGGTTCTTTGCGGGCTGAGTGGGACTTCCTCCTTCTCTTCCAGTTGAGGTCATCAGCTCCTCCCTGCCTGACTTGTACGTGGAGAAGGCGCTGGAATTCTTAGCTTCATCCTTCGAAGAGTCTCGCCATCTCGAATTCTACCTCATATGGACTCAGAAGCTGCTTATGGCCCACGGACAGAAGCTCAAGTGCAGGTACGGCCCGCCGCTCCCTTGGCCACCCGTCGCTGGGTCAGCTGTCTGTGTGGGTGCACAGGCCGGGGAGGCTCTACGAGCGTACAGCGTGGAGCAGGTCCGGGTGGCCTCGTGGTGGCCGCCCACGCTGAGGGACGTGTCCTTTGCAGAGTGGGGACACTGCTGCCGGCAGTTCAGTTCCTTCAGAAGAGCATCCAGCGCCACTGGGACGACGTCTCCAAACTGTACGTGTCTCGGGACTGGCTGATGGGCAGGGTGGGGCGTCCACTGTCGCCAGCAGGTTCCGGTTGGTTCCACGCCAGGGCCGCTCTCTGTGTTGTCTGATTTGGGGACAGAAGGCCCCAGCGTCGGTCTGACTAACGTGAGTCCCGTGTGCCCTCGGCAGCTGTGACTGGAACCGCTACAATGTACAGTACGCGCTGGCCGTCTCTAAGCAGCGGGGCCTGAAGCGGCCCTCTGAGCCGCCGGGCAGCGAGCAGGAAGCAGATGCACCCGAGGGCGATGACAACAGCCTGCACCTGCCCAGGAGAGGACCTGGGGATGGAGACGGGCCGCTGGCCTAGAGCTGGCCGCCTGCAGCCCTGCTGGCTTCGGCTGGGACGTTGGGCAAGGTGGGACCTCCACCGCGGGGGGCAGCGGGGACGCAAGGGCACTGCTGCCAGGACTCGCTCTTCTGCAGGAACCAAACGCGGCCACGGGGTCAGTGCGTGAGCTGACGGGTCCCTGGCAGGCGCGGGCTTGGCACCCAGGGCCCAGGAGCGTCTGCCGTCGAAAGCACCTTGCGGAGAGGTGAATGGGCTCACGTGTATAAACTCAAACTTTGTATGAGTTTTTATGTTTTTAATATAAAGCTTTGATAACGTGTATCTCTACAACGTAGGTATTAAGTCTGACCTCTGAATTTGAAATGTTTGTAATGTATCCTGGTGTGATTGTCGTGCTGGGGGATCAGGGCCACCTGCCTGCTGGCACCTCTGTGCCGGGGAACAGGTGAGCAGGGCAGGTGGTTCGCCCTCACGGCCCAGCCTAGGCTGCCAGCCCCATCGTCCCCGCACAGGGTCTGGCAGGGAACATCTGCTTGACTCTGACCTTGGAGAGGGGCCTGGGGCTGGGGCTGAGCCTGGGCAGGCTTTCCAGGGAGACCCATCAAACCTGCTGGCCAGCTTGGAGAGGAAGACTCCATCCTGTGATGCCCCTCGGGAAGGGTCACTGTGAGGGCAGCCTAGGCCACAGCCAGGCCCCTGGTCCCTTGGTAGCTACAGCTTCCAGGGTCAGGACACAGGGCCCAGCCTGCAGGTCACCAGAGTGCGGCCACGAGTCACTGGACCATTATTAGTATGGATGGCGGGCAGGTTCTTGCTAGTCTGGTGGGGCTGTGTGCTCTTCTGTCTGCTTATGAAACTCATGTGCTATCTTGGGATGGAGTCATTTCCTTTGTAAACATAATGACGTCTATCAGAGCCTCTACTCTTCTTGGGTATCAAGGTAGAAAATAAATACATTGATAGTCGTGTATTTTCAGATGCAAATAACTCATGTGTAAACTATCCCCGTGGTCCTGAAAGGAACTGGGATGGACCCTGTTCTTCTCCTCCTCCCATCTTCCTGCCAGGGGTTGTCACACACCGAGCTTGGGACCCAAACACTCTGACTCACCTCTCAAAAGCCACTGCAGCAGGGGGTGATAGGCAGTGTTGGGTCTGTCATCCTAACCCCCAGCTGGGGAAAGATACACTCAGCCCTGCCAGCCCTCTCCCAGGCTCCCCCACTAATGGTTAAAGGAGGACTACATAATATAACCTTGACCTTCCTCTAGACGCTACCCTAATACCCACTCCTGAAGCAAAGTTCTCGTGTAATTTGACCTCCCCTTGCACCCTCTACAGTTCACTTAACGATGTACTTAAATGCCTCCCTACAGAGCTCGGACCACCGTTCATCCACAAGCCAGGACACCCTAGCAAGTGGGAGCCACTGAAAACTATAACCTTCCAACTTGTAACTATTCTGTGGAGGAGTCCAAAATGAGTCAGCAGAGGAACTGACCCAAACCAAAGATGGTCTAGCCTTCCAAGGATACTCCCAACTTGCCTGGAGGGCCTTAGAACACACTGGCTACCAAGAGCCCATCAAATGGCAAAAATGGGTTCAAGCACACCAAAATAAGAGTTGGTGTAATAGGCCCCCAACAAAGAGGCCTGCAGCCCACCAGACCCTGCGAGCTGGCCCCACTCTCACGTCACTCACGTGCCACTAACACACCTTCGGCCCCAGCCCGTTGGCCTCTGCAGAAACACACGTGGATGACGATGTGGACACCAGGAGGATGTGTTCCTCTGTGGGGCCCAGAGAGCCACAACCTAAAGGAAATGTCCCCAGCAAAGCCCAGTGGGGTCCCGGGAAAAATAAGATGGAATCCAGGGGATACGGTCCAACCTCTTCTGTGTTTATTCTAGTTTTACTTGCTTGTAGGGGGCCGTGTGCAGAGGCTTCCCACCTAACATGTCGGATTAGCGTTCCCAGTGCAAAGCAGCTCTGCGTGACAGCCAGACTGGGTGAAACGTGTGCAGAAGTGCTGCACCCGCCTGACCCACAATGACTCCACCCCTCCCTCTGCCAGAACCCTATAAAGCAGCACCCCCCCGGGCCTTTCAGGGGAGACCCCGTGCTGTAGAGCAAGCTCCCATCTCTCCATTCTTCGGTCAAAGAATAAAGCTTTCCTTTGCTTCTCAACTGAACTTGGTCTCTGTCTACTGGCACGAGCGACACTGGGCAGAAGGACACTTACTGGTGCCCGACTCAAGAGGGTCGGTAACGTGTCCACCCCAGGAGAGCAGACAAAAGGAAGGCGGCCTCAGACTTGATAATCACGGGCACAGGCTTAGCACCAGGATGAGCAGCCCCACGGGGAAGGGGCTACCTATCACGAGGCCACCCTCCAAAATCTACCTGCCTCAGTGGAGGAACTGGCCAAAACGCCAGCCTCTAGTTAGACTGACCAAAGATCATGGTGAGTTCCATAGCCACTGTAGCAATGGATGACAACAGCCTTCGGTTACCCCCTGGCAGAACAAGGCGGTGCCTGTGTGGCTGCAACACCCTGCTGGTGCATGTGGACAAATACCACATACCACCCAGTGTAAAGGAAATAACACCAACAGGCCAGCTGGTGACACAGCATTGGTAATGGCGCCCCGGAGGCATGGGGTTCTATATAGGGCTTTCTCCTCGGTAAGTCGGCCGTTTACTCCATCCACTGACACTTCCTTTAGTCACAGCGCCACTGATTCTTCTGTTGGGCCTATAATTCTTAACTTTCATGTCGTTTGTCTCTCAAAGACTGCAGGTCTTTGAGACCTGCAGACACCAGATTATTCCTCTGTCGTGTCAACCTTGAATTGGGGGCATACCAACACCTCCAACAGTCCAGTTTGAATACCCTAGAATGTGTACAGCTAGACGTCAAGCTGTCTCATTCCTCAAGCCCCTGCTGGGCCTTCGCCCTTAGCAGCAGAAAGCGGCTAGAGCGGTGGTCACCCCTCATCCCTCAAGACTGAGCAATGATCCAAAGACAGGCATGGACTGAAATCACCACCTGTGAGTTACAACGATACAAGTTTCTACAAGGTAGAAACAAAATGACGTAGAGAACACCAAACTCCTGCAGAGGACCAGGGAAACAAACTTGCTGACAGCCCCGCCGACCGAGCGTTGCGCAGGCACACTGAAGGGCTAGAACGAGGGACTACAATAGTGACCTTTAGACGTCACGGGCCAAAACCCCACTGCATGTTACACCCCGTACCGCCAATTTGCACCTGCGACCGGTCAGAGGCGTAACTAGCAGCCCCAGCGCCTGCGCAGGAGAGCTCTTGATACTTACACTGAAACTTACACTAACTTTCCACCAATCATATCCGAGCCCCCCTCCCCTTCTTGCTCCCGACTTCCTGATAAATATCCCCTCAGCAGCCCCCGGGGACACAAATCTGAGCTTCGCACCGCACCTCTACGCCCGTTCTTGCGTGGCCCTCCTGTGATAAACCTCTTTCTCTGCAAAGACCTGGCCTCATATCTGGCCTTCCCTCTGCACAACCAGATGGGTTACAAAAGGACCCACGTCAACAGAAAAGCGAAGAGCAGGAGGGGAGGGGCGCCGGGCCGCTGCAGCGGGAGGGCCTCACTCCGGCCTGGACTCAGCGGCCGGGAAAGGGGGGCGCAGATGAGAACTGGACACTTGGGCACCGGCCACTCGGTGTCGCGGAGTCACGTTGAGGCCTCATGACGACACAAGTTAACTCCAGACCCCGCATCTCAGCACAGCGCTTCTCGGCAACCGCGACCCTGCGCGCCTCCCGGCGACGCCGCCGCGGGGCGGGACGGGGGCGGTGCCCAAAGCCGCGTGGACCCGCTGCGGAGCCACGAGCCCTTGCCGGGTTGAGCGCGAGCCACGGGCGACTGCGCAGGCGCGGCCCCGCCCACCGGCGCGCTCGCGGGCGGGCGGCGGCAGTGCGCAGGCGCGGCTCCGCTGACCGTGACCCCGCGACCCCGATGTCCTCGCGCAGGATGGCGGCCCTCCGGGCTCTGGTGGCGTCCAGGCTAGCGGTGACCGCCGCCTTCGCACCGCGCCCCGGCCTGCGTGCGCTGCCGTTCGGCGGAGCGGCGCAGTCCCCGCGCGCGGCCTTCCACGCCTCCGCGCCGCGCCCCGTGGCCAGGGTCGCAGTGGTGAGCGGACGGGCGGGGCGCCGAGGTCGGCCTTCCCACCCTCCCCGTGCCCGCGGGCGGCCCCTCCGACCCCCACCGCCTCCCTCGCGCTGACCTCCCTCTCCCCCAGGTCGGCCCCTCCCCCTGCGGGAGGCGGTCGGCCCGCCCGGTGGACCGCGTGACCCCCGTGACCGGCCCTCCATCCCTGCAGGTGCTGTCCGGATGCGGGGTCTACGACGGGACAGAGCTCCACGAGGCCTCATCGTAAGCCCCTGGGCGGCTCGCCTTCGGGAGGGGCGGTCCCCCTTTTCCTGAACCGTTCGGAGAAGCCTTCCTGCTGGTTAGGAAGGCAGAGAGGACTGCTGGACCAGACTCAGGGCGGCGCGAAGGACAACGTTTAAACTCAATGCGTGTAACGTACAGGGAGATATAAAATGAGCTTTTTAGTATCACCTGTGATACTAAACACAGTGCTAACCACTTAACATTTGTTCTGCTGTTTTTCCACACCCACGTGTTGTAAACATTGGGATAAAACGGTCCTGCGTGTTGGAAATCAGAGCACTCTTTTCCGTCTTTACAGCATGATTTTTAAGGGCTGTGCAGTGACCTCGCCGTAGACCGATGTCATTGGGGTAGCCTGTCAGCTGTTGCCGAGTAGTTTGTCCTTTGATCGATTTACTTAAAAAGTTCCTGTGAGCAGGACCGTAGGGGCTGTCAGGTTCAGAGTTAGTTGAAGGGGAGAGTTAGGTGGTGGTTGGGGAACACACCCCTCCCAATTGCGGGGCCTCGCTGGTCCCCGGAGGAGCCTGAGGCTGGTGTCTGGGGGTGGCCGCTGGGCGTGGCCAGCGGGTGCTGGCGGTGGCCGGACAGAGAGTGAACTTTAGAGCGTTCTGGGCTGGTGGGTGGAGAGGGCCAGGAGTTTCCTGATGGGGGCTGAGCGGGGTGGGGCAGGAGAGAGGAGGCGGTGAGGAATAGCCAGCAGCTTGAAACCTCCCGGGCAGAGCAAGGAGTTGTAGGTCGAGTGCCCGCGAGGTTCCGAGGAGCTGAACCCCAGTCCAGGGGTCCCAGCCCTACCAGGGGACAGCTGTGATCTGTCTTGGGGTCTCGTGTCTCCTCTTTCTCTGGAAGTGGGTAGTGACAGCACTGCCAGGGACAGGTTTCGTGCCAGTGTTTGGACTCGGACCTGCCGCAGAGCAACCCTTGGTAGATGCTGGCATCAGTAGCAGCCCCCAGGGTTGCGTGGGTGTCTCCCATCCCCATGAGGGGAAGGTTGGGGAGACCAGGAGCTGAACTCACTTTGGAGACTAAAAGCCCTCCTCAACCCCTCGAGGCCATCGTGGATTGGCCCATGGGAGGAAGAACACCCAGAAGGAGCCTGGGAATGCAGACATCCAGGCTGTGGCAGTTGCCGGGTCACCCGTCCCTACGGCCTGGTCTGTACAGGGAGCTTGGGGGCGGCTAGCTGGTCTCCACAGGCCAGTTCAGTGACAGCGAACTCAAGTAGAGGGCGTTGGGGTCGTTAGCAAGCCAGTCGGGACTTCTTGCAAAGCAAGGAGGTTGTCAACCTGTGTGAGAAGCGTGTGCCTGTCAGTCACCTAAAACGCTGTTTTTAAACACCCGGTGGCAGGTAAAGCTGGGCCAGGCACATGTCAGAGTCTGGTCTGATTCCCTCCTGTGCAGGATACTGGTTCACCTGAGCCGTGCGGGGGCCGAGGTCCAGATCTTCGCTCCTGACATCCCTCAGATGCACGTGATTGACCACACCAAGGGGCAGCCTTCTGAGGGCGAAACCAGGTACGGGCCCCTCCTCGTTGTCCTTGAACGTGCACAGGTTGAAACTCCCCAAGAACCTGCGCGCGGTTGCTTCGTCTTAGCTGGGAGCCGAGTCCACGTTTAAGGGGACCTGACAGCAGTGGTCCTGACGCTGTGCCGGACCCCAGGACGTCCCTCGCCGTCCAGCACTGTTGGAGCAGTGGAGGAAGGTTCCCCCTGCGTGAGCTCCTCGCGCCTTCATTCTCGCCGAATGCCCGTGCGTTCATTTGGTCTCAACCCTCGTCCACCCGTTTGGACCCACGTATCTGTGAGCAGCTCCCACCAGCATTTCTGTTCCTGAGGGGAGTGCGGCCCTGGCCTCACATCCACTGAGACCCACCTCCCCGCTCCGGCCTGGCCCAGACTGCAGGGCGATGGCCCCGACTGCAGGGCGATGGCCCCTGGGGGCTGTGGTTCCCAGGTGCCCTCCAGCGGGTGCAGACAGTGAGAGACGGGGCGGTGGGAAGGAGCCGCGGTGCCGTCTCCTGGGGCTGCGGCCCAGTCAGGACCCGGGCCCTGGGCCGCGCAGCCGGGGCTGGGAGGAGCTCCCTCTGCGGCCGGTCCGGGGCTGCCTCACTCGTCCCTCAGAGTTGCTTCTTAACGCTGCCCCCGCGGTTCCATCACCGTCCGTTCCCAGCGCCAAATGCTCCCTGGTGGCCCTGCCTGACACAGGAGTCCGGGTGACTAGGCGTGGTGGTTCGGAAGCGCCCATCTGAAAGGGCTCCAGGGGACGTTTCGAGCACAGACCGGCTGTGGTCACTGTCGCTGTGGCGCCTTTTCTGGGGAGCAACCCGCACCGCCTGTGAGCCGGGAGAACAGGTCCTCTTGTCTCGTGGAGGCTCCTTCCTGACCCGTTCTCCCGTCTGTCCACACACTGAACCTGCTGGGGGCCTCTCTCTGCTCTTCCCCAGGAATGTTCTGACTGAGTCCGCGAGGATCGCCCGCGGCAAGATCACCGACCTGGCCAAACTCAGCGCTGCTAACCACGACGCGGCTGTCTTCCCCGGGGGCTTCGGAGCCGCCAAAAACCTGTACGTGTTTCGGCTCGGGGCTCTCCTGCTTTTCCCCTGGACTGTTAGACGGGGATGCGGTGGTGATGGGAGCAGCTCCTGGGGGGTCTGGCCCAGCCACGACGCAGCTGCCCCATGACAGGGAACCCCGGTGGGAGGAGGCTCCTGGGACCTGGCCATCCAGGTGTGGTGCTAGGGGTCTCGTCACATCAGAACCCGTCCGTGTACGTGTTCTCTGCAGACACCTGCTCTCCTGTGGACCTTGCAGCGCGGAAAAGTGCCTTTCTGGTTGGGCCGTTGGGAGGATGGTTCTGACCAGAAGAAGGGAGATCTTTTTTTTTGCTGTTTGGGTTGTTGCCACGGTAACTGGACCTCAAGCCTAGGAGGCCGTCACACCGCAGCTGCGATGTACTTTGGGTTTCAGGTTCTCTTTTTGTTCTCTCGTTCCTTTCTTTCTTCTCCGCGTTTCATGGAAATTCTCTTGCGCTGGCCTTGCTGGCCCAGCACGTCCCTTCCGACGTGGCGCGGGGCTGCTGCTCCCGTGACGGAGGGGGCTCGAGGGCTGCAGGAAAGCACCCAGCAGCTGCGCCCCGCAGCTTTGGGGCTTTAAACACGGGGCAGCATGCGTCACAGCCTGGACTACGTGCGTTTTGGTCAGTTGACCGCTCGGTCATTGAGGTTCCCGCAGCTGGCGCTCTGTCTGTCCGGGCACCGTGCACCCAGGAGCGGGGGCAGAGGCGGTTACGTTCCCTGAGGTCCACCTCTGCGCTTGGTCCTTCCGCGTCCTGACATCTTGAGGCTCCTTTCTGCTTGCGGCCGTCACCAGAGCACCTCTTTTTTCCACATTCCCACCAGTTTTCCCACAATCCTTCCTCCAGCCTGGACCCCTGCCCTGCCTCGTGTCCACTCCCTCTCCCAGAGCCAGCCTGGGAGTGCTTTCCCTGCATCGCCATCCTCCTGAGCCCCCTGGTGGGAGATGGCGGATCACAGTCTGCGTCGGCTGGCCTTGTTCTTCTTACGGAACCGGGTTTCTTCCTCTGAAAGATGAGCTGGATTCACAGACCCTGTGCCTTCCCTCAGCCCTTAGACCTCGCCTGGTGTGAGAGTAGCTTGAGGGTTCGTTGGGGTTATGTCCCTGGCGTGGCTGACACCCTGCCTCGGGTGACTTAGTGGTGGTGCGTCTCGGTGTACAGGGAAGCAGGGCCTTGGGTCAGCATCCGTGTCTGTGACCTCCCAGACCCCTGGGGGAAGCTGGGATTTCTGGCCGCTGGTCCCAGTCTTTCTGACCTTTCCAGAGGAAAGGCCAGCTCATCAGCGGTCTGTGCGGTGCACAGGGGGCAGCAGGCGAGGTCTGTATGACACATTCACTGTGGAAACCCAGTTCTTCCTGCTTGGGACCCCAGGATCACCTCTGGCAATGCTGCCAGCTTTTCATTTTCCGAGAGAGTCACGTATATGTCTACGTTAAAAATCCAGCCAGGTGGTAGCCTCTCGTTCTGCACTTGGTGTCTTTCACTTAACGCTGAGGCTTGTCCCTTAAACGTCTGGCAGCCGCACACACAGATCCCGTCGTGTAGGCGACCCAGTGCTGACGGGACTCCCGGACTTCCCGTTCTCTCTTTCGTCTTACACCTTTTGGAGGTACGACTGACGTACGTGGGTTTAAAGTATGTAACCTGAGAAACCACTTCAGGGTAGCCGGCATCCGTCACACCCGCAGGTTGTCCCGTCGTGCGAGCGACGCACGGGGTGCCCGGGGCAGAGGCGTCAACTCCGTGAACGAGGCGGAGGAAGCCCGGGATGGGGCTCCTGGCCGAGAGGCGTGGCCTTTGAAATTTGATGGGTCTGAGTTTGCCTTCCAAAGAGACAGTACTGGCGTGAGCCCGCCGACCGGGAGGGAGGCCGTTCCAGACCCCCCCGCGGTCCTGCTGTGGTGAAAGAGACGGCCTCTTGTTTGGGTTTCTCTTCCTTGTTAGTGAAGGGCAGCATCTGTCGCTGGTTTGGGGCCAATGGCACGTCCTGCTGTTCCTGGGTGGGCCGAGCTCACGGCCCGAGCGCCTGCGTGTCAGCTTCCCCTTCACCTCTGCTGGCCTCCCTGCCTTTAACCTCCCGCACTGCTTTATGTTTCAAAAAATAGAAAAAAATACACACGTGTACGTGTAATTACATGAAAGGCCGTGCACACGTACTTGCACACACATGTCACTTTCTGCAGTTGCTGAGAAGGTCGTGGAGCACGCAGGATCCCGGGGGGTGGGGAGTGGGGCTGGGGGCTCCCCAGGCAGGCAGGTGTTGAGCCCTGTGGTCTAAGGAAGCCTCTTCTCGTGGCAGGAGCACGTTCGCCGTAGACGGGGGCGACTGCAAGGTGAACAAAGACGTGGAACGTGTCCTGAAGGAGTTCCACCAGGCCGGGAAGCCCATCGGGTACGTGTGGCCCAGCGGGCCCGGCAGTGGTGGAGGGAGGGCGGTGGCCGAGGCCGTGGCTCACAGCCAGGAGCTGGCGCCTGGAGCTGTGTGGTCTTGGAGACCCTCAGCCCCTTTCCTTGTTATAACTGAGGGGGTTTCGTGTGATCTCACAGGTGCCTTCCTGCTCTGAAAATTCTGTGGTCGTGTGGTTACGTTAATTTCTCCTGATGACTTAGGAGGGGAGGGGATGATCCTCTCAGGGTCTAGAAGGTTCCCAGGTCCTTCCGTGGCCCCCAGCCTTTGCCAGTCCTCTCCCCATGCCTGGCCTCCGCCTTCCCGTCCTGGCTTGCAGCAGCCTCTCGGCTAGCTGGCCCCTGTCCTTCCTCATGCCACGGCTGCCGTGAGCACCATTCCCGACCCCTGTCGCTCTCAGCTGCCCTTCCTTGGGGACCAGATGCTGCGGTGGCCACACACTGGGCCCACATTCACGGGCCCAGCCACTGCTCACAGCCTGGCCCGGGGTCCTCGGCCTGGCAGACGGGCGAGGCCAGTCGTAACCCACACCAGGAGGCGCTTGCGGACGAGTGGCGGCGACCCCACCGTCAGACCTGCTTGTCAGGCTGCCCGTCCCACAAGCGTCCTGGGGGGGGGCCCTCGGTGCTGCTGTACCACGGGCGTCGGCGCACAGCGCTGGTGCTGGGGCGTGTGGGTCGCACACTTTGGGGTCATCCCTGGCTGGGGAAGTCCTCCCAGGAGCACAGCGGTGCACGGATGCACTAAGAACAAAATCTGCCGGGCTTTCCATCACATGGCTGCTCGCTGCCTCCCGTTGGAAACTGGAGAAGAATGAGGGTGTTAGAGCATTGGGTCTGAACGGGGCACAGAGGCTGCAGAGGACAGTCCGCCAGGGGCAGCGTCCTTCCCAGACCTGTGGCCACTCACTGGAGGCCCTGCCCGCTCAGCGTCGCAGGCACCCCCACCAGCGGCCGTAGCCCAGGGGCATGCCTGCCCTTGCGGCGCCCAGCCGACCACCTCCTGGGGGCCCGCTGGGGCAGCACCGATGTGTGGGGGTGAGCGCCCGGGGCGGGGACCCAGCTCCCTTTCTCTAAAAAGTCAGCACGACAAACGGGACAGAAGCCCAGCAGATTGGCCACCTCACGGCAGGCACCCTGTCCACTTGAGTAAACGGGCGCCTCTCAGCTGAGCTGGAGAAGAACCCAGGTTACCCTGGGGTGGAGGGTGCGGGACGGTGACACGGTCCTGTACCGGCTGCCGTGTCGCTGTGGGCAGCTCCGTTCAGCCCCTCGTGCGGCAGGCAGGCTACGCGTCTGTCTTTAAAAGCAGCAGCGCTGTCTGGCCGCGTGCAGAACGCCCTTTCCGGGTCGGGGCACCTCGCGCCCCCTTTCCGGGCCGCCCGTCGCTCCTTGACCTCGTCAGAAGCACGGACAGAACGAGGGGTCCAGCCGGCTCTGCTGCCGGGCCCATGCTTCCCTCCGCGCAGTGCGGGAGCCCCCGGCCAAGGACGGGCAGGCAGCCCAGTCTTCGTCTCGGGCGTCGCCCGCAGAGTCAGGTGCCTGGGGACCTGCTGACGTGACAGATTCCCGAGATGGCCGTTGCGATGACGCTCACCTGCTCGGGGCTGAGGGGGTTTGTCTCGTGGTCCCTGAACAGGAGTTGTGGCAGTTGTCTTGGCACTGAACGAGCGTGTAGGTGTGTTCTCACCACGTTGTGTTGCGGTCAGCTCAGAGGACCAGTTGAGCAGACGGGGTGGTGGGCGCAGCCAGAGGGGTGTGGACCCCAGGGGAGGGGGACCGGCCCGGCTGGAGCAGCTGTGGCAGGCGTCACGCGTGTTCTCGGAGGAGCCCCGAGGGCAGGCGTCCGGCGTGGACCTGCAGGGCTTGGACGCCTCCAGGCAGCCTGCTCACGGGGACCTGGGGAGGGTTTGGCACGCCGCCAGGACAGGGCCCCTGGCTCCGCAGTGGCAGGTCAGGCGAGGCTGCTGCTTAGACCGTGTCCCGCAGCCCCCTGCGTCCCCTCCAGAGAAGGGGATGGGTCTCAGCCAGTCAGTACAGCTGGGCTTCTCTGTTGCTGTGTGACAAACCACCCTAGAGCTTGGGCCGAAGACAGCGCCGCCGTCTGTGGCCTTCTCTCCGGGTGGACCTTTGCACCCTGGGCACCGTGTCAGGTGCCTGGTGCGTGTCTGGCGGCCGGGGCTCAGCTGGCTGCCCTCCGCCGCTCTCCAGCCTGACGCCGGGTGCCTGGAGGCCGCCCCATGCTCCACTGGTCACAACTGCCACGGGCAGCCCAGGGGCAGGGGCAGGCTCCAGCCCGCGGAGCTGGCAGAGGCTCTGGCACTGGGTCTTCCGTCCCCATGGCATTGGTGTCTGTGCCCCTTTCTGAGGCTGACCGCATTCTCTAAGCATGACTTGCTGGGCCCCCGGCCTGGCGGCCACATTCACAGCCCTGAGCTGATCCTCCTTTCCTCGCCTTTCAGCTTGTGCTGCATCGCTCCCGTCCTCGCGGCCAAAGTGCTCAGAAGTGTCGAGGTCACCGTGGGCCACGAGCAGGAGGAAGGCGGCAGGTGGCCGCACGCTGGGACCGCGCAGGTCATCAAAGCCCTGGGTGCCAAGCACTGCGTGACGGGAGTGACCATATCCTTCCAGCAGCGGGGGCGATGTGGGAAACCGCCCTCTGGCCCCTCGGGGCCACCCTGGGGTGCTGCACAGCCGGGGCGACCAGGGCATGCGCGTGGAGGGGCGTAGCACCCGAGGCTGTGACCCCTCCGCCGTGCAGTGGTCACGTTCCCAAGTCCCCGCAGTGACGCTGGCTGAGCTCAGCACACCCCAGGCGGGGGGCTCGGTGGGTCGGGTGAGGAGACGGCCGTGGCTCGCGGCGGGTGGGTAGGGCGCTGCCTGTGGCGGAGGGAGAGTGAGGACCCGGTGCCGGGCCAAAGGCCGGGGTGGAAGGCGCGAGGGCTGCTTGTCCTTATCTGGTGGCAGTCCCCTGGGTGGCCCAGACGGAGGGCCACCCCCGGCAGCCTTGTCGCCCCCATTCTTCCTGCAAGCGGGTCCTCTGTGTCCTGAGGTCACCAGGGTGCGCTGCGGCTGTAGAGAGCCTCAGACCACAGGCTACCCACCTTCCAGCTCTGCGCCTGGACCCGAGGGTCTCCATGGGGGCCGGAGTCAGCAGCAGAACGGCGCGGGGCCCCAGGAGGCGCAGGAGACCAGCCCGTTACCCTCCGGGCGTCTGTCCTGGCCAGGGCGCGCTCCTCGGTGTGTCTCTACTTGCAGGCAGTTTCAGGCGTGAATGTCCCTCCCCTTCCAGCACAGAGCGGCCAGCCCCGGACCTGGGGCTTGGCGTTGGCTCAGGAAGCAGGTCTCAGGGAGGAGGTGAGGCGCCTCTGTGCTGAGGCTGGGGCCCGGGTCCGGTTGCCCCGTGCTCACAGCGGGCGTTCGGACAAGCCTCTAATGCAGTCTCTCGACGCGAAGGATGGCAGTGCTGCGCTGCCTTCAGGGTGGCCCCGGGGTCCCGGCTGGTGCTCGGGCGTCAGGCCCACGTCTGCAGCCATGGGTCCCGTGAGGCCCCCTGCTGGGACGTGTGTTAGGAAGCAGCCCGTGGGGTCAGGTTCCAGGGTTTTCAGTGAAAGTAGCGCAGGGGGTGCAGAAAACCCCTTCCAGGTGGCGCTGGGGTGGGGGTGGGGTGCGCGTCTGGGAGGGGGTGGGGTGGGGCGCGCGTCTGGGAGGGTGGGCGGCGCCTGACGCCACGCGCCGTCCGCTCCAGCTGTGCAGTGTTCTTCCGTAACCTGTGTGCACGAGGCTCACGTGGACCGGAAGAACAAGGTGGTCACGACCCCGGCCTTCATGTGTGACACGGCCTTCCACCACATTCACGACGGGCTCGGGGCCATGGTGAGCAAGGTGCTGGAACTCGCCAGCAAGTGAGGCCCTCGGCGCGGGGCTGCTCGCCTGTCAGCTTGGAACCGGGCAGGAATTGATTTCTTCGCTTAAACCTGCAGGCATTTTCTTTGTAAGGAGGGCGCTCGCGATACGCTCGGGGTCCGGGGTAGACTCCCTCTCAAGGAGTGAGGCCGGGGCGGCAGGGCCCGCCGTCTGAGGGGCGCTGGCACCTGGCCTCGTGTGCAGCTTCCAGCTTGAGGTCAAGTCTGCCTTTCTGCGCCAGCAGGAGGGCGAGAGAGGACGGCAGTCCTAGGCCGGGCTCGCGTCAGAGCCCCTCACTCAGTATTCGGAAGGAAACAGTCTTTAAGTTTGTAAATGTAATAATCAGGAAGCCAGAATGCCGCCTCCTCGACAATTAAAGCTTCTCTAACCTGGAGTGGGCACGTATGAATTAGACAGTCCGCGGCTTTCTAGAGCAGGCAGGCCCTTTGGGGAGAGGAAACTTCTTTCCGAAACAGACATGGGCAGTTCTGCTCCAGGCCCCCTGAGCCCAGCAGGTGAGGGCCACACACGAGGCTCCGTACCTCAGGCTCAGGTCTCCTTGTTTCAGGAAGGGAGGGTGCAGGAGCTCAGCCTGTGTGGACCTGCAGGTGGGCCCAGGCCCCGGGAGGGGGCGTGGGCCGTGCGGGAGGAGCGATGAAGTGTGAGCCGGCAGGCTGGCTGGCGCCTTTCTGTGGGCGTGTGGCTTCTGTCCCGGGGCGGCTCGCGGGGGGCTTCGCCCGTCACAGCGCAGCCCCGCTGGCCTGTCCTCCGTGACCCAGGGTGGCGCCCCGGGTGCTCGGAGCCGCCACGTCGTCTGGTCCTGAGAAAGCTGCCGGGGCCGACGCAGCGGGCTGTTCAGTTGGGTCCAGTCCACGCTGAGCTGTGTCCTGGTGGCCTGGGGGTGGAGTGCAGTCACAGGTCGCCCACACCGCCCCTCACCCTGCCCCACCGACGGACACGCCTCTAACAGTTTTCCAGGGTCTGAGGGAGCTCGGGGAGGGCCGGGCCTGTGGAAGGAGCCGTAGAGCCTGAGACCACGCCCACCTGATGCGCTTAGCTCCCTTGGTATCTCACGTCAGGCAGTCTTCCCTGCACGGCAGCTCTGTTCTCTGGTGGCCTGTCCTCCTCCCACGACGCTGGGTCCCATGGGACACAAGCCCCTGAGGCACACCTGCAGGCACCACCACACTGGCCAGCATCGTCCTTGCTCAAGAGAGCCTTGCAGGGCCCATTAGAGGTGAGGTTAACAGCTCATCCTAAGAAGTTTGTTCACTGAAACATTTTGTGCAGATTTGTGTGTGTGTGTGTGTGTGTGTACATGCACGTGCACGTAGAAGAATGCAGAATCACAGGTGTGCACCTCGGTGAGCTTTCATGGAATGACCTGCCACCTGGATCCAAAGACCACAGCATCACCAGCCCAGGTCCGCTCGGCACCAGGGGGATGCCCAGGCGATGGTGTGTGTCCTGGCTGCGTGACTTTCTTTTACAGAAACGTTTCTGGAGGGTTCTCCACTGGCCGTCCGTGTCCCGTGAGTGTGGCCTCTGGGGAGCGTGCCAAGGGTGTGGCCCCTGGGCTCCGGGTGTGGTGTGGTGTGTTCAGCTCCCGTGTGCCTCGCCCCAGGGTACGGGCATCTGGCCCTGGGGTCTGTTGGACCTTCTTTTTTCATTCCTGCCACCTCGGTGGCTGTGGAAGGTGTTCCCGTGGTTTTCTCCGGCCTCTCCCTCGTGTCCGCTGAGGCCCCATCTCCTCTCTGTTTATTTCCTGGCCCTTTGGGGACCCTCTTTGGCAAAGCGTCTGTTGGAGTTTCGGGCCGTTCGCTCTCGGTCGTCTGTCCGTGTTTGGTGATTGGAGCTGCTTTGTGCTCTGGTTGTAGGTCCTTCGTCAGTTCAGTGGGTCGCACGTGTTTTCTCCCACTTTGTCTTCGTTCCGAGTGGTCTTGATGAGCAGATCCTCCTGATTTAATGTTGGCCTGTTGATCACCCTTCACCATTTGTGTTTTTCTGTCTTTCTGTGGAAGAAAACTCCTTCCCGCAGGAATGAGGGCATTTTCCTGTGTCATCCTCGTGTTAACGGTCGTTTCGCCTCTGTGTTTAGATCAGCGGTTCGTCTAGAATTGGTGTTGATGAGTCATTCTGCTCTGCATTTGATTCATCGCTTCTGGAAATGCCAGGGAATGTGCCCACAGAGCAGAGTGGGCTTCAGTGGCCGAGAGGGGTCACCGCGAGGCCACCTGGAGCCCTGCCTGCTTGAGCTTATCTCACAGGCGCGGGGCGGGGGCGGGCTCAGGGGCAGTGGGGCATCAGTGCCCGAGGGGTGGAGACCCACAGGGAGCAGGCTGCCTGGATTCCACCTCCTCTGCTGCCACCTGCTGGGACCCGGCCAGAGGGCAGGCGGCTGGAGAGGGAAGGGCAGACTCACAAGGAAGTCCCCAGAGAATGTGTAGTCACTCGGTGTCACCTCGCAGTTCCCTGTTGTCCACCCTGGACTTTTCCACACGAAATGCCTGGTCGCCCGGTCCAGGATGGCCACTGCGGGGTGAAGTCCGGTGACAGCCAACACGCTGTCCTGTCGGCATTGCATCTGCCCGCTTAACCCTGGCGCCAGTCCTGGGTGGGGGTCCCCGAAGGGGGGGCCTGGGTCAGGCAGAAGGACCGGCAGAGAACCTGCCTCTGGAAATGTCTGAAACGTTCCAAAGCCCGAGAGGGGCCCCAGCAGCCCAGAGCCAGAGGGAGTCCAGGCACGAATTCACTTGACGAGGATTGAGCGCCTGCTTCTTGCCAGCAGTGTCGCAGAGCTGGGGGTGGGGGGGAGGGGACAGGGACACGACCCTGCACTCCCGGAGCCCGGGCTGGGGGATGGCGGGTCCGCGAGCAGGTGAGCCAGGGGCCTGAGGGTATCGGGGGACCCGCCGGGCAGGAGGGTGGTCAGGGAAGGGACAGGCACCATCTCAGCAAGGACCAGAGGCAGAGTGAGCAGGTGGCAGAGTGAGCAGCAGGCCCGACGGGGACGGGCCTGGGGAGCTCAAGGACAGCCGGGGCGTGTGGGTACCTGGAGGCTCCTTGGTGGGGACCAGGCTGCCGGGGGCTCTGCAGAGCCGTCCTTGGGTCTGGTGCAGGCTCCCAGGGTTGACCAGGCCTGGCTGGGTGGCCTCCTCCTGCGGGCACCACGGGCACCGCGGGGACAGGGCTGGTCATCTGCCTGTGGCCCTCCTGGACCCCACCGTCCCTGCCCTTTCCCCTGTATGATTGGGCCCCTTCGTGGGCACCTTTTCACTGCCCCTGCAGGCCCTTCCACCTGGAAAGCCTGGCCCCCCGTCTGTATCGCCAGGCCCCTCGGCCCTCAGCTCCCTGCCCCAGGGCCCCTCTGCAGAGGGCTTGCCACAGCTCACGGTCTGTGGCCTGTGTGTGCGCACGCCCATGTGTGCATGCGTGTGAGGCTCGCTGACCCGCGTGGGGTTTACTCGGAGGCCCCGTGCCGCCCTCACCTCAGCTGCAGGCCGTCCAGCAGAGCTGGACGACACCTGCCCTTCCACAGCTTCCTATTCCTGCAAGACTTCCTTGATAACACGTTTTTGGGTTTGTTTTAGATAAACTTTACTCTTTAGAGCAGTCTTAGGTTCACAGAAGAGTTGACTGGAAAGTACAGAGAGTCCCCATACCTTCCCCCACCCCGCCCCACACACAGCCTCCCCCACTGTCAGCGTCCCCACCAAACAGTGCGTCTGTTATAGTCGCTGAGCCTGCACGGATGCGTCGCCATCACCCTGAGTCCACAGGGTACGTGGGGCTCACTCCTGGTGTGTGCGTCCCACGGGTTTAGACAGACGTGTGATGACGCTTACCCACCACTGTAGTATCGTGCAGACTAGTTTGCTCTAGAAATCTGGGCCCCACCTGTGCATCCCTCCCGTCTTCCCACCCCTGGCAGCCACTGATCTTTTTACTGTCTCCGTAGTTGTGCCTTTTCCGGGATGTCCTATGGTTGGAATCATATAGTATGAAGCCTTTCAGGTTGGCTTCTTTCACTTAGTCTATACATTTAAGTTTCCTGCGTGGCTTTTCTTGACTCGATAGCTCATTTCTTTCTAATGTTGTAATGATACACCATTGTCTGAATGGACCACAGTTTATCCATGTGCCTACTGAGTAACGTCTTGGTTGCTTCCAAGTTTTGGCAATTATGAAAAAAGCTGATGTAAACACGTGTGTGCAGGTTTTTGTGTGGACGTAAGTTTTTAGCTCCTTTGGGTGAATACCCAGGAGCACAGCTGCTGAATTGCATGGTGAGAGTGTGTTTAGTTTGCAAGAGACCACCAGTCAGTCTTCCCCAGTGGCTGCACCATTTTGCATTCCCACCAGCAATGAACGAGGCCTTCACGTCCTCCCCAGCATTGGGTGTTGTCAGGGTGTGGGATTTTGGCCACACTAATAGGTGCTGGGTGGTAGCTTATTTGATTTTCCCTCTCCTAATGATGTTATGACATGGAGCGTCTTTTCATATACTTGTTTGCCATCTGTATATCTTCTTTGATGAAGTGTCTTTCCAGATCTTTTGATCTGTTTGAAAATCTGTTCATTTTCTTTTTGTTACATTTTGAGAATTGTTTGTATGTTTTGGGTAGCAGCAGTTGTTTTTCTCAGCCTGTGGCTTGTCTTCTCATTCTCTTGACCGTGTCTTTGTAGAGCAGAAGTGTTTGAGGTTTTTTTTCTTCTGGCCGCACCGTGTGGCATGCGGGATCTTAGTTCCCCGACCAGGAATTGAACCTGGGCCCTCGGCAGTGAAAGCGCAGAGCCCTAACCACTGGGCCGCCAGGGAATTCCCGGGAATGTTCAGTTTTAATGAAGTCCAGCTTATCAGTTCTTTCTTCCATGGATCATGCCTTTGGTGTTACATCTAAAAAGGCATCACCATATCCAGGCTCACCTCGGGTTTCGCTAATGTTCTAGAAGTTTTACGGTTTTGCATTTTGTTTATGCCTGTGATCCATTTTGAGTTAATTTCTCTGAGGAGTGTAAAGTCTCTGTCCAGATGCATTGTTTCGCATGTGGCACCCAGTTGTTCCAACACCTCTCGTTATCTTTGCTTCATTGCGTTGCCTTTGCTGTTTTGTCAAAGATCAGTTGATTTATGTGGGTCTGTTTACGTGGGTCTATTTCTGGCCTCTATTCTGTTGCATTGATCTAGTTCTCTGTTCTGTTACCCATCCTACACTGTCTTAATTACTGTAGCTTTGTAGTAAGTCTTGAAGTCAAGTTGTTCTCCTTCCGTATTGTGTTGTACATTAACCTTGTGTCCTGCAACCTTGCTGTAATTGCTTCTTTGTTCCCAGGAGGCTTTTTGTTGATTCTTGTCATCTGTGAATAAAGACACTTTTATGTCTTCCTTCTCCATCTGAATAACTTTTATTTCTTTTTTTTTTGCGGTACGCAGGCCTCTCACTGCTGTGGCCTCTCCCATTGCGGAGCACAGGCTCCGGACGCGCAGGCTCAGCGGCCATGGCTCACGGGCCCAGCCGCTCCGCGGCATGCGGGATCTTCCTAGACTGGGGCACGAACCCGTGTCCCCTGCATCGGCAGGCGGACTCTCAACCACTGCGCCACCAGGGAAGCCCTCTTTGCCTGGTTTTGATATTAGAGTGACGCTGGGCCTCATAGAATGAGTTAGCAAGTATTCCTTCTGCTTCTGTCTTCTGGAAGAGATTGTAGAGAATTGGTATAATTTTTTCTCTAAATATTTGGTAGAATTCACCACTGAACCTATCTGGGATTGGTACTTTCTGTTTTGGAAGATTATTTAGTAATTGATTCAATTCCTTTAATAGATAAAGGTCTATTCAGATTGTTTCTTTTTACGTAGTTTTGGCGGATGAGTCTTTCAAGGAATTGGTCAGTTTTATCAAGGTTAATTTGTGAGTATAGATTGTTCATAGTATTCCTTTATTATCTTTTTAATGTTTATGGGATCTTTAGTGATGTTTCCTCTTTCATTTCTCATATTAGTAATTTGCATCTTTTTTGTTTTCTTTTTAGTTAGCTTGGCTAGAGGCGTATCAATATTACTGATTTTTCCAAAGAAGAACCAGCTTTTGGTCTCATTGGTTTTTCTCTATTAACTTAACTGTTTTCAGTTTCACTGATTTCTGCTCTGATTTTTATTATTTCTTTTCTACTGCTTGCTTTGGATTTATAATTTGCTTTTCTTTTTTTAGTTTCCTAAGGTAGAAGCTTAGATGATTAATTTTAGATCTTTCTTCTTTTCTAATATATGTATTCAATGCTATAAATTTCCCTCTGAGCACTGCTTTAGCTACAGCCCACAACTTTTAAGTTGTATTCTCATTTTCACTTAGTTCAGAATATTTTTAAGTTTCTCTTGAGATTTCTTCTTCGATCCATGTCTTATTTAGAAGCGTGTTGTTTAATCCCCAAGTGTTTGGGGCTTTTCCAGCCGTCTTTGCAGTTTAATTCCACTGTGGTCTAAGAGTATGATTTTTATTCTTTTAAATTTGTTGAGATGTGTCTTTCGGCCCAGAATGTGGTCTGTCTTTGTGAAGGTTCTATGTGAGCTTGAGAAGAATGTGTGTCCTGCTGTTGTTGATCGAAGTCGTCTATAAACGACAGTTATATCCTGATGACTGATGGCGGTGGTTAGCTCCACTGTGCCCTTACTGGTCCTGCCTGCTGGATATGACCATTTCTGAGACAGGGGTGTCAAAGTCTTCAACTGTCTATTTCTCCTTGCAGTTTTATCACTTTTGCCTTATGTTGTCTGATGCTCTGTTGTAAGGTGCATACACGTTCAGGATCATTAAGTCCTCTTGGAGAGCTGACCCTTTATCGTTGTGTAGCGCCCCTCACTGTCATGATCACTCTCCTTGCTTTGAAGTCTGCTCTGTCTGAAATTAACACAGCTAATCGTGCTTTCTTTGGATTAGTATTCACGTGGTAAATCTTTCTCCGTCCGTTAATTTTAATCTATATGTGTCTTTATGTTTAAAGTGGGTTTTTGTAGACTACATGTAGTTGGGTCTGACCGCCTCTGTGTTTTAATGGCTGTATTTTGGCCTTTGGTCTTTGTTCCTGTTCAGTCTTCTGCTCTTTTTCCACCTTGTATGGTTCTCACTGAGCATTTTACATGATTCCAGTTTCCCTCTTTCCACAGCATATATCAGTTTTACTTCTTTTTTACTTGTCTCGGTAACTGCTTTAGAGTTTGCAGTCGGTTTGCACCTCTTCCGCGTCTACTTTCAGAGAGCCCCATGCCGTCTCGTGGGTGGAGCATCCCCACTCCCGCCCCCGCCCTTGGTCCAGGGCTGCCCTCCACTTCGCTCGTCCGTGAGCCACAATCACTGGTCACATTGTTGCTGTTATTCTTTTGAACGAACTGCCATCTGTTAGCTCTGCCGAGAAAAAGGAGAATAAAATTTCAGTTCCGCAGGGTGTAGGGTTCTAGGTGGGCTTTTCTCCCAGTGTCTCACTCGACTCTGTCCTTGCTTCCGTGGTCTCTGAGGAGACGTCACATGGAATTCTTGTCTTGGCTCCTCTGCAGGTGGGTGAGGCTGGCTGCTTCCGGGATTTTTCCTTTATCTTGCTTTTCTGCACTTTGACTGTGATGTGCCTGGTTCTAGGTTCTTGGCTGATGTCACCTGTGCTGCGACAGGGGTGAGATTTAGCCCCTGGGCCCCGCACCCACGTCAGGCGGACAGTTCTGGAATTGGCCCTGGCCTTGGGCCAGCGCTGCTGCACGCTGGGTACCTCTGCAGGAGGCGGGGTGCAGTGTTGGAAGCTCTGTTCCGTTGTGTTTTTTTAAATATGTATTTATTCACCTATTTATTTGGTTGCACCGGGTCTTAGTTGCGGCAGACAGGCTCCTTAGTTGCGGCACGTGGGCTCTTTAGTTGTGGCACACGAACTCTTAGTTGCAGCGTGCATGTGGGATGACCAGGGATTGAACCCGGGCCCCCTGCATTGGGAGCGCAGTGCCACCAGGGAAGTCCCGCTCTGTCTGTTCCTGACAGACCTGGAAACACTCCTGTGAGAAAGGAGTGGGTGGGTGCTGGGGGAGGGGCACGCTGGCTTTGGAGAGCTGCCACGGCTGCCTTGGTGAGGGGCGGGTGGCAGGCGGGTACCATGTGTGCCCAGTCCTTTAGCCCCGCCCGGGCCCAGAGCCGGGCCTCGGAGATGCGGAGCATGACGCCTGTGGTTCCGTGCTCGGTGGTGGGCTGCGGTGTCTGCACTGCACGCCTTTGTAACTGCAAGTCTGGTAGCTGCACGGACAGTGACTGTAGGCGTGAGCGGCCCTGGGGGAGACCAGCCCGCATTGCCCGCTTGCAGAGCCATGATCGGTGAAAGGATGGTTGTCTTAAGCCACTAGGTTTCTGTGGCGGTTTGTCACACAGCAGGAGATAACTGGTACACACATCCCGTAGGCTGGGCTAGAGGCCCGTCGAGCAGGCTGCCCACGCTCAGCTCCCTTGACGTGAGGTCTGTCCCCTGGCTCGTCTCCCCACAGACGGGGCTGTTGCTCACACGGAGTCTGAGCCCCCGGCACAGGGCCTGGGTCAGGAATGCGCTGAGCCAGGGTCTGCGGCGTGAGCGAATGGCGTGAATACCCCACGGCTCCCACAGCTGCCCCACAGGCGCCTTCCCCAACCTGACGAGGCAGCAGGGGTGGGATCTGGAATGGTCTGTGCCAAATGTCAGCGGGTCCCCAGACACCTGTACATCGGGTGGGTGGCCAAAGGGAAGGCTGGGGCACGGCCCGTCTGTGGCTGGGGTGCAGCAGAGGCCGCGCACCTCTGTGGTCCACAAAGGGACAGATGGTCTGTGACTGGTGAGCACCACACCTGCCCAGGTGGGGCTCGGGCCTATCCTGCCTGCGTGGTTGACCCTACTCACCAGAGTCTGCCCCTGCCGCCGCTGTGCCATACGCGTGTCCTCCAGGCGGGGCTCTGAGGGTCAGGAGGAGGGGCCTCACCTGCAGCCAGGTTGCTGGGCGAGTCCCAGTGAAGCGAGTGGTGAGGGACTTCGGAGGGTCACAGATGTGGTGAAAATGCAAAGCCACTGTCCATCCAAGAGACAAGTAGAGTGGCTTCACTCTAGAAGGAGGAAATACCTGAGGTGGTGTGTGTGCTCGGGGCTCATCCGTGTGTGGACAGGAGCTGCCGGGGTGGGCGCCAGGTGTTTCTAGAACAGGTGTCCCCATCGAGGCAGGCCCAGCTCCCCGGATGCCCATGCAGGTGGCCACAGGCTCTGCAGTCAGGTCCGGCGGCCCCATGCGAGTCCTCTGGGGACTGAGGTCAGGTGTTTGGATATCCAGGAGGGAGACGGGTTTCCCAGGTAGACGTCTGGCACAAGCTTGAGCGGTGGAGGACGTCGGGCGCTCCGTGATCCGCTGGTGCTGCCGGAGGAAGACCGGCGCCGTGAGTGCACGAGCCCCGTGGCCACCAGCAGATCACCCCGGCGCCCAGGGCGCCGCTGGGCAAAGCCTGGACCCTGATGCCTCCTCCCGCGTGACCTCAGGCAGGTCACGTGACTGCTGAGGCCGCGGAGAGATGGAGGTGACACTGCCTGCTCACGGGGGCTTGAGAGGACTTTGTGTGTGTGTGTGTGTGTGTGTGTGTGTGTAGGTGTGGGGGTGTGGGGGTGTGGTTGGTATGTAGGTGTACGTGTGTTGGAGTGTGTGTATGTGCATGTGTGTATAGGTGTGTATGTCCGTGTGGGGGCACGTATGTGTAGGTGTGTGTGGATGTTGGCACATGTATGCGTGTAGGTGTGTGTGCACACGTGTTGTGCATGGGCACGAATGTGTGCACATATGTCAGCGTCTAGGGCAAAGTCAGGGAGATGCCAGCCTGTAGGCATTGCAGAAACGGTAGTTAACTTTTTATCTCGCAGCATGAGTTACCTTCTTAGGAAACCACTACAGCCACAAGAAAAACAATCACCATTCAGTCATTCGAGCCCCTGGTCCTGGCGGCCAAGTGCAGCAGAACCTTGTGTGGGGAGCAGGGTGGGGGAGGGGTGTCACTTCTGACCTCAGGACCCAGCTTTCCCTGTTGCTGTGACAGCAGCAGTCCAGAGCCCCACCCCCGCCTCTCCCCTGCTCAGCAGGGCTTTCGCGGCTCCTTGGGACCCTGGCTAGGCTGGTCCCCACCTCTCTGCCTGGAGGGGAGGGGGACTCGGGGGGCTGGCTGTGCTGAAACCACAAGCGTCCTGACCCCCCAAGGGGTGGAGGTGATCTGCTCCTCCGTGATGGGCCCTGGCCCAGCCCCCAGGGGCCCTTGAAGGCGCGGGCCCAGCCTCCTGTCTCCAGACTGTGGGCCATGGGGCCTCGAGGTACCCGGTTTGGAGCTCTGGCTCTGATCCCTGCCCATCGTTTCCCACACGGGGACAGCGGTCTGCCCTGGCCTTTGTGGTCTGCGCTCCAGCCGCTTGGATCTCCTGTCTCCGCTGCCTGCCTCTCCCACAACGTGCAGCCTTACTTCTGGCTCCAGAAGGGTGTTCCCGCTGGGGGCCGAGGCCCAGGGACACGGTGGGGGACTTGGGAAGAATTTATGGAATTCAAATATCATAACCTGTGGCTTCTTTTAAAAACTGTTCTCTTCAATATTTTCTGTCTCATTTTCATGCTTCCCTGCACTTCCTGGTTTGGGCTGAGGTCAGATAGCAGAAGTACTAAAATACACCAAGTGTCTCTTGGTGCTCGGATCCGGCCCCGAACAGGAAGTTCCGTGAGACTTCTCGCCGGAAGGCTCCGCGTCCACTGTGGGCTCTGTGCGCGTGACCTGGGGTCCTACAGGGACACTGGGCTCTCAGCCCAAGGGGCCCATCCCTGGCTTGGGGACGACACCAGTACCTTAGAGGAATCAAAGGGGAAGTTTGGAAGCCGCTCATCTCTGGCCGTCGTAACAGACATCACGGATGGGGCGGCTTACACAACAGAAGTTCACGCTCACAGTTGAGGCTGGAGGTCTGAGATCAGGTCGTCAACAGGGTCCCTCTGTGGCCTCCCTCCTGGGCATGCTGTGGCCGTCCCCTCCCTGTGTCCCCATGCGGTCATCCCTCTGTGCGTCTGTGTCCCGACCTTCCTTTTCATAAGGACACCAGTCAGGTGGAATTGCACCCACCCCAGTGACCTCATTGTAACTTAGTCACCTCTTTAAAGGCGTAACCTCCAGAAGCGGTCACATCCTGAGGTGCTGGGGGCCAGGCTCCCACAGGTGGGTTTAGGGTGCACGCGTCAGCCCGTGAGACCGGCTTTATTTGCTAGTTTATTTGTTTCTTTATTTTTGGCTGCGTTGGGTCCTCGTTGCCGCGTGCAGACTTTCTCTAGTGGCGGCGAGCGGGGGCTACCCTTCGTTGCGGTGCGCGGGCTTCTTATTGTGGTGGCTTCTCTTGTTGCGGAGCACGGGCTCTAGGCGCGCGGGCTTCAGTAGTTGTGGTGTGTGGGTTCAGTAGTTGTGGAGCGCGGGCTCTAGAGCGCGGTCTTAGTAGTTGTCACGCACGGGCTTAGTTGCTCCGCGGCATGTGGGATCTTCCCAGACCAGGGATTGAACCCTGGTCCCCTGCATTGGCAGGCGGATTCTTAACCACTGTGCCACCAGGGAAGCCCCCAGACCGTCTTTTTTAAAAAGTCAATCCAGGGCTGAAGGTGCGGCCGTTGAGCACCTCGGGTCAGGCAGTGCCCCTCTAACAGCAGAGCTCGTTCTGGATCGGTCTCTGAATGAGGCTGCCATCTGGGACCCTCCTGACAGGCTCGTGGGGCCCCTGCCTGAAGCCGGCCCGGGCATAGCCCAGGACGCAGGGCACAAAGGCTCCAGCTCCCCGGCCCCTGGGCTTTCGTGGGGAGAAATCCCTTTACAGGGGTTGTTGTTGTTTATAGTTGTTACCACTTGAGCTGTTTTGAAGCGCACGGTTCAGTGGTGACAAGGACAGTCCCAGTGCCGTGCGGCCCCCAGAGTCAGTTCCGGGTCCCCAGACGCCACCCGGCAGCTGCCTGCCTGCCCGCCCGCCCGCCTGGAGGACTCGTCCACTCCGGGGGGACGTGGGTTTTGGATCCTGGAACACCCTCCTGAGCAGGTTCTCAGAGAAGAAATTAAGAAAGAGGCTGCCTGGGTGCCGGGTCCCACCTCTGCCCGACCGGTGGGTGGGGCCTCGGTCTCCGGAGCGCGTTCTGCCCCTCCCCCCTGGTCCGAGCGCACGGCCGCGGGGTCCCGGCTCGGAGCCGTGCTGCCTGATGCCCGTTTTGTCCCCAGAGCCCACTCTCTCGTGGCCGCCCCCCCACCCCAGGGCTGGGACATGAACCCGCGGTGCCCACAGGGGTTTCCTCTTCTCAGCCGGGACTCCCACTGGCTGCCCTAGGCCACCTCCAGAAGCCACCTGAGACATGGTGGCCGAGGGATTTCTGGAGGAGGGGCACACAGGTGGGCAGACAGATGGGGAGGCCATCATGGCAGGTCTGAGGTCATCACTGGCCCCCCGGGCCCTGGAGGGGCCTCGAGCCCCAGCTGACAGGGTGGGCGGGGCTTCCTTACCCCAGCCCCGTCCAACAGGGACACGGGTTCCCAGATGCCTCCGCCCAGACGGGAGCCCAGGTGGGTGGGTGTCTGGGGGCACGAAAGGACGGAGGAGCCGGGAGGGGGTCTGGGAGAGCGCCACCCCTCCTGCAGCCCTGGGCCCATGCTGTCCCTGGGTGGGAGCTACCTGGTCCTCTCACCCGCTGGCCCCTCCTGCAGGGCGGGGCCGGCACTGAGTCTGGAGCTGTGGCGGTTGACAGCCAGCGTCACGGCCCGGCTTGGTCTGGAGGAGGAAGTTGGTCTCGGAGCCGGTTGGGGATTTTGCAGGGGGTTTCCATCCGGGCGCCAGCGTCTATGGAGGCGCTGGATGGCTCTGGACCGTCAGCCCCTTTCTACTTTGTGTGTTTTTATTTAGATGTGCCTGCTCTTAGTTGCAGCACGTGGGATCTTCGCTGCCACGTGTAGGATCCTTGGTTGCAGCCTGCGGCATCTAATTCCCTGACCAGGGCTCAAACCCAGGCTCCCCGCGTTGGGGGCGTGGAATCCTAGCCGCTAGACCGCCAGGGAAGTCCCCAGGTCAGTCCCTCATCAAGTGAGTCACCTTAGGGCTTAGAGTCACGGCTGCAGCATCTCAGGTCCCGTGCTGTGCCTGGCGCGGGGGGGCTCATCCAGGCTCCTGAAGGAGGACAGAAGGCAAGGCCTCCCCGGCCCAGCTCCCCAGCCCCTCCAGCAGGCTGATGCCCGTCTGTTGTTCATTTTATATGTCAGCTACACCTTGGGGCGCCCAGATTAAACAGGGTTTCTGGGCACGTCGGAGGGGGCGTTCGCCCTCTTCCGCAGCGGTCACAGCCAAGCCAGACAGCAGGAAGCCAAAGCAGACACGAGGACCCCGTGGAGCCTCCAGCCTGGGCTCGGCAGCCCCTCGCCGGCCACGTCTCGGGACGCCGGGGCTCGCGGCACCGTCCCGATGAAGGGCTCGCCCGACGCCCCACGGCCACAGTGGGCGGCTGCTGTCCCCCTCGGGCCTCCCGGGAGGCTGAGCCGGGTGAAGGGGGTCTTCGAGCTGTGAGGGCGGGCGGTGGGAGGCACTGCCCCTCGCCGAGGTGGGTGCCTGTCCGGAGGTGGTGGCTGTGCCGCCCTTTGCCCAGATGGACACGGAGGCGGTCCTCACTGTGGACGGGCCCTTAATTGACCTGGTCGCGATAGGGAAGAGCCCAGTCACGACGCCAGCGTGGGAAGCCGAGGGAGGGCCGTCCAGGGGCTCTCCCAACAGCTGAGCTGCCCACACCGTCTGGTTCAACCACGTTGTTACCGTCGGGGGTGCCCGAAGCAGCCTCGTCGTGTTCAGTGTCTTTCGTGTGCGTAGACTTGAGTGCCCGACGCAGCCTGGTTGACAAGCCCTGTGCTCTCGTGGCCTTTCTGACATTCCTGCCGGGACGTGGGGACTTTTGGACGGCCCCGTGGTGCTTTTTCAAGGGGCGTTGACATAAAACTCCCTCCCCCGCCCCCTTATAACTGACATTGGGGTGGTTTAGAATTTTCCTGATTAAAATAATGTTGGGAAGGACGTTTGGCCTCTAAGGCTTTTTCCTCAGGGTGTTTTCTCGGAACCGGAGTTGCGGGATCGTGGGTGTGAACGTTTCACAGGCAAGCTGCAGGGTGGGGAGGTTCCCACGTGAGGGCTGCTCGTCGGGGGACGTTTCCAATGTGATGGGCCTGCCGGGGTCCTGCGGGGCTGGGCATCCTCAGACTGGGCAGCAAGCCCCCCAGGCCTTCCGTGGGGCTTCTGCAGAGGTGCCCTTCTCCTGGGAGCCCCCGCACCAGGCCGCTGTGTCGTGGCCATGGCCAGTGGCTTGCGCCGGGAGTCCCGGTGGCACGTTTCCTGTCCAGCCCCACGGCCTGGGTGGGTGGCGCACGGGGGTCGCTGCCTCTCAGGTGGGGCCCCTTTCTTTGTACTGGTCTAAGAGGGGCCAGGTTATGAGCACGCCAACTCGACATTGTCTGCACGCGTGGGTGGGTGGCAGGCCAGTAAGTGAAGGTGACACTCCAGGCAGGAGCAGAGGGCAGGCGGGGGCGCTCGGGACCCGGGCCAGGTCCCGCCTCCCGGGCCTCCAGCCCCGCCACCGCGTTTGTCGTGGCCCACCATCACCCCCAGCTTCAGGCAGGCCAGAGTAGGCTTGGGGCTCTGCGCCCTGGGGGCCCTGGGTGGCCGCCCCAGGCCCCGGCCCTCAGGGTCCCTTCCTCCCATGAGCCTTTCTCTTGGAAGCTTCGGCCAATCGTGGTGCCTCCCCACCGCCCATCCCCCTTCACTGTGTCTCCCAGCCCCACCCACTCTCCTCTTCTGGGTGCCCTTGCCTCGTGCCCACCCCCATCCAGCCTCAGCCTCTGTCCAGGGACAGATATGTTTCTTCCTCTTCACACTGTGACCAAGAGCCTGGAGCTGGACAAACCAGCCAGGCTCCTCTGTGCCCCCCCCCGGGCCCCCCCCCCCCACCTTGCGCTTCCGAGTCCGTCCCTGCCCAGTGCAGTCGTAGCAGGAACCCTGCAGGGTGCGTTTGGCATCTGGGGAGAACCCCGCCCTCTGTAGGTAGCGCATCTCCCCTCCCCCGCCATCCCCCAAGGTGTCCTGTCCACTTGGGGGTCTCTGAGCAGCGAACCCCCTGTGTCTCCGCGGTGCTCGGGCTGAGCCATGGTCCTGAGTGACTTCCTTCCCACGTTAACAAGCGTTGGAAGGCTTTCTCCCTCTGGGTCATAAATCACAACTGGCCCCCGACCCCGAGTCCTTTTCGTCCGTCCCGAGCCCAGCAGCTGGCACTGTGAGCTGGTTTGGTTCCCATGTCACATCCAAGGACTTCCTGGAGCCCCAGGGTTGGGGTGAGGATGAGGGATGGCCTGGCTGGAGGGCACGCAGTGAGGGGAAGCCCCGGGATGCTGGGCCAGCCCGGGACGGCCAGGTCCACAGCACACCCCCTTTGGGGGCGTGGGTGTGGTGTCCAGCACGCATCCTGGCAGGCGGCCCTTCCTGTGCAGGAAAACGCAGGTTAAACGGAGCCGAACAGGCGTCTTTATTGGAGAACGTCTCAGGTCCTACGCGTGGCCCTACGCGTGCTTCCCAGGGACGTGCCTCGCAGGGTCGTGGGCCCCGCTGACCCCGCCGACCCCGCCGACCCCGCCGACCCTCTTCTTTGCCCATATCTTGCTCCAGTCGTGTTCATGGAGACCTGGCCCGGGGAACTCTGTCCTGGGAACTGAACTAAAAGTGTTGGCATCCCGAACGGCCGGCCCCCCCACCCCTCGGCTGTGGGCTCGCTGGGGGGCGCTCTCCGACCCTTAGTCCCCCGAAGGTGCTGGGCCAGCAGACACGTCTGCCCCACAGCTGGGCACAGTCCAGGCGCGGCTGCTTTTCTGTGGAAGGAGTATATTCATCCCAGATCCTGTAGAGGGTTGAATTGTGGCCCCCCTCCAAAAGATACGTCCACCTGGACCCCATTTTGGAAGTAGGGTCTTTGCAAAGGTGATTAAATTAAGGACCTTGTGATGAGATGGTCCTGATTACTGAGGTCAGCCCTGAATCCAGTGACAGGTGTCCCTATAAGAAGTGCATGGGGAGAGGAGGAGGCTGTGTAACGACAGAGGCTGGACGGGAGTGATGTGGCCACAAGCCAAGGACGCCTGGGGCCACCGGGAGCCGGAGGAGGGGCTGGAGCAGCTTCTCCCTGAGTCTCCAGAGGGAACCAACCCTGCAGACACCTTGGTTTTGGACTTCCGGCCTCCTGAACGTGAGGGGATGAATTTCTGTGGCCTGAAGCCACCAAGGGTGTGGTAATTGGTTACAGCACCTCTAGGGAACCGATAGGACACTGAATGGAGACCCAAACCCCCAGGCCCGCTCAGGTGAGACGTGGCCACTTCTTCACTAAGCAGCGGATCCCAGATGCTGTTGAGCACAGAGTCCCTGGAATCTTCCTGAAAAGCAGACTGACTCAGTGACCGGGTGGCCGAGACTGGGTTTCCCACTGGTTCCGGTGTCTCCGTGCTGGTGGGCTCTGGGCCACGAGTGGCCGGGAAGGAAACCATTTGTTACAGAACCTCTGACACAACTGGGAGCTTCCCAGAGTGCCCTGGGGGAGCCGCCCTCACGGCCCTGCCTGGATTGGCCGGGGTCTGGGCTGGGCAGCAGGGTGTTCAAAGCTCCCCGGGGCCCCCTGTGTACAGCCAGGCTGGGAACCCCGTGCGCGGCAGCCCCAGTCCTGACGCTGAGGATGGCGGGTGCCCACCTGCACCTGGAGGCCAGTGTCCCCGCAGGAGCTGCCTGCATTCAAGGGGGGGCGGGGCGTCCTGACACATTCTAGAACCAGCCAAAGGAATGTGACTCAGCGGAACACAGCCAGGTCACAGGAAGGTCAGGGCCTGACCCTGAAGACAAGAGACGCACGTCAGGGAGGGAGCTGGGTGCCCGCGGGCAGCTCCCTGGTCGGCTCCGTCTCCCAGAGTCCACAGGGTCCACCAGGTCCTGGGACAGGCAAGGCCCGAGGCAGGGGTGGGGCCGCTGCATGGGGACCTGTCGCCATCAGTCGGGGTTTGCAGTGGGATCGTTGCCGAGTGCGGGGACGGGCGGACGAACTCTTGTCCAGCCCGGGGCCTCAGCCTCGTGTGCAGTCGCCCAGGGAGTGAGCCACTCCCCTACCAGAAGGTTCCTCTCAGTGACGTCAGCACAAGACTTCCCGTCCACCGCGGCTGTTGAACTTGGACCGCAGGCTGTCTTCTGTTGCGAAACAAAGGCCTTCATTGCTGCCTGACCAGGTGCCCTCAACCCTCCAGGATCAACCCCGCAGGGAGCCTGGCTCCCGAGAGGAGCGACCTGAGGGCCACTCCCTCCCTGACCTGACCCTGACCCTCGGTGCCTCCACCAGGGAACTTCAAGTGTGGATTCCGAATGTCTGCATCGGCGAAGTCACCACCACGGAGGGGTGGGAGGGGTGGGAGGGATGGGAGGGGTGGGATGCTCTGGGCCGAGAGGCTGCGCTGAAGCCCTGCTGTCCCCCCACCCCAGGGCTCAGAGCCAGCGCCCTCGGCGCCCGGCGCCAGCAGAGGGGGGCCGCTGCCTCCGTCTCTCCACTTGCCCGCAGTGGCCTGAGGCAGGGGCACAGGAAATGCCTCCCGTTCTGAAGGGTTTCGGACGCTGGGGACCACACCAAGGCCATCCTTGTGGTGTGACCAGTGTGACCGAGGACAGCCTGTCCTCAGAGCCGTGCAGTGACTCACTAGGAAGCACCGGGCTTGGGGCCGCCCCCTGCCGGGACCCCTGCCCTCCCCACAGTGGGGTCCACCTGGCTCAGAGTGGTGTCCCCACGAGCCTGGGGAGGGGACCCCCAGTTCCTGGGTCCAGTGCTCTGTCAGCCTCTTCCAACACCTGTCTCCCCCACACCCTGCTGCCCTGAGTCCCCATGCATCCAGGCCCCCCTCAGCCCTGGGTCCCCATGCGTCTGGGTGCCCCTCTGAGCCCCGACCCCTCGTCGCCAGCCAGCACCAGCTCAGCCACGGCCTGACTGTGCTCAGTCCACCTCCACCCCCGGGAGAGGCGAGCTGCCGGTCACCTCCAGAGGGGAGAGGACGTCCCTCCAGAGAGGGGATGAGGCCCGCGGTGGTGAGGCTACAGGGGCAGGCGGGTGGAGTGGTGGGGGACCCTCGGCGGGCTGCTTCACGGAACCCCTTCTCCTCGTCCTCAGAAGGGCCCCCGCCCTTCCAGGAGAGCAGCCCTGTGGGAGGCCTGGCTGGAGGCTAGGCGGCCGTGATGCTGAGCGGGGCGCCCACCCTGCAGACCCCCGCACCACCCCCAGGTGCCCGGGGTGACTGCAGCCGCAAGCTAGGCCCTGGCCCTGTGACGGCCACCTGCCCGGCCCCACGGGCCCCTCCAGCTTTGGATGAGCGAGGAATGGAGAGCACAGGCCGCAGGACTCGGGGTGGACGAGGCAGTTGCCCCTGGAGGGAAGTGGAGAGAAACCCCGGGGCTCTGAGCCGCGGGCAGCTGGCTGTGCGTGTTCCGGACACAGGGCCTGCCGCCCTCAGAGCTGGGCATCGGGCCATGGTCTCGGAATACTGGGGACGTGCTGGGAGGCTGCTGGGTGCTGGGACCCAAACTGCAGGACCCCTGAGTGGGCAGCTTTCAGACTCAGGAGGGCAGAGGGGAAGTCCCCCCTGGCCCTGCGGTGGCCCCAGCTCTGTTCCCCTTCCCCCTGAGCCCCTGCAGTTCACAGGCTGCCGCCACGTGAGCAGGGCTGACGTGCCTGGGACTTCTCTCCAGAAAGGGCCCTGGAGCCAGAGAGGAGTCAGCTGGAAGTTTTCTCCAGTGCTTTGTTGTGAAAACTTTTTTTGGAACCAATATTTCCTTTTTTAAAATTGTGGGAAAATATAATAATGTGAAACTTACCGTCTTCACCATTTCACAGTGTCCAGCTCAGTGGCATTCAGTCCATTCACACTGTTGGGGAGCCATTACCACCGTCCGTCTCCAGAACTTTCCATCTTCCCAAACTGAGGCTCCGCCCCCATGAAGCACTCCCTCCCGTCCCCTCCCCGGCCCCCGGCCCCCACCGTCCTGCTGTCTGTCCCTACGAATCTGGCTCCTCCCGGGACCTCGTGTAAGTGGATCAGAGAGCGTTTGTCTTTCTGTGTCTGGCTTATGTCATTAGCATAATGTCCTCGAGGTTCACCCATGTCGTGGCAGGTATCAGAACGTCCTTCCTTTTTCAGGCTGAATACTATTCCACTGTGTGGATGGACCACATTTCCTTTATCCATCCATCTGCCCGTGGACACTTGAGTTGTTTCCACCCCTTGGCTATTGTGGGTAATGCTGCTATGAACACAGGTGTACAAATACCTGTTTGAGACCCTGCTTTCAATTCTTTTGGGTCTGTGCCTAGAAGTGGGATATGGAAATTCTCTTTAATTCTTTGAGGAACCACCATCCTGTTTTCTACGGCGGCTGCACCATTTTACAGTCTGACCAACAATTCGAATTCGTCCACATCCTCACCAACACTTGTGTTTCTGTTTCTGTCTTTGTGTTTATGTCATAACCTTCCTAACGGGGATGTGTTGTGAAAACTGCCAAGTGTCTAGAAAGTTTGAAGACCGGGAGACTGAATGTCCACATCCTTTATCTCAAGAAAACAGTTACCAAGTTCACTTTACCTCTTTCGATATCAACATACATGTTGTTTTTGGATGTACCATTTTAAAAGCAAGCTGTAGACATTTGGACACCAGATCCCTCCGCAGACTCCTGGGATAAGGAGAACGATACCATAGCGACCTCGACGCCCTCAGGACACCCGTGGCAGCAGCTGCCCTCCACCCCCACGGACACCCGCCAGCCCGCGCACGGGCACAGCCAGCCTCGGGCTATGCTGTCTTCCTGATGACACTCCCTTAGCTGTGGACAGTGTCCGCGCTCTGGATCTGTCTCACTGCTCCCCTGCAGCTTCCAGCTTGCCTGCTCTCTCCTGCCTGGTTCCCGTAACCTGGAGGTTGGCTCTAGAGTGGCCGTTCTTCATCTTCACTTTGTCCCCAGGAGATATTTGCCAACACTCAGGAGACGTTTGTGGCCATCGCTCCAGAGGGGGTGCTGTTCAACGCCCTGCAACGTGTAGGGCAGCCCCACAAAGGTCAGCAGCGCTGCAGGTGAGAACCCCTGGTCTGGAGGCTGCCGAGCTCCAGGTCAGACGCCTCGGCCAGGTCTTTGCAGCGAGTGCAGGAGGGCAGCAGAGACGGAGCGCCTGTGACCCCTCCCCTGGGGCAAGCGCTCCGCCCCTGCTGACTCCTAAGTCACCTGGGGCCCTGTTTCAGCCCCGAGAGATACCTGGTCCCTAGGAACCCTTCACCTGGTGGCTTCCGCCGCCGCCTCCGTCCGAGGAGGGGTGGGTGTGGTCGCACTGGGGCCGCAGGTAGCGATGCTGTCACTTCATCAGCGCCTCTGCGTTTATTGGCTGACGTTCCTCTACAGGAGAGCCTCCTTTGTCTCCCTTCCTCCAGTCTCTCTGGCTTTTTGTGTTGAGATTTAGCCGTAGAGTTTTTAAAATATCTCCCTGGATTTATGGAGTTTCATTCATTTGAAGTGTCACAGTGAATCACCGCCATTCTTCTGTTTGATGCTCAGAGCACACAGTGTGGCCGCTGGGCTCGCCCCCCACGGTCCCAGGGGCGAGCACCTTCCTCCCCGCCACGCCTTTGCTCCCCGCTCAGGCTCGGGTCCACACCTGCCTGCTTCCTTTCAGGAGGGAAAGGATTTTGAAATCGAGGCCCAGGCAAGTTCAGATGCCTCTGGTGTCACTGTTTCTCAACCGTTCCACCGAACTAGCCTAGAATATAGAGCACAGAGTAAACACGCACGGGTGAGCACGTGCACGGCGGCCTTGTCACATAAGCGTAACGTCAGGAGGACTCGACTGCGTTGGCTGCCTGGTGGCCGTGTTACCTTTTTCTTGCACTGAGACTCTCGGTTTCTAAGAGCTTCACGATATTACTCAGTTGCTTCAGCTCACAGGCCTGGGTTCCACGATAGCCTCAGTCTCCGGCGTGGAGGCAGGGCTGGATTTCCTCGTGGTTCCTTGTGCACAGCGCGGGCCCCACTGACGAGCGGCGGCCGGAAGCACACGCTCAGAGCTGCCTGCAGGGGCTCTTCCCCAGGCTGGGGTGTCAGCAGTCTGAAGAATGTTGGACGTTCAGCCATGTTTCCTCAAAATACCAAAAGCAACGCTTTGCACACAGACGTCTTTCCGCTCTTGAAAATGTTTTGACATCTGAAGTGTCCTAGGATGTCGTGAAGAGCTGGCCGGTGCTGGCCTTTCTCCTGCCAAGCTGCACGCTTCCCTCGGGGGGGCGTTTCCCACTGGTCGCCTGGTCAGGGCCCACAGTACTGAGGTGGGGGCCGGGCAGGGGCCCCTCTCTCTGAACGAGCTCCATTTTCCGCGCTGTGTGGCCTGGGGCAAGCCGCCCACCTCCCTGGGCCTCGACTTCCTCACCTGTGAAACGGGGAAAGTAAGGAAGCTGCTTCCTGAGGCGCTTGGGGGTTGGGGGGAATCAGGTCGCTGCTGCAGGCGAGGGGCACGGGGGCCTCCAGCCGTGAGCTCTGGCACGTGAGGATTGGCCGGGCCACCAGGGAGTGGACTCCGTGGGACGGGTCAGGGTCTGCTCACGTCCAAACGTGGCAGGTATCTACCGCCACTGCCTGCAGGAGGACACCAGCCCCGTGCCAAGGATGCGCCCGCCGGGGTGCAGACGGAACTAAGGGCACAGGCTGGAGGGACGACGGCGGGGCGAGCCACGTGGGGCGGGGGGTGGGGGGGCTGCGTTCAGGCGGCAGCGTCCGAAGGTCACCCTGGAGTCAGGGAGGGACGGCGGGAAGTGGCATCTAGAGGGTCGCCCAGCTGCCGTGCGGGGGGCCTGGGGAGGCCAAGCGGGGCGTGGAGAGGGGACCAGCGGTGGTCAGCAGGGCCGAGAAGACCAGCAGCAGGGCTGGTTCTGGGGTGATGGGCCGGGTTCTCACCCCAGGTGACATCAGGGTGGAGGGAGCCCCACAGCCCATCCACAGGTTGGACGCGGGTTTGGAGATTTCCCTGGGGGAGGAGCGGCAGGAGGGGGCTGGCTGCCACAGGGGAGCGGCCGGTCCCCCGCAGGCGGTGGCCCCGGGGCAGGGCTCGCACGGGACCCCAACTGTGCCGGGGCCCAGGAGGAGCAGCTGTTGAGACTGCGGTGGTGGAGCAAGGTCCATCGCTGAGCAGACACTGGTTAGTGGGGTCACGTAGGGAGAACCCGAGCGCGTTCCACGTGGGCCCCACACTCTGAGGGGACCCTGGTCCCAAGGGCAGGGACAGAGCGGGAGGGGTGAGGACGGAGCTAGGATGGGCGCCGGCCAGCGGGCAGTGCGGGGGCACACGCTGACCACGGCCTCTAGGGGCAGTGGTGAGGCCTGGGCTTTCTCCCTTGGTGAAGGGGTGTCCCCTCCTCCCTTCCTTCAGGACTGTGGCCTCCACGCACCGCCCCAGTCCATAGGAACCCCACGGGCGAGTGCGTGGGGACTCCGGAGCTCCAGCCATGCCGGCTGCCCTGTGCTCTCCGGAGCTGGCGGGCAGCCCGGGCCCAGGACACCGGCTATGCCTCGGCATTGGGGCGTGGCCCCGCTGTGCCCCTTTATTGCAGCCCTGCACCCCGCCTCGCAGCCTGGCTTGTGGTCCGTGCGCTGACCTCCAGCCTCTGGGGCTGCACCGGGTGGGGCAGGGCCTCCCGGGGTGAGAGCACCTGCCGCTTGTCACTCTGCCAGGCGTGCCCGCTGGCCCCTCCTCGTCATCCCCCTCCAGGTGCCCCAGGTCCCCCTCCAGCACGCCACCCGCTGAGCTCGGAGCCCTCCTTCCGCAGCCGCCCAGCCCCCGTGCCTTTGAGCCCCGCCTCGGCCACCTGAGGTTGGGGACGTGCTCCGCGCCTCTGCTCTCGGCCGCCCCGCACTCCCCAGCGTTGGGCTCACCCCCCAGAGGGCGACCAACTCTCGGGCCCTCAGGTCCGTGGGCCATGCCCACGTCTGGACTGAGGGCAGCGCGGAGGCCGGGAGGCCAGCGCCAGGCGCAGGGGTGAGGCCCGGCGGAGGCCGCCTCCTGGGCCCTCTGGTGTCACAAGGGCTGGCGGCCGCGCGGTCCCTCGCCCTCTGCCCTCGGAGGAGCTGTGGCCCTGCACTCAGGAGCCCTGCAGGGCTCTGCTGGCCTGGCTTGCCCAACCTGGCCTGGAGCCCACTTTCCCTCGTTGACTGTGGTCTGGGACTTTCCTGGTCAGGCTCCTTTACCACAGAGACACTCCTGGGGAAACCCCGTGTGAAAGTGGGGTCACCAGGTCAGCCGGCGGCACGGGAGAGTGCTGGCCTGCGGCGTCCTGGGGTACCCGCCTGGGCCAGGGCCCCAGCGCGCCTGTCCTGGGGTGTGATGCGAGCTGTTCAGGGGAAACATGTTGTGCTCGAGCACTTAGCGCCCCCAGTCCTGGGGGTGCGCTGGGCGCTGGCGTGGGGTGTCCTGTCCCCCAGTCCTGGGGCACGCTGGGCGCTGGCCTGGGGGGCGGCCCCTCTCCTCCTTTGTGGGTGCAGCCTCGTCGGCCCCCCTCTGGAAGCTCCGGGCTCTGTGGCTGCAGCAGGATCTGGTGACAGGCAGCAGGGCGAGGGGAGGACACGTGACGGGCACGGCGCTGCCCGCCAGACTCCTCAGACACATGAGGAAGAAATCCCCGTTCCCGCTTGGGCTGAAATAAGCCCTTGAAAATGTCGGCGGGAGCGGGACTTTGTTGGGACTTTCCTGGGAAGCGGCCTGGGACTTGCCCTGACTTTTTGTTCCTCCACATGGGAGCCCCTGACACAGGCGGCAGAGGAATCGAGCTGCTCTCGCTGAGCCCCTGGCCGGCCCAGCACCGGGCAGGGTGGACGCTGTGGCCGAGTGCGTGCCCGCGCGCCGCCCACCTCTGCTCCCGGCGGCCAGGGGCGCATGTGCTGAGTGCCACGTCCCTGCAGAGGTGGGCCCTGAACTGTTGGTCAGTGAGGTTGGCGGCGGTCGTCACAGGGGCACATGCTCAGAGCCAGACCAGCAGCCTGGGCTTCAGCCCTCCTGGCCATGGGAGCGGGCAGGTCCCCGCCGGGCCTCCCCCCGGCCGGGCCTCAGTTTCCTCCAGTAGAACCTGCAGCTTCTGGTCGCTGTGGTGGGGACGGGTCCCGGTGCGCAGCAGGCCCCCGGGACTCCATCCACTCTGGCCCAGGGCCCCCAGCACTTGCCTGCGGCTCCCCGCCCAGCCAGCAGCAGAGCGCCCAGCGTACACGCGGCATCCTGGCACCTGGGGAGGGGGAGGGCAGGTAGGTTGGGTGCTCCGGCCGTGGGAGAGTGGGTATCGCATCCCTGGCCGTGGGCAGCCAGACATAGTGCCCTACCGGCCTCGAGCCTCAGGCGAGGGAGGGGTGGGTCCAGGGGGCAGCAGGCGTGACTTCTCGGGGACCAGCAGCCTCCTCCCAGGCAGCGTTCCTCGGGGCCAGCATCTGCCTGATTTCTCTAAAGGAACCGACTCGCATTAGAATTTGGACAGATGACATTCCTTTTAAACCCGGGGCGATCTGGGAGACCCCCGTGTGCCCCGAGGGTGGCTCAGACAAGCCTGCTGGAGGTCGGGTACTCGCCTGGGTCCCCCTGCCCAGCCCTGGACCCCGCAGCGCCTCGGGCCCATCTCTTTTCAGGTGGTTCGTCGCGCACCTTTATTGATTTATACGTATTACGCATCATTGAGAAACGTCGGGTACAGCATTGCCCTCCTTCCTCCGCAGAGTCCGTGGACTCAGGACGGGTCTTTCATTTGCAGACGACAGGACACAGTCCACCTGCAGTGGTTCTGCAGGTGGGAGTTCCCACCGCACTACTGGCTGCCCCGTGAGCCAGAGCTGGTGCCAAGGGTCCGTGCCCGGCGTGGTCCACGGGCTGCTCTCTGGGCCCAAAGACCGCCGCCCCGCTTTCTGCCGAGCAGGGCGCCCGGGCCACCCGCAGCATCGCCTTCAGCACTTGGAGACGGAACTCAGACACAATGAAACCCGGACAGGTGACTTCTCAGTGTGACATTCGTGACCAGGGACGGTGTGCTGGCCCTGCAGCTGTGACAGGAAGTTAGATGTCACCCGCGTTTTAGTGCAGGTTCGCTCCCAGACCAAGCACTTTGCAGTGCGTTGAAAATGTTATCCCTGGGCTTCCCTGGTGGCGCAGTGGTTAAGAAGCCGCCTACCAATGCAGGGGACACGGGTTCGAGCCCTGGTCCGGGAAGATCCCACATGCCGCAGAGCAACTAAGCCCGTGTGCCACAACTACCGAGCCTGCGCTCTAGAGTCCGTGAGCCACAACTACTGAGCCCACGTGCCACAACTAATGAAGCCCGCGTGCCTAGAGCCCGTGCTCCCCAACAAGAGAAGCCACCGCAATGAGAGGCCTGCGCACTGCAAGGAAGAGTAGCCCCTGCTAGCCGCAACTAGAAAAAGAAAGCCCGCGTGCAGCAACAAAGACCCAACGCAGCCAAAAATAACTAACTAAATAAATAAATTAAAAAGAAATGTTATCCCTTATAAAAATACAAGTTCTTACAGAAGTGACATAAGCGATGTACGTCACTTGTTGAGTGGAGGCTGACATTGGCCTTTTTATATTTAGATGATACTTTATTAAATAAAGCTGTCGTGACATGCAGATAGGAAATTAACTCTTTTTTTTTTTTTAGCCTAAACTCATGTCTTTATTGAAAACGGCAACATGGTAAAGGGGTTTGTGAGCCAGAAAGGCAGGGGGACAGAGCTGGGTGCCGGGGCTCCTGGGGCTGCTGGCGGGGCCTGGCGTGTGAGGGCAGCGTGAGGGCAAGCGCGGCCCTGGGGTCACAGTCTGGTGGAGACGGCTGCTGGCTGCAGGCTGGGGAGGCCGAGGGGTCTGACTGGGGGCCGAGCTCCTTTCCCGCGCTCTCCATCCTGAAGGCTTCCTCGTCCCTGCCCCAGGGGCCAGTCAGGGAGGGGACGTGCCCCTAGGGGACTGGTGAGCTGTCCACCCGAGGGTCCTGAAGGTCCGTCCTGGGGTCTGGGAAACTGCTCCTGGGGCAGCAGAACCCCAGAGTGAGGACGGGAGAGATGGGGAACCTCCACGTAGACCAGGCAGCTGAACTGCCAGCTGCCACCCCCAGCCTGTCCCCACCTTCAGCCAGGGACGCAGCCGCAGACAGAGCCATGGAACCGCCAGCCACTACCCCTCACCTGTCGCCGCCCCCCGGGACCCTCGGCCTGCCCTGCTCGTCAGTCAGGGACCTCCAGCCCTGCCTGCTCCGCCCCCGGCTTGCGCTGCGGCCGTCGGGCGGGGGCGGAAGTGAGCGCTGACTCCCTGTCGTATTTAACAGGCTTCCTGTCCTCACTGGCACAGTGAGCATCTCTGTTACGTCGTTTAATGTGGCCGACCCTGGGTTAATTGAAACATCTCTGGAGTCCGGGCAGCAGCAGTAACAGCTGGCGCTGGCTGGCCACAAAGTGGGTGATTTGGGGTTCTTCTCCGTGCTCTTGTAGACTTTCCAAATTCCCCACAAAGTGCATCAGAAAGAATATCATGTATCCCAACAGCCGTGGAAAGGCGGGTCTTGAAGCCGCACACGTCCGCGTTTGCGGCGTGACCTCACAGGAGCAGGCGCGTCTCTGAACACAGGCCGGGTTCCCGTGCCCAACGCTCACGTCCAGTGCGTTGTGCCACGCCGGGAACGCGGGCCCCTCCGCAGGTGTGCGGCGGCAGGCGGTTTCCCGAGCCCGGGCGGAATGGCCAGGTGTCCGTCCGGCCGCAGAATCCTCTCTAGACCCTCCCAGAGCTGGTGCCACTGCGCCCCGTGCAGAGCCAGGAGCCCACACGCAGCCAGGCCCGTCCCGCCGTCATGCGGGCTTCCTGCAAAAAGGAAAACTTTAGATAAGAAAGCTGAGCTGGGGGACTGGAAGGGGGAGTGGATCACATTTCCAGTTACTCCGATGGTCAGGAAGGAGACTCCAGGACAAGTGGCTCCCTGTGGTCGACAGAGGAGCTGAAACGCCCCCTCCCATCCCCCGCCGTCTGGTCCTGGGGAGGGAGGCAGCACCCCCGAGGTGTGGCGGCCGCGGTCTCCCGGCCCTAGACTTCTGAGGCCTGCGTGCATTTACGTGCAGGTGCGTGTGCCCTTGTGTCCGTGCGTGCGTGCGTGTGTGTGTGTGTGTGGATTCACATCTACTCAGAAACTCTGCTCCAGGAGGGAGGCATCTTTATTTGGAGGCTGTCATGGGCCCAGCAGACCAGAGGTAACCGAAGTATAACAGGTGCTGGGGAAGCTTGAACAGCAGCCTTCCCACAGGTTTCTTGCCCTGAACCAGCAGTGCTTGCCCAGAGGGGCTGCCTGGGGGGCCCTCAGCAGCGCCCCCCGCCACTGCCAAGACAGGCCAAGTGCAAATCAGCCCCCTCCTGCCACTGCCCTGGAGAAAGCCTGGGGCTGCAGGCGCCAGCCAGGGTGCCAGGAAGACCTGGGGAAGGAGGCCCGCTGGCCCTGGCGCCCAAGGTCGAGAGTGGGCAGACGCCTTCCTCTTTCCCAGCAAGCAGGTAGCGCCTGCTTGGGGGCCTCCAGGGCTGGAGGAGGCTCGCACACTTCCTCGCTGAGCCCGTGCTCGCGGGGGGGGGGAATGTTCTGGAAGCTAGTCTCCCTGTGCTGCGTGTGGAGTTTCCCAGGCGGCAGGCTCAGAGAAAGTAAACACAGCGGGGCTTGCCCGGAGGAAACGAGCTGCCCCAGTGGCCTGGTCGGGGTTTCCCGTGCTCCTGTGACTCCTGGCCAAGACACACACTTTCTCCAAGCGCTTCCTCAAACACCTGAGTTTGGGGTCCGTCCACGCAGCACGTCGGGGAGACGGCAGCTCTGGGGCAGAGGCGACGGCTGCACAGGTCTGTGGATTCTGGTGCCCCTGAGTAAACAGTTAAAATGGTGAATTCACGCGGTGTGTATTTTACCACAATAAAAGTGAGTGAGCAAATGGGAGAAGCCGCAGGCACTTATCGGCTCGCCCTGTAGGTGGCAAGTCCAGCCCGGCAAGGCTGGGTCCTGCAGGAGGTCGCCGGCGAGGCCTGTGCTGGCAGGGCTGCGACCTCGGCTGGAGCTCGGGGCCCCTTCCACGTTCACTGCCGTCACTGGCGGAGCTCAGGTCCTTGCGGTCGCAGGACCGAGAGCCCCATTTTCCTGCTGGCTGCTGGGCAGGAGCTGCTCTCTGACCTGGACGTCGTCCTGGGTCCTTTCCTGGTGGCCCTCCGTCCCGCAGCCAGCAGCAGCCCGTCGACTCCCGCGGGGAGAACTCTCTGCTCTCGAAGGGCTTGTGTCCCAAGGCCCCCCGAGCCTCTCCCTAATGAAGGTCCGCGGGGTTGTAACGTAATCACAGGCTCGGGTCTCTGCCAAGTGTCCAGACCAGTGGGGAGCGTGGGCCTGAGACCCCCCGTCCCCTCGCTGACGGGGCGCTGGGGTCAGCTTGCTGCCCTCCAGCCTGAGTCCTTCCAGACCTTCTCAGGACGGACTGCGCCTGAGTCACGGGAGCCCGTGAGACGCAGGTGCAGCTCGGGGGTCCGGGGTTACCCTCCCACGGTGCCCAGGCTGCCAGCCACATCCCTGAGCAGTGCGTCCAGAGCTCACACCTGTGTCAGCCCCTCCCCACGGGCACTATCCGACCCACCCCCGACCTGGGGCCCACGAGCGCCCCCTGCCCTCCCGGGCTGAGCTTAATGCGGCCCTGGTCGGAATATGGCTCCGCCCACCAGCTGCCGTGCTCAGGAGGCTGTGTCTGTGTGCGTGTCTGTGAGTGTGTGTGATGTCTGCTTGTATCTATGTGTCTGTGTTGTGTGTGCATCTGTGTGTGTGCTTGTATCTGTGTGTGTCTGTGTGTGTGTGTGGGCTTGTATCTGTGTGTGTGTCTGCTTGTATCTGTGTGTGTCTGTGTGTGTGTGTGTGGGCTTGTATCTGTGAGTGTCTGTGCCTGCTTGTTCTGTGTCTGTGTGTGTATCTGCTTGTATCTGTGAGTGTCTGTGTGTGTGTCTGCTTGTTCTCTGTGTGTCTGCTTGTATCTGTGTCTGTGTTGTGTGTGCATCTGTGTGTGTGTCTGTGTCTGCTTGTATCTGTGAGTGTGTGCATGCGTACGGGTGTGTGCGGCTGCAGCCCGTGCAGACCCCGGGGTGGCAGAATAGTGCTGGTGGCACGTTCCGGCCCCGACGACACCGCTGGGCAGGGCAGAGCCGGAATTAGCTGGTAATCAGCCCACATGGACCCCACGATCCCCGAGATCTGCCCCCTGCCCTTTGGGGAGAGCAGGACCTGAGCGGCTCCCAGGAGCCTGGGCTGCACGCAGGGTGGACCCGTGCAGGCCTGCAGGCCGAGGCCCATGGGTGGGGTGGTCCCAGGGGAGTGGGAGGCCCCCAGCTTCCGCTGTGTCGCTGCTCCTGGCTCGGACCCTCTGTGCCACCGCCCCTCTGCAGCAGAGCCTGGTTGCGTGAGCGTCTTTCTGACGCTTTTTAACCGTATCTGCTGTACCACTCAGGGTTCACTTCCCCTGCTATTTTATTGAGGAGCAGTTGACACCCGTCAGGGCTCCCGGCTGCAGGCAGTGGAGGCTCACTCGGCCTCACAGGGCTCTGGGGCCAGCGGGGAGGTAGGAGGGGCCCGGGCCTGGGCCGCCCACCAAGCGCTGCCCAGATGGCCTGCTTCTGGAGCACATGCCCCAGACCCCCGGTTGGGCACAGGGATGTCCAGTGGCCAAACTCAGGCCCCAGGCGGGGCGCACTGGGCCTTTCCGCGGCCTCGAGCCTGCGTCTGCAGGATGCCAGCAGCTTAGCTGTGGGCAGCAGCCTGTCCGTCTGCACAACCGCACGTCCCAGTTACATGGTGCGGTTGGCGTGGCCCATGCGACGTGGACAGAAAGACTAAGGACCTCGGGTCCCTGATGGCCCCGTGGACTCTGTGCCAGCTGTGGTGCCCGCCCCACTTCCTGGTGCAGGAGAAGAAGTAACCACCCCCCCCCCCGCCCCAGTCTGAGCAGCCCTGGTCTTACCTTGGTGCCTCCTGGGCGAACCCTGCAGCTCGTGCCCCATCGCCACGGGTTTGAGCTTAGCCTGCAGGGGATTCCAGCCCTAGCCCTGCTCAGAGTCACCCACTGATGCCCACGGAGAAGGGGCAGTCTGGCCACGTGGAGCCCTGCCATGTTCCACCCCCCAGGCTGAACAAACAGATGCCATTGTGGCAGCCGCTGGGTTTTGGGGTGTCTGTTGCAGAGCAGCGGATAAGCAGAGCACAGCCAACAGTCACATTTGTGAAGAAGGGAGGCTGCCTTCAGGGGCCGTGTGCTGGCGTCTCATTGGATCTGGTCTCTGCTTTCATCCTGCCAGGTCTTCTGGGGCCCCGGCCCCCCACACGCTGGCCAGACCTGGCCCTCACCCCGCCCCTGCCCACTGGAGTGTTTACACTGGGGAAAGAGGCAGATGCTAAAAGTCAAGGCTTTCCTCCCAGGAGAGGCAGTGTGGTCCCTGAGCAGCAGAGCCTGGCGGTCCTCGCCGGCCCCCCTCCAGGGATACGTGTGGCTTTCTGTCCACCTCTCCCCTAGCCTGGTGCTTGCGGACGTGCTGTGCTGGCCTCAGGGGCCGAGTTGGGAGCTGCTGCTCTGTGACCCAGGGAGGGACGGGTGCAGTCGTGTGGAGGGAGCCGTTTGGGGAAAGCGAGGGGCGTGAGCCGCGCTTGGAGAAACCGTGTGTTGGTGGCGAGTCCGCCGTCCCTGCTCGGTCGTTTCCGAAACATGATTCAATGAAGGAAGCTTCTATTGGGCCCACACCGCCTCGGGGTGTGGGAGTGGGGGACCCGTGAGGTGCTGGGGGCCTCAGTGGAGTTCATCCGCTAAAGTGGCCCCTGGCCAGGGTCCCACCCCGTCCGGCCATCGCGCTGCTCACCCGCGCGGGGACTGAGGCCCAGCGGCCGCAGAGCCATGCAGGAGTCAGGCCAGCCACTCCGGAGCTGCAAGGCCCCAACGACGGAGCCGGCGACAGGGAGGGTGGCGGCACGGCCCCCAGCTTCACACACACCTGCCCTGCCGGTGTGCTGCTGCCCCGTGGACTCTTCACCAGTGGCCGCGAGTGGTCTTTGGACAGGCGGCTGGCGGGCCAGGGGCTGTCACTGTCGCATGCAGTGAGCTGGCATCACCGGCTGAAGCTGGAGCCTGAAGTCGGCCTTCACCCCACAAGGTGACGACTGGATTTCGTGTCTCTAACTGTGGTACAAGTCCACAGATATCAGCTACGGGGCCCTCTTGCCAAAACTATTTAACTTGAGTCTAACAGGCCTTCAGAGCGAACTTCCAGCTGCAGGAATGACAAGGGACAGGACAACCAGCGACCAGGCAAACCCAGGCAGGGGGCTTTTCCCGGACACCGGCGCTCGCTCCGGACATCAGTGTCATGGAAATGGCATGTGGTCTGGGAACACCATGCCCGGGGCTGTCACGATCCGTGTGCGGTCTGGATCAAGTCCTCTTCGAGAGAGACCAGCTGTGGAAGATATTCTTGGGCAGTTTGGGAAATCAGGACATGAACTGGGGATTAGACATTACGAAAGAATTTGTCCTGATTTTGTTAAGGTGATGATATTCTTTGTTTATGGGAGAAATATTTGTATTATTTTAGAGATGCAAACGGAAGTACTTCAGGGAGGAATGGCATGATGTCTGTGGTGTGCTGTCAAATTCTTCAGCATGAATTAAGTAGAAAGAAAATATGCCAGTATTTAGGGTGAGATTAATGCCTTTGGGGGTCCCCTTACCCCTGCTCCAACTATGTAATTCAGAATGAAACTTTGTTTTTTTGAAATGTAATAATAAACATACACACAAATGGTAGAAATAACTCATGTTATGTGAGGTAAGATTAGGTGATTCACTCTTCAGAAAAGAAGATATTTGTCTCTCCTTATAATTTCTTCAGCAACGTAATTTCTAAAGGATTGATAAGGCATGTTGTTTAATTTTATGTGTCAATTTTGCCATGGTACTCAGATAGCTGGCCAAACACATCTGGATCTTGCCATGAAGTTTTTTTTTAGATGAGATTAACATTAAGTCAGTGCTTTGCATGGCGCAGATTGCCCTCCAAAATGTGGGTGGGCCTCATCTCATCAGTTGAAGGCTGTGAGAGAAAACACACGGAGGTCCCCTAAGGAGGAAGGAGCTCTGCCTCCAGATGGCCTTCAGACTTGAGCTGCAGCATCGACTCTTCCTGGGGCTCTGGCCACCCTGCAGATTTTGGACTTGCCAGCCTCCACAAGCACATGAGCCGACTCCTTAAAATAAATCCCTCTCTTCCTCTCTCTGCATAGCTATATAGCAATATAGTTATAGGTATGGATAGGGACCTAGACATGGACATATCCCCTATTGGTTCTGTTTCTCTGCAGAACCCTGTCTCATACACAAGAGAAATGGGTAGACTGAATGTTACAAGAAGCTGCACATCCGCCAGAAAGTATGGAGGGACCTGGCAGGAGGGAGGCGGCTGAGCTAAGGGTGCAGGTCATGGGAGTGGGATGGGGACCGGCGTTCCTTCTTATATGACCTGTGTCAAAGGACACTGGGGTGGGCAGGGGACCCTGAGACTCTGGTGCTAGCTGTGACCATGACAGCATCCCCGCCACTCCCAGGTTCTACCTACCAGACTATGCCTGTCTGCTAGGAAGTGAGACGCCAAGAGCCATCGTTCCTTGAAAGGTGAAGGTCTTAGCTTTTAGTTCTTTTGTAATCTTTGGATTTTATTCACAAATTCTACTTGAACTTCACTCGAGCTTCAGTCACTCGATTCCCCCGTTCACCATTTCCTGCTTTTGCCCTTACCTGTTTGTGGGTCTTATTTCGAGTCACCTCTTGTTTGCCTGGGTAATTTTTTGAGTTGGTTTTTCAGGAAGGGAATGTTCTTAGCACAATTTCTGAGCCCCTGGTGCCTGAGAACCGTTTTTTCTGTGGCCTGCACACGTGCAGAAGGTCACCCCACAGTGACCTGGCTGGGTACGGAAGTTGGGGCTTGCGGCCGTGGCGCCGTGGCCATTCTCTGTTGTCTCCTGCTGCTTGTGCAGAACTCTCTTGGGCCCTCTGAGTTCCTTTGTGTGTGCTTGCCTGATGTTGTATACTTGAGATTCGCACCAGACTGTCATTCATTTTTCTTGGTACCCAGGGAGACTGTTTGTTAAGTGGGTTGAGATTGGTCTTCATTTCAAGAAAGTTTCTTCTACTGTATCTTTGATTTTACTGTCTCTGCTCTTTTTGTTCATGTTTCTTCCTCTGGAAAAGCAATTCTGTACCTGGCGAGTGTCTAGCTTTTGTCTTCAAATGTCCTTTCAACTCACGACTTTGTCTTTATTCCACACTGTTTCCCTAGTTCATCTGCTCTCCTCTCAATGGACATCTGTCTGTCCACCAACTTGCGCTCAATTTCAGTCGATTTCATCTGCATCTCAGCCCTTATTTCCTACATTAAAGGATTTCTTAAATTTTATTGACTGAAAATAATAGCCTGGATGTATTCTTCTTCCTTCAGAATTTTTTTTCACGAGTAGGTGCTGTGTTTTCCTGGGTTTATGAAACAGAATAATGAACGGTTCCGTGCTGGTTTTATTTTTCTTTATACTCTGCTCCCTGGACAACCAGAACTCACGGAGGCTGGTGTTTCCCCCGACACAGGGCGGGCAGGTCTTCCTGACTCTCCTCCATTTGCATTTGGTGGCTACGTTCCTGGCTCCTGCTGTCACTTTGTGGCCAGTGTTTGCAGCTGCTCCGGGGACGGGGTGGAGGAGGGGCACCGGGAAATTCCATGGTTCTCTGTCCTGTGGACTGAAGCCCAGTGTGGGCCGGGTCCACTGCAGGCTGGGTCCACCCTCTGCCCTCCACTTGGGCCAGAAACTCCTCTGTACCGCCTGAGCCCTGCTCCATCAGGGAGCTTGTGCCCAGACTTCCAGCCCAACAGGCACAGACCCGGCTCCGACAGGCGCTGTCACTGGTGGGTCGGGGAAGCACTTTGCTGCTCGGCCCTGCCGTGAGCTTCCTGCTCAGCCACGTGTACCCGAGGTGCTGAGGTCCCCTGCCTGGGCCCTGGCTGCCCTCATAGCTCAGCCTCCACGCCAGGGGCTCTGGGGTCCCAGACGCCTCTCCCTCAGGTACTGTCATCTTCCTTTGAAACAGTCAGCTGGCACCAGCGTCCAGGAGGCCCTGGGTGAGGCCTCTGCCCACAGGCCCACCACGCCTGGGCTTCAGTCAATGGTGTGCCCGGGGTGCCCTGGCTCCACAGGCTGTGTGGTCTGTCTGCACTTTGGGGAGCTTTCCACCCAAGCAGGTGAGCCTGGGTGGGACAGGAGCAGGGCCCTTGTTGCTGTCAGTGGTCCCCCAGGTGTCCCTAAATTACTGGCACAAGTTTGCTCCCGTGTACAGCCACTTGTCCCAGAACTTTGGGACCTAGAGACTTAGGAGGGGGAGGGCAGCCTGTAGACACAAGCCCTTGCACACCCAGCTCCGGGACCCATGCCCCATGGGCCCAGGAGAGCCCGGCTCACACAGTTGCACAGGTGAAGGTGTGTCAGTGAGCCTGGACCCAGGGCTGGGGGTGCTTCTCCCCAAATGCACTGTGCTGTCCTTACCCGTCACACTTAGGCAGGCAGGTGAGAGGTCAGGAGCCCAAAGGGGAGCCTGGTCACCTGGGTGGCTAGTTGTCCGGCCGTGGGCGAGCTCTGGAACCATTCGCTGCCTTGATTTCCCCATGTGTAACGTAGAGGCAGTCATCCTGCCCCTCCAGCAGGTGAGCGGGAAGGGTAAAGCTATTTTGCTCACTTTTACTATTATCGCGAGCACCAAATAAAGACGCCAACCACTCCACGTCCTCCGCGGCCCCAGTGTGACCTTGGCTGGTGGGCTCTTAGCCCAGCCAGCCTGGCGTGCCGTTTGCTGGCCTCCTCGGAGGGGCCGGGAGGGGATGCGGCTACGGGGGAGAGAGGTGGTCTCTGACCTGCCCGTCCTCTGCCTAAACTCCTGTCCATGGGCAGCCTGGCCCTGACCTCTGACCAGGGGGGCACAGGGCCCAGAGGCCCGTCAGACCCCTTCCTCAGGAAAGTGGAACTGCGGCTACAGCCGCCCGCCCACGATGCCTGGAGTGAGGGTGAAACGTTCTCAGACTGGGGGTGGCCCAAGTTCTCACCCTGCGGACTAGAGCAGGAGAGGGCGATGGGAGGGGGTGTCCTGCCCCAGAGAGGAGCAGAGAGAAGGGCTGAGACCAGAGTCCATGTGTTGGGCATGCCTGCCATCTGCTGCTTCCGGCCAGGGCTGGGACACCCCAGTCACCCTTCTCATGTATTCCCTGCCTGCATCTGCAAGACTGAGCTGTGTTCCGTGACCTGCAGCCAAACTGTCACAACCAAGAGCAAACCCTTCTCCTGTCCTTTGGTCCCTCCAACGACACGATGTTCTCCATCTCCCAGAAGTTTCCCAGCCCATCTGGACACAGGACTGCTTTTTCACCTCGCCCTGCCTTCACTGAGCCCCCTGGTAAGGCCCCTGGTGGAGGTCCTGTGCTCCTGTCACTCACCCACCCCTGGCTCAGGCCACAGACACTCTCTGTATTCCCTCAGGCCTCCCAGGGGGCTTTTGTTCTCTGATGCTTAGCCTGGGCTCTCTGCACCTTCTTCCGTCGCTAACTTTTCTTCTTAACGATGACGGTTCTCTGCTCTTGAACCATCCTTGCATTGCTAACAGAAACGCTTTGGTGATCGTGTATGATGATTGGATACTTCCCACAACGCTCAATACATTGGTAGAGTCTTTCGACAGCTATCTGATCTAGAGTGTTGCATCGTAGACATAAGTGAAATAGCATCGTTTTCACGTCTATCTTTATGAAAGTTATGTTTTCACAAATTAAAGGAGGCTTTCCATCTTTTTTCTGTGGCCTAGAAAAGTTTACACAAGTTTGAAACATCTATTTAAAAAGGAAATAAAATTTAGTTGAATTTGAAATTCAGGACTGGAATTTTTCCAGGGATAGATCTTTAGTCACCTTTCTAATGTCTTCTGTGGAAGTTGGACTTTATACATGTCCCAGTTCTTCTGGGATTGATTTTGGTAATTTCCGTTTTGCTAGGAGAGCAACCATTTCCTCCATATTTTCATGGGGATGGGCTTGACTCCCTCTTCTGCCCAGCCCCGCTTCCCTGCCCACCTCTCTACCACAACTCTGGGCAGGGGCCGTGGGTCCAGCTTGGGTCCGAGGTCTGCCTTTGGATTATGTCAGATTGTCACGTGGCTGTGCTTACTGATAGGATACTCTCACTTTGGAAGAAAACAGTGGGGTGTGTTTTCAGGGCAGGACAATAACAGACATTTTTAGGGCCAGGTGAGAAGGGCGTTGCCGTCTTAATCAGCAAATGCCGTTCCTACCCCACCACTTTGGAATAGTCTCCGCCAGATATTATCTTATTTGAAAACTGGTTAATCAAGTTCAGGGCCAGCAAGCTTGGGTAATTTCCAGCCTCTTCCTAATGCGCAGTTCATGTCTTTTAAACACTGATGGTTATTCATCAGCTTTTTATTAAGGTTAAATTCCCTTTAATGTCTTAAGTTCTATTATAATTTAATATATTCTTTTTTCTTTTGAAGCATTTCAAATACCTGACAAGAAGCATTTACACCACAAGCACACCAAACCTCTCAAACACTTAAATTACTCTTATTTATGTCATAAATTAAGCTTATAACAAATTAAGTTCACATGCACATTCTAATACTGTTTTACACACTTAAATTATTTCACATCTCTCAGCTTAAAATCACACCTCTAATAGAAATAATAGGTCATTCCTAAACTTAATTTTAAAGAGAACTAATGCAAGAACATTGATATAGTGCATTATTTCTATTAAATGTTTCTGTTGCTTCGCTCCATTATAGCTTAATGCTAACTGTGATGCGTCTATAAAGAACTTGCTCCGTAAAGCTTAACATTCTATTATAAAATATATATGTAGTTACGTTTAGCCTCTTTATTTTTTTTAATTGTGGTAGAATGTATACAACATGAAATTTACCATTTTAACTCTTTTGAATGTACAGTTCAGTGGCATTAGGTACATTCACTTTGTTGTGTAGCCATCATTGCTGTCCATCTCCAGGACTTCTTCCTGTTGCAAAACTGAAACTCTACACCTGTTGCGCAATTCCCAGCCCCTGGCAACCACTGTTCTGGCTCCGTGAGTCTGGCTCCTCCAGGGACCTCAGGGAAGTGGATCATACACGACTGGTCCTTCTGAATCTGGCTTATGTCACTGAGCATGATGTCCTCAAGGTTCACCCATGTTGTAGCCGGTGTCAGAGTGTCCTTCCTTTTTAAGGCTGAATAATATTCCACTGTGTGGAAGGACCACACTTTGTTTATCCGTCATCACTGATGGGTGTGTTTACATTCCATCTTTTGCTTTTGTGAATACGCCGCTATGAACACGGGTGTGCAAATATCTATTCAAGTCTCTGCTTTCATTCCTTTGGAGTACACACCCAGAGGGGAATTGCTGGATGATACGGTAATTCTGTGTTTAGTGTTTCGAGGAATCACTACACTATTCTCCACGGCAGCTGCACCATTTGACATTCTCACCGGTAGTGCACAGGGTTCCACTTTCTTCACATCTTTGCCTACACTTTGTTTTTGTTTCGTTTGTTGTTGTTGTTGTTTTAATAACAGCCATGCTGTTGGATACGAAGCGATAGTCCTCGTGTGGTTTTGATTTGCATTTCCCCAGCGATTTGTGACTCTGAGCATCTTTTCATATGCTTAGTGTCAATTTTTATATCTTCTTTGGAGAAATTCCTATTCAAGTCCTGTGCCCATTTTTAAATCAGCGTTCATGGTTTTTTGTTGTTGTTTTAGAAGTTCTTTGTCTATTTTGTATCTTAGCCCCTTATCAGATACACGATTTGTAAATATATCCCTCATTCTGTGGTTTGCCTTTTCACTCTGTTGATCGTGTCCTTTGATGCACAGTAGTTTTTAATTTTGATGTGATCTAATTTCTCTAGTTTATTTTCTTCTGTTGGTTTGTGCTTCTGGTGTCAGATCCCAGAAACCATTGCCCAATCCAGTGTAGTGAAGACTTTGCTCTGTTTTATTTGAGAGTTTTACAGTTTTAATCCTACGTTTAGGTCTTTGGTCTGGTTTGAGAAAAGTTTTGTATGTTCCACGCGTGAGGTGAGGGCCCAGTTTCCTTCTTCTGCTCGTGAATACGCTGGTGGGCTTCTTCAGGAAGAGGTAACTGTGCTTTCTCACTGGAGACTTCCCTGCGTTCTAGCTTTGCTGTGCTTCCGGCACGGTGTGGGCCTGGGACAGAGTCAATGTTTGATTAAGACCATTTGTTTAATCTCGACTTGGATTTGCAAGTAAACACAGAGACAGTCCTAGACATCCTAAACCACTAGGTGAGTCTCAGCTAAACACAATGCAAATCCACATGCGGGTGGAGACCTGACGACGTCCTGCCGCTGCACCGGCTCCTCGCTTGCTCACTGGCAGTGGGAAGGCTGGATGAGGCGTGGGTTCTGGTCGTTCACACTGTGGTACCCCCGGTCCCCCCTATCCTGAGGCCGCCCGGCGGCCCCCTCCTGCCCGGCCTCCTCCCAAGCCAGCAGCAGACACGCAGGGAAATGGGACGCTGAGAAAGGCTGAGAGCGGCACACAGCTCACTGGCCGGGTACGATGGCCGAGTTTGATGAGACAGAGAGCCCAACAGTGGCTTCTGAATGACGTTTCTCGTTCCTCTTCCTCTGCAAGGACTTGGGTTCCCTTCACCACGAGACACACCAGCCAGTCCCCTGGGCCTGCCGGCCCGCCCCTCCTCGCTTGGCCACAGGCCTGGGCTGGTCCCTGCTGGGCTGCGCAGTCTGGTCACTGAACTTGTCCTTGACGGCAGGTCATTCTTGGTCTCGTCTGTCACCCGGAACGGCTGCGCGACGCACGGTTCGCACCTCTGGGCCTGTGTGCTCTGGGCCCCGGCGCTATCTGGGGTCTCTGGGGAGGCGGCACCTTCTGTGCTCTGGGGACCGGGGAGGGGCCAGGGAGGGAGCCTGTGTAGAGGGAGAAGCCCCTCCCCCCCTGGACACAGGGCTGAAAAGGCATCTCCCTCACCCATTGCTATGATGTCACATGAATGGATGCAGAGCAGGGGCCCCGGGCACCAGGCTGCTGTGAGTGGGCCTGGGAGGGGGACCCCGGGTCATCCGGGTGGGTGGCTGCAGTGGGGCACCGACCCCGGCTGGCTGCGCTTTGACCCTGTGTGCGTGGCACCGTGGTGACAGCACACTGAGCCCCCAGGGCACCTGTCGTAAGCTCATTTTTTAGAGGAAGAACATAGAAACAGAGAGGGAGGTGGCAGGGCCTCTGCATCCTCACCCTCACCCTTACCAGGCCCGTCTCACACCAGCCTCATGGCCAAGAGACCAGGGCACCCTCTCTGGGCTCCCACGTACGCAGGTGTCCCAGCTCTGGTTCCACAGCTCAAGGGTTCCAACCAAGATGGGTGCCCTCTTGGGGGTCAGGCCTGGGGACTGGACTTCCCTGGGGCAAGGGGTCCCCCTCCTCCCCCATGGGAGGGGCTTGTGTCCCTCCTCTGTGTCCCAGGGCCTTGGCAACACAGCTGGGCAGGTGGCCTGCTCCACGCGGGGGTGGGGGGGGGCGTGTGGACTCACTTCTCGGGCCACGGGGCAGACCCGGGTGTACATCTGCAGCCGGGTCCTTCCAGGTGTGGCCCTCCTCCGCCCCTGTTCAGGTCAATCCCACAGCACGTGGTGGCGACCAGATGTAGGGCCACACCCAGGAAGATGACAGGTGCTTTCTCACAGCCTCAGAAAACCCAGGTTCTGTTCCCGCGGCCTGGATGGGGCTGCCTGGCGCCCGCCCTCCGCCCACCCGGCCTCCGTCTCGGAACCGTCCGGCAGCTGCAGGCGTGGATGTGGCTCCCGCGGGTCTCCCCAGATGCACAAGCCAGTGCCCAGGGGTCGCCAGGCTCGGTGTCCAGAAAGGCCTTCTGCCGAGAGTTCCCGCAGCAGCAGAGAGTCCCCGCAGAGTCCCAGGAAACCCAAGAGGAAGGGCGCCACCCCAGATGGACCTGCGAGCAGCCCCGGACTGATTCTCGGCCTCCCTCCCTCCCCCAGGCCCCCAGCACCCGGGATTGATGCCTTAGGGGTCCCCTTGGGCCTGCAGGAGAACGTCCCACCCCAGGCACATCCGGATCTGAGGACCTGACCACCTTGGGAGGCAGCTCTTCTCAGGGTCCCTCCGGGAGAGACTGACCAGGTCGGTGATGACAGAGGCTGTTGGCTGTCCTGGCTCAGGGCCTCGCCTCCCCCCACCCCCCGCCCCTTCCTGCTCATCCTGCTCCCTGACCCGTTCCCATGCATCCCATTTATGCTTTTCTGCAGGGGAGCAGGCAGGGGGGAGTGACCAACACCCTAGTCCACCCCCTGCTGTGGGATACACGGATGTGGCTTGAGGGAAGATGGACGGGGGAGTGTGGCCAGTGCACTGCTCGCCCACAGTGGTCGGTGTCTCCCTGACCCCACAGGCGTTGAGCTTGACCACACGACTTGCTTTGGCCAGTGGATGTAGGCATGTCTGAGCCAAAAGAGTCCACGTGTTCGGTTCTTCTCCTCTTGCTCTCTCTCCCACGGTGACAACAGAGGTCCCAGGAGATCCTGGGGCAAGCAGTCACTTGGAGCCAGCCAAGCCCTCTGCTACAGTGGCCTCAGTCCTCACATAACATAATGTAAGCCTCTGAGCTGCTGGGGCTGTTTGTTACTGCAGCAAACGCTGACTGCTACAACAACCCAAAGGAAAGACTAGCTAACAGTAGAATTTAAGATGCCAAATTTATTTTGAGAGAGGATACCAATGTGTCACATGACAGAGGCTATGAAATAAATGAGGAGGACACAGTACTTAGTGGCATGGCAGGGGGTGGTGAGCAGGGAGGACCCAGAATCCAAACTCAAGTGACCAGTGAAAACACACGAGAGGTGGTTCTGGGGATGACATATCATCTGATCCTGGCCAGGGCTGGAGACGGAGAAATGTCCTCTGTGTCGCCGTGACCCTGATGGCCTTCATGGGTATGAGGCCGCTCCTCCTCCTTCTGGGAACAGGACTGATCCATGCCCCAGCCTCCCTCATGGGCAGCAGAAGTGACATGGCACGCCCAGGCCTGGCCCTAAAGCCCTCCCCGGCCTGAGCCCCCAACTGCTCCTAGGCCGGTCTGGGTGGGAGGAGGGTGGAGCCATGAGAGCGGAGGAGCCTGGGACCCCCAGGGGCTGCGTGGAGCAGACGTCCTGGACTGGACTTTGACCAGGTAAGATGCAAACTTGCCTTGAGTTAAACCGCAGGCACCCGCTTCCCCGGGGACGGGAGACCTGCCTTGGCCGTAGGATGAGCCAGGGGGGGTGGGGCAGAGTGAGGCGCAACCCCCCACCCCGCCCCAGCAGGTGGCTGCCTCCTGTGTCTGCAGGTCCACTTGGGCCCCACCTGCAGCTAGCACGCACCCACCTCTCACCTTCTGTGAGCCCCTCGGCCCTCGATGGCCCATGGGATGACATTTGGGTGCTGAGGCTGACCTGGCTGTCCACGGGGCTGCCCCCCCCATGCCCCCACCGACGTGGTCTCAGGCGGCCCCCAGACCCCTCCCCAGCCAGCACTGTCCTCCCCCCCTTCCCAGACCAGTGTCCCTCACAGGCCCCTAAAGGAGTCTTGAGAAATCCTGTGGCCCCCAGTGCATTTTTAAGTTAACAACTGAGGAAACAGACAAAGACCAACCAAATCGAAGGCCCTTTATTCAGTGTGCCGGGCAGGGCCTCGCGGGCAGGCAGTGCAGGGGGCAGCCTGCTGCCGGGAAGGGGAGTCGCGGAGCCCGGGGAGGCCGAGGGCGTGGGGGGCAGGGCGCGTCCAGGAGCTGCGTGGCTGTCGTGCAGCACAGCCGTCTCCCTCCCGCTGGTCCTGAGCTGGAAGCAGGGAGAGAGATGAGGGCAGCTGGCGGTCACAGGCCGAGTCTTATCCGTTCTCAGCTGAGTTCTGCTGGTCGTGGTCTGGCTTCCTGAGCTCGCAGACGACCGCGGTCTGGCCTTGAGCCGCTGTGACCCACAGGCCCGTCCCAGCTGGTCCTGGAGACGGCAGTTTGGCCCCCCGGGCAGGGGGCTGCAGGCTGTGGGTCAGAGTTTCATCTTTTATGTTGTCTGGCCACGGTCCCTGGGTACATTCAGCCTCTAACAACTAAAATTTCTCCTCCTAAGTTTAAGCGGTAGCGTCTGACATATTGTAGAAACCAACACTGAGACGGTAACTCCGAGGTCATTCTCTTAACGTGTGCCGGCATGTGTTGTATGGGCCAAGATGAGGGTCACTCGGAATAAACTTCCTCAACGAATCGCGAACACGGAGAGTCAACGTGCTTTGTCCTGTCACCGTGTTTCAGCAGCGCAATGTCACGCGTGGCTAAAGGTGGGCTCTTTGTGAAGCGGGGGGCTGCCCCAGGCATGGTGCCACTGGTGAGGGGGGTGTGTGTGTGAGAGCCCACGTGTGAGCCCGTGAACGAGCGTGCGTGTGCGTGCACGTGTGTGTGTGCTGGGGGTGAACTGGACTCCGTGCTCATCAGTTATCAAACAAGAATCCGGTGTGAATCAGGTAGCATGACTGACCCCATCCGCCCGGAGGTCAGCTTTCCCATGTTCTCAGCAGACGAGGGCGCAGGTGCCACATCCTGTGGGTGGGGACCCGGCTGGGAAGCAGTTTGCCTCTTCCGGGCAAGGAAACGCCACTTCTGCCCAGGGCGGTGTGGAGATGCGGCCGTGCAGGAAGCTGTCCCACCCGCTCACGGGGCAGAGCCTTGCCTGAACCGTCGGTGTCTGGGTGCTTTTCCTCCCCCCGTGTCACACCCTCGGAGGGGTGCTGGGATTAGCCGAGAAGGTGGGCACCCCTGAGCTTGGAGAGCCAGTGTTGGGGTCCCCCAGGGGCTGGCTCTCTGACCACAGTTGGGGGGCCCAGAGCATCACCTCCCCTCCTGCTCCCTCACTCGGGGTCGCTCCAGAACCCCTGGGGACGTGTGCAGGCCACCAGGGATGCCGGGGAAGGGCCCCTCTGAGCTGACTCCAGCAGGGAACACAGGGATGTTGAAGCTCCGGCACCTGGTCCCCTCCTTGTGTCCCCGGGAAAGAGGGAGGCACTTCTGTGCTCCCAGCTTGAAGGCCACCAGCCTAGAGAGCCCCCTCTGTCCTGGCCCCTCGTCCCCCGGGGCTCACCTGGCCCTGGGTACCAGCTCCTCCACTGCACGGTCACATGTATCTCACTGCATCACGTGTAGGCGCATCTCCCCCGACTGCCAGCGTCCTGGGAAAAGGGGGACATAGCATTCTTTTTTTTTTGCGGTACGCAGGCCTCTCACTGCTGTGGCCTCTCCCGTTGCGGAGCACAGGCTCTGGACGCGCAGGCTCAGCGGCCATGGCTCACGGGCGCAGCCGCTCCGCGGCATGTGGGATCCTCCCAGGCCGGGGCACGAACCCGTGTTCCCTGCATCGGCAGGCGGACTCTCAACCACTGCACCACCAGGGAGGCCCCAGCATTCATTTTTTTGTGTGTAATTGAAGAAATATTATTTTATAATAACTGCACTTAGTAAAACAAACAAACAAATCTGGAATGTACAAGACACTCTCTGTTCCCACCCCTCCCCCCCTGGGGCTGGTCCACTGAGATGACCACGTCTAACTCTTCTCTGAAGGTCATCTCTGCTGTTCTTTGTATTTTTTTCACTGTCAAATACTTTCCTATTTAACTGGAAAGCTTTGCTGCAAACTTGCACAAAATCTAGTTGAGGTGCCCTGAATCGTGGTCCCCCAGAGGGGTTCACATCTTAATCTCCAGAACCTGTGACTATGTCACCTAGCAGGGTAAAAGGGGCTTCACAGATGGGATTAAATTAAGGTTCTTGAGATGGGAGATTATCCTTATGAGGAGGCGGAAAGGTCAGAGAGAGAAGTGATGATGGAAACAGACCAGAGGGGGCAGAAAACGTGATGCTGCGTCTTTCAAGATGGAGAAGGAAGCCACGAGCCGAGGATAGGCAGGCGCGACTGGGAGCTGGAAAAGGCAGGAAATGACCCTACCCTGTGGCCTCCCCGCCTCCCCCGAAGGAATGCAGCCTCCACACGTCGATCCCACCCACTGAGGTTGGCTCCTGACCTCTGTATCTGCAAGACAGTCATTGGTGTTGTCTTAAGCCACTCAGTGGTGGTAATTTATTAGGAAACTAATACACTCTGGTTATCAAAATACCCATAAAACATCCTTCAGCAGCATGATTGAAGACATTTGTGTAGTGGTTACAGAAACTGGCCTAACAAGACTGCATTTAAGAAAAGCCAGATTAAACATGAGACATAATCGTTTAGTAATAATAAACAGGGGCAAGTACATCTTAACAGACGGGGCGGCCTCGGTCCAGAGCCTTGATACCGATGTTTATTTCGCCACTTCAAAGAGTCCGACGGCTTTCATCTTAGTTGCACTATTAGGGAAGTTTCAGTTGCGTTCTTGCTGGCGGCCGCCGCACAACACCTCTATCCAGACCCTGGCGCTGGCTTCCAAGCGTCCAAGGAAGACAGGCTCCAGCTGGCTTCTGCTGTGGAAGCCTGGTCTCTCCAGGAACAAACGGAGGCCCAGTGGGGGTGGGAGAGTTGGAAGGGGGACCAGCCCCACGTCCCCTCCCATCTGCCCCCACGCCACTTGGCACTCTGCCTCTGAACCACTGGGGTCGACCCCTTGAAGAGGCACCCAGACCTGTCCCATTGTCATTCTCTCTAAACTTCGCAGGACCCCCATCACTGAGGGGCTCCTCGGGACGGGCCAGCATCCCGCTCACAGCTGGGGGTGATCTGCTCAGCACCAAGGGCTGGGGCTGCTTATGAGATGGAACAAAGTAAACAAAAGTTTGTTGGGTTTTTTTTTTTTGGAATGTGACATTCCTTTGGAATGCTGTTCTTTGTGGTAAGACTGGGTTTAATTGTTACCATTCCTGCTGCTTCTTACAAGAAAATAAAATTAATCTATGTGAGTTTCTAAAACAAATATTAAAATCCCACATAGACTGTTAGAAAGAAGACGTTCCCAGACCAGGCCTGCGGAGGGTGTTATTTTGTGTGATGCCCTTTGGATCCCTTCTAGGGAGAGACTGGCACTCCTGACACAATGCTTGGGCATGTTCCCGAGTGATTTTGATGGGCTGGAGACCCGTCTCTGAGAAGTTAGATTTGCTCCACCCGAATCATCGGTCTGCCCGGGAACCGGAGGACCCTGAGCTTTGTGGGATGCTCTTACGTATATATTTATTTAAAAGTTAGTCTAACAGCCATCATCCAACCATCTTTTTCCTTTTCTCTAAAATATCTCTGTCAAGAAGGATCCATGTACACGCTTTTATGGAACTGGTTCTCTTCCTGGCCACATAGAAATAGAACCTTGCCCCACGCTCCTGATCAATTCACTGGAGAAGTAGTGTAAACGCCTTACCTGTGGCCTGAGATGGTCAATGTCATCTTTTCTCATGGTATGACTCTGACTATAGGGACCCCAGAGGGTCAGCCGTGGCATAGCCCACTCTGCCAGCCACTGGGATGGGGAGGGGAGGGCAGTGGGGAAGGGGTTGTCACAGCAGAGAGGGAAGCCCAGGTCCATCCTGCTACTTCTTGGCTTCCAATTGTTAGACTGATTTGTTGGCTTCTTGCGGTGAACGATCATATTTTAGCCCTTCTGCACCCTAATTTCTCCTCCTTATCCTCTCAATGTCATGATTTTTAATCAATACATCGTGTTTATGTTATTTTGATTGAAAATAGTGCTTATAGCAGAGGCCAGTGGTATACTACGATGACACTTCTTTTCTGATACTGCCGTATGTTTTTCCTGGCCTTGCTACATGCCTTTGTTTTTTTCCTTACCCTGTTTTAATCATATCCTCATTTCTTTTCAACTCCCCATCGTGTCAGGTGTGTTAGTTTCCTGTAGCTGCTGAAACAAAGTGCACACACTGGTTGCCTTAACACAACAGTTTATTCTTTCAGAGTTAAGGAGGCCAGAGGTCCAGAGTCAAGGGGTCGGCAGGGCCGTGCTCTCTCTGCAAAGCCTCGGGGGGAGGAGCCTTCCTCGTCTCTTGCAGCTTCTGACAGTTGCTGACAATCCTTGGAGTTCCTTGGCTTGAAGCCATGTCACCTCAATCTCTGCCTTAGTGGTCACGTGGCATTCTCTCTGTGTCAGTCTCTCCTCTTCTTATAAGGACCCCAGGCGTACTGGGTTAGGGCCCACTCTGACCCTGTATCGCCTCACCTTAATTTGATTATATCTGCAAAGACCCTAACTTCCAAATAAAGTCACAGTCACAGGTACCAGGGATTAGGACTTACACATATCTTTCTGGGGGACACAACTCAACCCATAACCTCACGTGTCCTGTCACACACCCCCGGGATTTCCCTCCAGAGCCCCCATCCTCCTGCACCACCCTGGACGGGCTGCTCTCCAGACCTGCTGAAAGGATTTTCTTGGATTTCCGGACACTGTCCCCGTGAGTTGCAGAGACTGTTTTAGGGACCCACGTCTTTTCCTTTCTTGGTTTATCTCCTCATTTTGCTGAAGTGTGTCCTCAAGGAGTGTCCTACGAAAGGGTGTGTGGGCAGTACATTTTCTGGGTGTTCATGTGCCTAAAAACAGCCTTATCCACGCTCACGCTTGATGGAGAGTTTGGTCAGTGAATGAATTCTCAGCAAAAATAACTCCTGCCAGCATCCAGAGGAACTGCCCTGCTGCCTTCCAGCCTCTCGAGCTGCAGGCCGTCCGTCCTCGCTCTCTGTGGGTGACGTGTACTCTGTTTCTCAGAAATCTTTCAGGATCTCCTTTTCCCCCTTGGTATTCTGAAATTCACGATGGTGCGTCTGATGGGGGCTTTCTTGTTATTATCATTCATTTTTTTGGACACTCAAGTGGACCCTTGCAGCCTGACAGCTCACGTCCCTTCAGCTGGAGAAACTCTCTTCTGTCATGTCTCTGGCAGCCTCCTCAGCCCCGTTTGCTCTGGTCTCCCTTTTGCCAGAATTCTGGGTCATTATGCAACTGGCCTCTTCTGTGGATCCTCACGGTCTCCTGTCCTTTCTTTCTTATTTCCTGTCTTCCTTTTCTGCTTTCAGAGAGACTTCATCTTTATCTCCAACCCTTGAATTTTCAGTAGTGCTTTTATTTTCATTCTGAGAAGCTTTTCCTTGTCCTCAGTCCTGGTTTACGGAGGCAGCGTCTTCTCTGAGGACGTTAGCAGCAGGGCGCTCGATTGTGGTAAGTCCTCCTCCTTCCTTGACGCACCTGTTTCCCTCAGCATCTCAATTTTCCTCTGTGTCTTGGTCTCTCTTTTATGTCACCAGATGACACTTGGTTGTCTGCTGTCTCCAAGAACGAGACGATAAGGACCCAGGGGGATGTACTGACCTCGTGCTGGGGGCCCCCTAAATTCCTGAATGCAGGCAGACTGTGTCAGGGATTCATTTTGCTCCTGAGACAGCCACCCAGGCCAGGACTGTTGCCCCCTGCCACCCCTGCCCAGCCCACCTTGGGAGCCTGGCAAAGCAGGGGTCTGGGAGTGAAAATCCCTGTTGGGGCGGGGGTGTCATGCCGGCATCCACCCAGCGTCTCCTGTCCCTTGGGGCTGTGCCCTGGGTCCCCTTAACACTTTGGTCAAACCTTCTCCCCACGGCACAGGAGGCCAAAACCACTGAGGATTTTCAAAACTCTAGGATATCAAGGAAGAAGAAAGAACAGATGCTTTGGGGATGTGTCCACAGCTGAGGAACGCCCAAGCAGGCCCCTCTCCCCGGGGAGCCAGGCAGGCTGCCCATAAGTACACACTGAGCAGGGTGAGGAAGCGTGGCCCCCTCGGCTAGCGCTGCCCTACACGGAGCCTGGCTGACCCTCCCCTCCACCTCTAGGTGTGGGCGGGTCCTCTCTCACCTCCTCGTCTACCTGTGCTGGCCTCACCCCTTGGGCTGGAAATACACCTGCTGCCCCCGCCAGCCAGGGGCTGCGTCCTGTGTGTCCCTGCTGGGCTGTCCATCCCCTCTCCCTCCCAACCTCTCCACTCTCCACCCGGGCCCCAGGAGGGCTGGGACTTCGTCCTGTCTGCTTCCTGGTCCCCAGGCCAGCGGGGAGCAGCCTCAGAGATGCTGCAGAGGGACGGCAGGGTAGTCGTCTGCTCACCAGGGTGAGTGGGCTGGCCCCGACGGGGCCTGAGGCCGGGCGGGTCTGCAACTCAGATGACCCGGGAGGGGGGAGGGGGAGGCGGGGAGGGAGCCACTTCCCCTCTCCCAGGCCCAGAGCGAGGGTGGCCCCTCATCCTTTGACAGGTGTTGACGGTGACGGCTGCGGGACAGGCACCGTCCTAGGCTCTGGGGACACGGGGTGGAGAGGCCAGGGTCCCGGAGCTCGGGCCCGAGGCAAGTGCAGAGCAGAGTGGCCATGAGTGCGGTGCAGGGGGAGAGTGGGTCTCTCTGAGCAGAAACAACTGAAGTGAGCGGGGTGTGCCTGCTGACCCCTTAGGAGCGGAAGCAGCAGGTGCAAAGGCCCTGAGGCAGGCGCGCCCTCGGCCAGCTGAAGGAACTGAAGGAAGGGGAGGAGGAGAGGGCAGAAGGTCGGGGTTGGGTGGTGGTGGTTTGGGTTTTCAAGGTGGGTCCCTCGGACCCTCAGACCCCCCGTTCACAGCACAGCCTACCAGGTACCCCAGGGCCCGTGCCTGCGGCCCCTGATGACCAAAGGGCATAAAAATCACGTCTGTCATTCTGGGAGCCTGGAAACGATTTCTGAGGGCCAAGTGTGAGGAAATTTGGAAAAGCAACGGAGATTCAGAGACGAGGGGCAATGACTCCTTCTGGGGTTTCTGAGTCTAGTCTCTTATTGCCTCTGTAAACATTAGATAACTGATAGCAATACAGGTAAGTCTTATCTATAGACAGTGGGTTGCATGGTGCCCCCAAAGAGATATACTCACACCCTAAACCCTGGTACCCACGCACGTGACCTGATTTGGGAATAGTCTTTGCAGATGTAATCAGGTAAGGATCTTGGCATCAGATCATCCTGGTTTAGGGTGGACCCTAAGTGCCATGACTGTGGTCTTCGCAAGAGAAAGGAAAAGGAGATTGGAGCGTCGGGCGTCGGGTGCCAGCTTGGCGGGACCGGCTGGCTTCCTAGCGAGGCGGCCTGGTGGGTGAGGTTGGCGTTGAGGCTCCTCGGGCGGCACCAGGCCCCCCGGCCCAGGGCCACGCTGAGGGCCGAGGGCAGGTCTGCGTCCGCGACAGAACCTGTAGGCTCTGTGTCCCCGGGGCCGCCTCGGTGGCAGTGCGGGGACGTCGCAGCTGGGGCCCCGGGCCGCGAACCACGGGCCGCTGCCCCGGCTCAGCCCAGGCCGTCTCCAGCCACTTCCACCTGCACAGCGCCCCACAGCCCTGCTGCCTCCCCTCCCCTCCTTCCACATCCCCCCACCCGAATGCCGGCTCCCCAGCCCAGGCTGTTGAAATCAAGAAAGGCACAGATGACGACGAAGGCAGTAATAGTAACCCTAGCGCACGTCGGTGGAGGCTGGGCTCAGGATGGCTCTGTGGGCGACGGGGACACTGTGGTGGCTTCTGCCCTCTCCCGAGGCTGGCTCTGTCCTGGGCCCACCCCACTCACTCCCCAGCTGCTGGCGCAGAGACTCAGCAGCCCAGCGAGGCACGCTGGGTGCAAGGGGACCAGCTGGGCTCTGAGCCCTCCATCTGTGCAGAGGGGTCCTCGCGGCTCGCTGCAGGCGGCCGCCCAAGCGTTGACGCGTCACCCTGGTCTCTGGTTCCTCCCGAGCATGAACGCACACCTGCTCTCGCCCCCAGCTTTTCTGGAGGGGTTTTCCAAGGTGGGACGGGTGACCTCACCTCCGGGGCAGGGAGGCCAGGGCTGGGTGACATAGCATCTCCTCTGCTCTCTCTTCCATTCTTCTTTCACTGGTTCATTCACCGGTGTGTTTGTCCCCAGTGCTGGCTTGGGGTCAGGGAGGCGGGCGCGTCTGCTGTGCGCAGCGCGCAGCCAGCGTCACCCCCACCAGCGGCCACACCACTCACTCAGACCCCGGGGGCAGGTGGCTCAGACACGGCCGTTGTCTGGGGACGCGGCTCGGTGGACACCAGAGTTCTCACCTGGCATGACTTGGACCTGCAACGTCTGGAGACATTTGGGGTTGTCGCTGCCGGGCAGTGGGTGGTGGCAGGGCGCTGCTCAGCAGCTGCAGGGCCCGGGACAGAGTGACGTGACCCCAAACGCCCAGGGCGCTGAGTGGGGGCCCTGCTCTGGACTAGAGATGCGCTGACTTCCTCATGCTGGGTTTGTCTTGCGTCCGCTGCCCAGTGTGTGAGGTGGTTGAGCCCCGTCCGTGACCGGCCCCTGCAGCACACCCGCAAGCCCACTTTTCTCTCTTTCCAGCCCTGAACCAGGGGCCCGCCGTCTGCGTCCGCCTCCTTCTCCCTCCCTTGGAGATGTTGCTCCCGGGCCCTCTGGGGGGCGTCCCGCCCTCCTTCCTGGGGTGCACGGCCTCCGAGTGGACCACAGAGGGCGAAGGTGTCAGCCCGGCGCATCAGAGCCCCGTGGGGTGCCAGGTCTGGGGGCCCATGGGACCCACATGGCCTTTCTGCCTCCTGTTGAGGAGCTGGGCTCCTGTCACATCAGTCCCCACTGGAGCTGTGGGGAAGGCTCCACAGGGACATGGGGCCTCGGAGCTGCTGGGCACAGGAGGGGAGCAGAGGCCGGACAGGGGAGGGACGCTCTGGGGGGAAGCCCGTGGTGGGTGAGATCAGGGCCTCTTGGCGGCCAGGGACGGCCTGAGCCCCTGGAGGGGGCGTGAAGGGAGCAGGGGGCACAGAGCCCTGCAGGTCTGGGATGGGGGCCCCTAACACAGCTGCGTGGCTGGAAGGTGTGTGAAGCTGACCAGGGAGGAGGGGATGAAGGGCCCAGCCTCCGGAGGTTGACCTGGACGATGTCCTCATGCAGGTGTTGTCCCGCATGTCCCTCCCATGCCTGTCTGCTCGCACAGGTGCAAGTCCCCCTGGGCCCACAGGCAGGGCTGTTCTTAAGGGGTTATTCTGGGCTCCTTATTCTAAATCTTGCTTTCTCACGTGCGTCCAGGTCCGAAGATAAATGTCTGGCTTGTTCCGTCACCACAGAACAGGGCCCTGGGGGGTTTAGGACCACAGAGATGGGCCCTGGGGGGTCAGGACCACAGAGCAGGGCCCTGGGGGGCTTAGGACCACAGAGCAGAGCCCCAGGGGTGTCAAAGCCTCCGAGATGGTCCCTGGGGGTCAGAACCACAGAAGAGGACCCCAACACTTGCACGTGGCCACCTGACGAGGCCACTGGGACCTCTGAAAGCCAAGGGCACTGACAGGTCACTTCCAGGCCTTTCTCCGCTGAAGCACAGGGGTGTCAGCTGTGTCAGAGCACACGACGAGTCATCACCTGCAAGCAGATTCTGGAAGAATGTCCCCCAAGCTCCTGACCAGCCTGGGAAATCCTCAGAGCTCCCCCCTCCCACCAGCCGCAACTAGAGAAAGCCCGTGCGCGGCAATGAAGACCCAACGCAGCCAAAAATAAAAATAGATAAATAAATACAATTTTTTAAAAAAGAAACCCCTATAGAACTCTAAGACACAGCCCCTCACCCCCGTCTCCTCTTTTATTCCCTCTAGAGCTCTGATCCCTCCGTGTCGTCATGTTTACCTGACTTCTGTGCGGCTCACCTAGGACCTGATGCCTGGAACGGTTCCTGCCCCCCACACGCTCTCCGTGAGCACGTCCCCTCCTGGGGGTCGGGGTGGTGCTGAATGAGTGACCCTGGATGGATGAGTAAATGAACAGAACTGGCGCCTGCCCGGCACCCAGAGTGCTGCAGGGGACCAGCTGCACGAGAAGAGAAATCTCCGGGAGCGTGAACCTCACCAGACAAACAGGGGGCCTAGGCTGGGAAACCTCAGTGTTAAAAATAGAGGCCGTTAAAAAAGCGTTTGTAACCAACGGATGGAAATTCCCTTAATCGAAAGGAGCTGCTGCAAACCAAGCCACAGAAGTGATGTCCAGGCGCCGAGGACGTTTCTTGAGCAAAGAATGCCGTCTCTGGGGGCTTCCCAGGGGCGAGGCTGTGAGCAGAGGTCGGCAGGTGCTCAGCAGTCTTTGAGAAAGAAAGGACGCCGACAATCTGCTCCTGGATTTGGCAGATAAATGACGGCCCCGTGCAGAGGGGCGTTATTCAGGGAAAGTGCCCTCGGCCAGTTTGTACTGGGGATTTTGGGAGACGGAACAGCACTTCACCGGGTAGGACGATAGGACAGGAAATGCAAGGACCCAGATGAATAATTTGGGGGAGGGTCCTGCGCTAAGATCGGGCATCAGAGACCCGGGAGCCTGCGCTACCCCCGCACGTGTGGGCCTGGCTTCTCCCTGCAGTTATTTGCAAGCTACCAGCCCTGTCACAACCGGCTGCAAACTGACTGAATGTTTAAGGCTGTTTCCCACCGCCTGCGGTCTGTGGTGCCCAGAGAGCCCAGCTGCAGAAGGAAGGCGCAAGCAGGTTCAAGTGCGCACCCTCGGGTCCGTGGGTGAGCCCACCTTGGACCTTTTGTGCCCCGGGTGTCTTGCTTGTCTTGGCCGGGGGTGGCCCTGTTCTCAGGCCAGCTCAGTCACTGGCTTGCTCGCAAGCCCCCTGGGCCTTGTCTTCTTTCTGTAAAATTAGGAGGCGGGAGCCATGCTTAGCTGCGTTGCCCAATCCCGGGAGCCAGGTTTCCTGGGGCAGCGGCAGCAGCGATCCTTAGCCTGCGGCCCAGCCCAGGCCTTCTGCTGTAATTGGCCTGGTTTGCAACTTTGCTGAAAGCTCCCAGGCAGCCTTAACGGGACCTGGGGTGTGTACCCGAAATCTGACCCTCTGGGGGACACCCAGCAGCCCAGATGGTGCAGCAGGGGCGTCTGGGCACAGCAGGAAGAGGCTAGACTACGGCATCGGAAGATTCCGCCTCCAGCACTGTGATGGGCGGTGGGTCACGCTCGGCCTCCCCCCGGGAAGCAGCAATCACGCGTGTCCCACTTGCCTGACAATGTCATTAGGAAGCTGTGACTCCTGTCTAGTCACGGTGCGGCTTTAGGAAGACGCAGGCTGGGGGTCATGCACATAGGCGGCAGAGCGTGACGGGCTCTGCCCTCTGGGCGAGCACCTGCAGAGTGGCCACCACCCTGATGGAGGCCTGGACCAGGGCACAGCCTGACCCCTTGCGGGGGAGCTGGGGGAGATGCCCTTCCTTCTGCCCCCACTCCCACTGGCTGAACCCAAAGGGGAGGGAGGAGCCAGGCATGGTCCTGTGGTCCGAGGTCCCCCCTAGGTGTTCTTGTCTGAACAAAGGAGCCTGATCTCTTCTTTACGGGGTGAAACCAGGTCAGCCCGAGAGTCTAGTGGAGTCCGACTAGTCTGGAATTGTTTCAGAAAAAAGTTGCAGGCGTTTTGGAATTTGATACAACTTAAAACTAGTTTGTATATGTATCTGATCACGCCTTTCCATCCACCGTGGTTTCCCATCTACACCTTACTCTCCGTGTCTGCTTCATGCCTGCATTTTGCTCCCTGACCTACCTGCCTAGGGATGCACATCTGCAGGTAATCGGTGATGTGCACCTGCTGACACGCCCAGGGCTCCAGGGACCCTGTGGCCTGAGGGGTGCACCCTGGAGCGTCCAGGCTGCACATCCTGACGGACTATCCTTGGGCCAGACGCACTTCCTCTGAAGGACTCCGACGGAGGTCTGGGAGGGACGAGCCGCCCTTCCCCCAACCTCATGGCCCACCTTCTCATCGACACCTTGCAGCCTCCCTGGGAAGCCCCTGGAGCAAGGCCAAGGGGGAGCCGGACAGCTTAGAGCTGGACCTGGCAGATCTGGGCATGGGATTCGGGCAGCGCTGAGCTGCATGTGTGGAGTTGAGCCCACCTGGCAGAAAGGCTGCCCCAGCTCTGACCAGAGGGTCTGCCGCGGTGGCCGGGCCTGGTGGTCCCTCCCCCAGGGTGGAGCTGTCACAGCCCAGCCTGAGGACAGCTGGACACTGGGGCAGACAGGCTCCCGCTCTCCCCATCCCCCCAGTATCTGACGTGCTGCCCCCCCCCGCCTTCCTGGAGGAGGAGGACCGTATAACCGTAAACGCAGACTTAACTAACATCGTAACAGCATCCTGTCGCTTTCCTGAGCATCACAAGCGCTTTCTCATTGGTCCTCACAGAGCCCTGGGTGGGCGGGTGGTCAGAGTGCAGCACTGCCCCCAGTGGGGGGGCCCTGCTGGTCCACCCCAGACCCAGGCCCCTCGCTGTGGCCACAGAGCCGCCCTCACACCTTCTGGGAACCAGGGGCTGCCCGCCGTTCTCCCGGCTCTGGAAGGAGTGCCAGCTAGCTTTGGGAGCGCTGCACACGTAAGAGGGTCCTTTCTGACTTGGCTTCTTGACTACGAAGTGTCACTTCCCTTTTTAGGTGCTAAAGGCAGACAGGACGTTTGGGAAGTAATTTCAACCGAGTCTGCCGCTTTGCCTCTACCCGGGCTGAGCTCTATTGCGATTCTCCCAGCCTGCGGGCCGGCGATTGTCAGGGACGCCTCGGGCCCAGGCAGGTGTGCACGATGGTTACAGCCGGGTGTGGACCCGCTCCCGTGACCCCCCACCCGTCAACCCTGAAGCCCAGACCCCGCCTGGAGCAGACGCCCACATGGTACCCACTCGCCCCACGGACAGGGCCACTGCCCCCGAGGACGGCACAAACCCACCGCCAGGGCCAGGACGCCAGCCAGCCGTCCCCTCCACAAGGTCCTTCCAGGAACGTCTCGCTAAAGTCAGTCATTAAGTCTGATTCTGCATCGTGACTCCTCCCAGTGAAGAAGAATGCAGGGTCATTCCTTCTTCAGTACACGGCAGGTCCCCCTCTGGCTGTGGCTCTCCTGATGCGGGGTCTCCCTCTGAGAATGAGGTTTCCCTCTGGCCGTGGGATGCCCCACCCTGAACTGTGGGCCTCTCATCTACAGCCAGTAGCCTTTCCCAGACCTGGAACCTTGTAATTTACAGCTTTGTCAGTGCCCTTTGTCACAATACGTTACCACTACTTTTTTTTTTTTAAAATATATGTATTTATTTATTTTTGGCTGTGCTGGGTCTTCGCTGCTGCGCGTGGCCTTTCTCTAGTTGCGGCCAGCTTTTTAAATATATGTATGTATTTATTTTTGGCTGTGTTGGGTCTTCGCTGCTGCGCATGGCCTTTCTCTAGTTGCGGCCAGCGGAGGTCACTCTTGGTAGCGGTGCGTGGGCTTCTCATCGTGGTGGCCTCTCTTACTGCGGAGCACAGGCTCTAGGCAGGCGGGCCTCAGTAGTTGTGACACGCGGGCTCAGTAGTTGTGGCTCGTGGGCTCTAGAGCACAGGCTCAGTAGTTGTGGCACACGGGCTTATTTGCTCCACGGCACGTGGGATCCTCCCAGACCAGGGCATGAACCTGCGTCCCCTGCATTGGCAGGCGGACTCTCAACCACTGCGCCACCAGGGAAGCCCTGTTACCACGACTTTCTGCTTGACGCTTTATTTTATTATAGAGGGTGAGGGATTCCCGGGTTTATCCCATCATTAAGTAATGGTTTATAAATAACCCCTCCCAAGTTGGGGAGATTTTGAGGCCCTCCAGATCACAACGTGCAGCTTCTCCCATCAACAGCCCCTGACCCTGGCCAGCTCTTCCCCCTCCCCCCTTCACCTACCCATTCCCACCTGGCCCCCCAGAAAGGACACACTAAATCCACACAGTGACGTGAACGCTTTTCCTTCCCAAAGGGGTCTGCTTAGACACCCAGGAAGTGAGCTTCTTTTTCAGATTTGGAGGTTTCATTGGAAGATGATCAGAGACCCCAATCGGTTAACAAAAGTAGAAGGTTCCAAGGTTACGATCGCAGACGTGGGTATAAACGGAAGATGTCTCAGGTGCTACACGCTTCTGTGCACACAGACCCGACGTGTCCAGCGGTTGGGGGCAGAGGTGGAAAGTCCCCGGCAGCTCAGGTGCGAGGCTCCCGGGCGGGCTGAGACGTCAGGGACCCGTGCCTTCCTATGCTCTGGCTACAGCCGCCCCCCATCTTGTGTGTCACGCTGCCTGACACACAAGTCCCCACAGGAGCGGCCCTCAAGCTGTGGCCGAGGCCGGGGGTCCCTCCCGCAGACAGCGCCACTCTCAGGGCAGGAACTGCTGCGTCTTCCAGGTCCGGACACACCAGACCCGAGTGTGCCCTGCACGGCGGGGTCTGCTCCCTGGGATGGGGGCCGGGCTGCCCTCTCCTCCCGTGCAGTGCTTCACTCACAATTAAGTGAAAACCTGGTTGGAGTCCAGGCTCTGCAATTCATACCCCACGCCTGTTTTTTAGGAAGTGGTTTGGTTTCTGTTTTTTAAGTAACTTTTTCCCCTAAAAAACTAGAGTGGCTCCGAAGCCTCTTGATTTTGGAGTCTGGGGTGGAATCCCGATGGTGACATTTCTGTCTGGGTTGGGGTAGAGGCTGGCCTCCACAGGCACCAGGCCTTGTAGGGCAGGGGGTCTGCAGCGACCCTGGCCCTGGCCGAGGTGGGAGGACACAGTGCCTGGCATTTGGGGTTAAAGGGAATTTGCTGGACCGAGGTCCTCCTGAGCCCAAGCCCCGTCACTCTCACGGTCCCTCGCCAGCTGCCGTGGCCACGGCTGCATCTCCCCTGTCACTCCTCCAAGGTCAGCCACTTGTCTTTCGAAGGACCCCCCGCCCTGCCTGTTCTCACCCTCAGCTTCCTCCAGCCTCAGCCTGGTCCCTGCAGCCTCCTGAGATCAAAGACTCCGTTTCCCAGCATCCTTTGCAGCGGGGCCACGTCCAAGTGCACGTCCTGGGGGGCTGCCCACCCACCTGAAGGACTCCGACCCAGCGGGCCGGGGGCACAGGTCCCAGGGAAGGCCCAGAGCAAGGTGCAGGCCTGCCCCTCCCTAGGCTGTGCCAGCCTCCTTAGCCACCCTTGCGGGCTCCGTGCCGACTGCAGGAGACTGGCCAGGAGTGGGGATCACGGTGAGGACGACCTGGGGTGCCAGGGCCAGCGCCCGTGCAAAGGGAATCGTGGTCCCCGATGTGATGCCCCACGAGGACGCTCCTGCAGGGGCAGGGGCAGGACCCGACCCGCCCGGGGGCGAGGGCTGGGGTTCGCCCACCGGGCCCAGCTCGTGGTGGGCACCCCTTGCAGTGGAGGCATGAAGAGGGCTGTAACCATGCGCGGCTGTCACATGGGACAAAGGAGCGGCGGCCGCTGGGCCACGCCTTTGGGTCTGGACCTCAGCCCGGCTGCAGGCTGGTGCCCAGGTCCCCACCCTCCCTCTCGCCCCCCTGCCCACCATCTCTGCTGTTTCCTAACCCTCCTCGTGTCCCTTCCCCATCTCTCCATCCTTCTCTCTCCTCCTCTTGGGAGCTGTAGTGAGTTGCACAGGGTCCCCCAAACTCACGTCCCAGAACCTCACTTGGAAACAGGGTCTCTGCCGATGTCACTAGTGAAGATGGGGTCACCCTGGGTCGGGTGGCCCTCAATGCAGTGACTGGCGTCCTTGTAAGGGAAGCAGAGCGCCAGAGACTGAGGGCTGTGGGCTGCACCAGGGGCCACCTACAGCCACCAGAAGCTGGAAGAGACACGGAAAGGTCAGGGAAGCAGCCCTGCCGACGACTTCATCTTGGACTCTGGCCCTCCAGACGGAGGAGTGGGGTTCTGTTGTTTAAGCCGCCCAGCCCCTCCCAGGAGCACACAGACTCAAGCCTGGGTGAGTCCCGCCGCCACCCCCCATGGCAGGCAGACCCCGCACAGAGGCCCTGCCTGTCGGGGTCCCTGGCTCTGGGCCCAGCAGCCCTCCCAGGCTGCATTTTAGCCAAATCACAGTGTCCTTTTCTGGGTTCAGGTGAGGTGGACCGGCCCTGGCTCTGCTGAGAGCCCATGGGGCAGTGCATTTGGGACATTTTGAATCACAGGTGCACAGCTGTGTTCTCTGAGAAACGCTCCTTCCTCTAGGCCAGCAGCTTCCTGAGTCCCCCCTCCAGCTGCCTCTCAGAGCACAGTCCGTGCCTTTGTGGGGCCTACCCCTCCCCCCTTCCCGGTCCCGGCCCAGGAAACCCCACTCTGGTGTGACAGGTGCCCCCCTCCCTGGTCAGCCCCCTCCCAGCAGCCTCGGGCACCTGCGACCTTGGGGTCAGGAGGCCCACAGAGCAGGGATGAGCGATGAGTCACTCTCTGGTTCTGGGGCCAGCGGGTGGGGAGGGCCGGGCTCAGGCCACAGGACAGTGTAAGCAGGCAGAGAAGGACCAGCAAGGGGAGGAGGGAGGGCAGCGGTGGAGGGCGGGAGGACCCTGGCCAGTTCCTGGCCTGCACACTCCTTGGTCACTCTCCCAACACCCAGATCGGGGTCTTTGGAGCGTTGCATCCTGGTGTGGCCCTGCGTCTGGCCCTGACACAGGCTGGCTGACCAGGGGCCTGTGCAGCTCCTGGGCCCTGCAGCTTGTCAATGTCGGTCATGCGGGGCCCATCCCCCGCCCCAGGAAATGTGCACTGTACCCTCCCAACAGGGGTGTGCCGGAAGCACCTCCCCAGAGCTCAGGGTGGGCCGCACCTCTGTCCCAGTGGGTCACTGGGACAAGCCCCTGAATTCCTGACACTGAAGACCCCAGCCTCTTGCTTCTCCCTGATGACGGCAGGACCAACACGGATTCAAGGAAACCGTGCCATGTTTACTAGTAACTACAGAGGCTCTCCTCTTGGGACTCCAGAGTCTGGAAGGGGCCACGGGAAGCTGGGGATCCAGGGGGCGGGGCTGCGTCAGGTCTGGAGAACGGACACGTTGGGGCAGGCAGGGGCTGTGGGCCCCTAGGGGGGCAAGACTGCCCCCTTCAGCCCCAGATGCTCTTTGGGCTGTGGGGCGGGGCGTCTGTCACCAAGGACAGAATCACCCCAGATCACGTAAGCTGCCTTCTCGGTGGAAGCGTCCTCTTTCTGAAAAGTCGGGCCTGGAGGGAGATGCGCACAGGATGTGCCTGTCCGGCACTGGCACTGCCTGGAGCCGCCGGCGGGCCCCGCCGCTGACCAGCGGCCAGCGTCACAGCACTGGGGCTGCGCCGGGCAGTGGCAGAGCAGGGTGGCCTTCTCCTGAGGTTCTCCAAAGCCTCGGCTGCCCTCCCCAGGGTGAGGGCTGCGGTCACGGGGCGGGTCCGAACTGCAGGCAGAAGCTGGCTCCGGCCTTCTCACCTGGCAGGAGGGTGAGGCGCTCGCATCACGCAGCTGCTACTTCCCTCTGTCCCCTGCCCTCGAGACGAGCCTCCATCTGCCGGCCTGGCTCCGCCTCCCCATGGGTGTTCACTGTGCAGCTACTGTGAGCAGGGCTCTGGGGGCAGGGGCCACGGGGCCACAAAGACCAGGACTCCAGCTGCTGGGACGGCCAGGTGGCCTCTGCCCCCACGGCAGTGCCAGCACCTCGGACTCTTGCTCCCGGCCGGCCCCTGACCTGGAACGTTCCCTGGGCCTGACCCTGAACCATGAGTCGCCTCTCCTGTGCCCCGTGCAAGGGGGACCGGGACAGCGGCTCGCTGCCCTGCCCTCCCCGGGAAGGTGACACGGGATCCTCACCCTCAGGTCACTGACCTCTGGGTCCCCATCCATGGTGGGACGTCGAGCAGCGTCCCGCTCACCACCCGTTAGAAGCCAGTAGGAACCCCCAAGAGTGACAACCAAAATGCCTCCACGCTAACCAACGTCCCCTGGGGGACGGGGCCACCCAGGTGAGGACGGACGGGGCAGGGGCAGGGTCCCCGACGGCAATCAGGACGGGCTGAGTGCACCGAGCCCGCGCGCACACTGACCAAAGCTGCCAGACACAGCCACGCCAACTGCCTGTATTCTCCAAAACCAGGCTTCCAGAAACGTCAAAATGTGGCACTCGCACACTGTCCACGACACAGCGTGAGGCGCAAGCCACGGCCCCCAGGGTGGACAGGCCCAGGGTGACCTGTGCGAGCGGCGCAGAGCGCACCGCGGCCCCGGGGGCCAGAGGGAGCGGTGAGGGGCCGTTGGGGCCCAGCGGGGAGATGATGACTCAGGGTCCGGAGCCTGCAGGGCGTGGCCTCGACCGCCCGGGAGCCCAGGGCCCAGGCAGAGCCCGCAAGCACACGCGGGGAGAGCCCCGGGCGGCCGCGTCACGGGGCCTGAGCGGGAGGCCGGCCTAGCCGCTTCCCCAAGAAGGAAATCCCTTCTGATAGGAAAGCTGGAAGCACAGTCTCCCTGCGGCTGCCCTGTCCTGCCGGGCGGAGAACGCCGCCCCGACCAGCTCCAGGGGCCTCTCAGGGTCTGCAGGCTGGACCCCGGGCAGGACGGCGGAGAGGGCCCTAGGTGCACCTGTCCTGGTGTCACATCACAGTCACTGGGGACAGGCCTGCGACCACCTGACGCACCCCACCTGCTGCACTCAGGGGCCCCTCGGGCTTCTTGCTCGAGGCGCCGTGAGTCACCTGCTGTCGTTCTTTGAGGAACCACACTTGTCTTCTAATGCTTTCATGCTCAAGTCTGTGTGGACCCCTCACACCTATTTAAAAGCCACGTGAGGGCTCTTGGGTACAAAGACAGACACACACAACGAACACTGTTGGCTGAGGTCCTGCGCTGAGCCGGCCTTGCTGAGTTTGCTGTAAGTCTGGGTCTGGGGAGCACAGGCCTCACGTGCCCGTCGGTGCTGAATGACCACAGGGGCAGGGGCAACAGACCCGTTTCCTGGGGGCGTGCCCACCAGGGTTACCTGGCAGCCACCTTTGCAGAACCTTCTGGAAACAGTGAACTGCTAGATGCAATGCAGGAATCAACATGGAAACCGCCTGGGCAGGGTCAGGGTGTCGGGCTGCCGCCTCCGTGGACTTGGCCACTGCCCCACTCCAGTCACCCGGGGGCCCAGCGGGCTCCGAGGAACCCGGCACGTGAGGTGAAGTCTCCGTCACGACCGTGCAGGTCCCCAGGGGAGGCCCGCGAGGGGCCCTGGATGACAGTGCGGGGCCGACAGGGGCTGCCCAGCAGGATTCGAGGGAACTGCTTCTGCGTTTGAAGAAAGGCGGCCACGCGGCCGGAAGGCCGCCCCCCGTCCACTCACGGCCCCAGTTTGAAGGACTGTGACGGTCACCTGTCCATGCTGGTGTCTTCTGGAGATGTGTGTCCCAGCCCTGCCTGCCTGTCCCCCGCAGCGGAACCCCGGGCCACCACGCCCAGCTGCACCGCCCAGCACAGACCTTCTCCCAAAATTCCACTGTTTTTGTTTTTTCATTGTGTTTTTGAGGAGGGAAACCTAGCTTTTGACCAACAAATGAGGTCGGGTTTTCCTCCCAGGGAGTGTTCTGGAGGGACATGAGTTCCAGGGGTTTGTCTGGTGCCGCCCGCTCAGTGCTTCAGGACGCATCTGCACAGACGCCGGGTCCTCAGGGCGGAGGTGGGGCAGGAGACTGACCGGCAGAGCCAGCACGTGGCCCCTGAACCTGGAGCGAACACGGCCTAGCGCAGGTCATCCCGGAAGAGAGTGGCCTCAGGAGCCCGTCCAGTCCAGGATGCTGAGAAGCGCCGCAGGCTCTCGGGGGCTGGTGGCGGAAAGGAGCCGTCACAACCCTTTCCTTGTTCTGTGTTTGGCAGCGAAGGTGGGCAGCCCACCTACTTGGGGGCACACGTAACCCCGAGGAGTTGCCGACCTTTTGAAAGGGCTGCCAGGATCAGGTCAGTGCCCGCCACGTGCTCCCTGGGGTCAGCATGGCCCTTCCAGGGGGCGCCACAAGGCCAGGTGGCCCAGTGTCCGTGCAGCCCCCAATACGGGTGCCGATGGTGTCCTCTGTCCAGCCTGCCCGGGTCAATTCTCGAGCTGCCACCCGACGTCCCCACTGGTGGCACGTCCTGGGGGAGCTCTCATCACACGTGCTCTTGGAAGGAAAGAGGAGAGGGGCGTGAGCACAGAGCTGGCTCATTCTCTCTGCAAGCAGAGACTCATCTTCTCAGGAACCAGGACGGTGAAAACAGGGTTGAAAACGCCTGCAGACGGGCGCTGCATCGGACTCTCGGGTCAGCAGGCCCGGGTTCTTTAGCGAGCTGTGTCCCGCATCGTCTGAAAGCGGCCTCGGAAGGGAATCTGCTGCAGCCCCAGGCAGCCGCGTGCCCCGGAATCACCTGGGTGAACAGGTGGGCGGCCACTGCCGTGTGGGTCGTGCTCACCTCGGGCCCACCCTCCCCTGACGACCCTTCTCACAGGTGGAGAAACGGGGCTCAGGGCATGGTCGTTGGCCTCAGGCGTGGAGCCCGCTGGCCTGACCACCAAGGCCTGGCAGCCCGAGGCACCTGCCAGTAGGAAACCGAAACTGAAGGCCCTGCGTGTGGCTACTTTCCCAAACTGGGGCGGGAATCACTCTGACCTTCGCTCTGGGACCGTGAGGTGCCGAACAAAGGGTCTGGACTCACTGGAGAGGCCCCGCCCCCGAGGGGTGGGGCTGAGACGAGGGAGAACAGGAGGACGAGCCGGGCAGCTGGGGAGGGGCAGCGGGGCTGTGGTCCCAGGCTCTCTGCTGACATGGACGCGCGGCTGTACATTTGGAAAATCCCAGCACAGTGTCAGCGAGAGGACAGGCTTACACGCCAAGGAAGGCCGGGGGACAGGCCTTCGCTTGGGATTTCACCGTCTCTGAAACTGGAAACGCCTATTTCCTGGTCATCGAGTAGCACCCGTGCTGAAAGGCGGGCACTGAGAGAGTGGAGCGCCCAGCTCGCCCGAGCCCGTGGACCCACGCTTCCTCCACGGGTCTCCTTCCCTCCTGGCAAACTGACCCGTGAGCTCCAGCTCCGGCCTCGCAGCCTGGGCGCCTGTTGGGACAAACCAGAAACACTCAGGGCGGGCTGTGAGGGGGCCTCTCTGAAGACCCCAGGGCCCCGCACTCAGCAGCGCCCCACTCCACGCTCCTCTGGCTTCCTGCTCGGGTGAGGGCTCCCCAGGCCGCCCTCATTTCCAGGACGAGACTTTGTAAGAGGTCAGGGTGGGAAACGCTTCAAGGTGCTCAAGGGCCTTCAGCAGCCTGGCTGGGTCGGCAGTGGGGCCGTGGGCAGTATTTCTGGGCAGACGGCACTGGCAACCAAGTGGCAGCTCCAGGCGGCACGTAGCAACCCCTCCCGTCGGGCAGAGCTCCCACTGTGCGCAGGCTCCGTAATCCAGCCGCGCTCCCTTCCACACCCTCCCAGGAGTCCAGGAGGAGCCCGACCTGGTTAATAAGACCTTGGGGATGCCCGCTGACCTCCACCACCAGGCCGACCGGGGGAGACTGTGCTGGCCCCTCCCCAAGGGGTTCCCCCGAGGCCCCAGTCCTCAGGCCCTCTTGTGACACCTGGGTGGTCCCAGGGTCCACATTCTAGGCTCTTCTGCTCCCCACTGTGAGTTCTGCTTCTTCGTTTTACTCAGTCAAAACCCAGACTTTCTGGATCTGTCTTCGAGCTTGGCCAGAACTGGACAGACGGCCTTGAGGGACTGAAGGCCACTCGGCTTCCACAGACACACCACTCGGAGTCTGCCGTCCCCCCCAGACCCAGAGACCGGACTTCCCTTCTGGGGCGCAGCTGTGTCAGGATCTCGGAGGCGGAGGTCACACCAGGGGCACTGGGGCTGCTATCCTCACACACGTGAGCACTATTAAAGCATGCTTCCCGTGAGAGCGGCACCACGCAGAGCTTGGAAACATCCTGGGAAAGGCCAGCCCTCACCCCAACAAAGTAAGTGTGCGCTGTCTGCAGCGCGGGCTTCTCTGATACCTGCGTAGCTTCTGTAGGGACATCTCCGCCTGCACAGCCAGCCCGTGGCCACGGCCACGGCCACGGCCACGACTAGCACAGCAAGGACGCTGAGAACCGGCCGGTTCACCGCATCTTGGGTGTCGTCCACTGGGTCCTCTGTGATGCTGTCCTTGGTTCCCGTGAACATTTCTGCAGGAAAGGAAAGTAACCCAGGACTTACAGGGTCAGGAGGAAAAGGGGGTTTCTTCATCCTGAAGGAGCGAGTCCTAAGGGAAGTACTGATCCACCAGACTTCCCCAGAGGTGTTTTGTGATTTTTAAGCTATAAAGCTGATGGAGAGAAGGGTTTCCCCCTTCAGGTGACCCTTCGTCTCTTTCTGGGCTGTCCTTCCTCCTCACCCTACCTGCGTGACCTGTAATCCCAGCCCTTCCTAAAGGTCCACACCTGGGAATGGGTGTGGTGGGAAGCACAGTCTTCCTGGCTTTTTTTTTTTTGCGGGGGTGGGGGGGTACGCGGGCCTCTCCCTGCTGTGGCCTCTCCCGTTGTGGAGCACAGGCTCCGGACGCGCAGGCTCAGCGGCCACGGCTCACGGGCCCAGCCGCTCCGCGGCATGTGGGATCCTCCCGGACCGGGGCACGAACCTGCGTCCCCTGCATCGGCAGGCGGACTCTCAACCACTGCGCCACCAGGGAAGCCCTTCCTGGCTTTTTAAAGTAAACTTAATTTAATTAATTCTTTCTAGCTTAATTGCTGGCTTTAAAAAAAATGATGGTGAAATTCACATAACATAAAATTAATCATTTTAAAAGGAACAATTCAGTGGCATCTAGTACGTTCACAAGGTCACGCAGCCAAAACCATTATCTAATTCCAGAACTTTCCACCACCACAAAAGGAAACCCCCTTCCCATCAGTGGTCACTTCCCATCCTCTCTCCCAGCCCCTGGCAAACTCTAATCTACCTTCTGTCTGTTTGGATTTACCTATACGGGCCATTTCGTACAAATGGAATCATACACTATGCGGCCTTCTGTGTCTGGCTTCTCTCACTGAGCGTCACCTGCACGGTTCATCCACATTGCAGCGTGGTCAGTGCCTCATTCCTTTTCGTGGCTGAGTAATGCTCCACTGTGTGGATGGACGCATCCCTTCATCCATCCGTGGACACTTGGGTTGCTCCCACCTTTTGGCTATTGTGAATGAGCTGCTGTGAACACTTATGTACAAGTATTTGTTTGATTCTCGTTTCCAGCGCTCTGGGGCGCACACCTAGGGGTGGAATTGCTGGGTCACAGGCTAAGTTTTTTTTTTTTAGGCTACGGACATGCAGGCTCAGTGGCCGTGGCTCACGGGCCCAGCTGCTCCGCGGCATGTGGGATCTTCCCGGACCAGGGCACGAACCCGCGTCCCCTGATCGGCAGGCGGACTCCCGACCACTGCGCCACCAGGGAAGCCCCACAGGCTAAGTTTTAAGGAACTAGCAGATTGCTCTTCACGGCGGCTGCACCATTTCCCGTCCCACTGGCAGTGCACGAGGGGGCCAATCCTCCTGTCCCAGTGCCCAACCATTGTGCCCTTCCCTGGGCAGCTTTTTACAAGTGTCCCGTGTTTGCCGAAACCCGAAGGAGCCATGAGCCAGACAGTGGCTAGGCCTCCCACGCACCTTAGAACCATCTGGAAGCTTTTCAACATGTCCTGTTGCCTGGACAGCCCAGAAGTGCTGATTCAGAGGGTCTGGGCACAGGGCGGGGTGATGGGGGTTGACAGGCTTCCCAGTTGTCCCCCAGAGCAGCTGGGCTGAGACTACGGCCCCAGGAGACCCTCCCATTCCCCTTCCCCTGCACCCGGCTGCCCTGCTGGGACGCAGAGGCCAGCGGAGGCCTCTGGTGCAGCCAGAAGACCGTGACCGCTGAGTCCCAGGGCTGCGCCTGCATTCCAGGAAGGCGAGTGCCCGGGCGCGGGGGCTCCCGGCAGCTGGGCAGCAGGCAGGCCCCCGACACCCCCATCCTCCAGCTCTCCTGCCCCTCCTTCCCTGGCGTCTCAACGCTGCTGACAGGGACACACAGGCTGAGAGAGCCTGTGGCTTCTACGAAGGAGTCACCCGCCTGCACCCTTCCACAGGGGGCCTGGGACGGCAGCCAGGCCCAGCTGGACCCCCTGGTGGAGGAGGGGTTCTGGTTTCCCAGGGGGCACACGTCTGAAGAGCTGGGGTGGTGGCTGTGCAGGAGGGGCTTCAATCCTGATGCTGCCGCCGCCTTACCTGCAGCTTCTGAAGCGTTACATGACCTTTCGGAGACTCAGTCCCTCATCTGTGAAACGGGTCCCCAAAACTGACGCCCCCCCCCACCAGGTGCATGAGGATTAAGTGCCCCGAGCACCTGGCCGGCCCCTGCCCTCCGCCGCACGGTGATGTCTGTCCCCCCTCGCCCTGCCACCACCTCTGAAGCCGCTGCTGAGTCACCTCATAGGGGCTTGTCTCCCACCTGAGAGGATCCCCCAAGTCGCCCCTGGCCCCAGCCTTGGGTCGGGGTCAGTGCGCAGACCCCGGGACCTTACCCGTCTGGCCGCTGGTCAGGTTCTGGTGAAGAAGCACGTTCTCAATGCAGCAGCCCACGTCGACGGGGGGGCTCCGCCCAATCCGCAGGACGCTGACCACGTTGTACAGGCCCCGCGCGTTTAGGGACACGGTGCTGTTCTGCAGGGCGTCGTCCAGCAGGCTGTTGTCTGTCTTGTTGATCCAGTACACTTTGGGCCACGGGTAGCCATTCGTGGACGTGCACGTGAAGACCAGCTCCTCGTCCTGGGATGGGCCGCTGACCACCGGCATGCTGTAGTTTGCTGCAGGGGAGGGAACGGGCTGAGGGCTGCCAGGTTCCGAAGGTCACAGAAGCGGGGGGGACACGGTGCCACGGGCCAGGGTAGCAGGGAGGCAGCCGTCGCGCCCCAGACGCCGGAGCAGGGCCGGGACCAAGGCTGTGGTCTGGGCAGCAGCACAGGCCCTGTTCTACCAGTCACGCCCCCCAACCCACCAGTAGGGGCGCTATGAGCCGGGCGGGCAGTGACCGGCACCCACGTCCCACCCCAAGGAGGTTGGCCTCCTTTGAGTCTAGTGACACGGTCAGCTGACAAGTCACCCGTCTCTCCACCGAACGGTGCCCCGAGCCACTTGGTGGAGGGCTTTAATTTTCTTCCTAAACTCTGATCTCATTTAGTGCCTTATACCGCTCCCTCCTAATTTCATGAAAACATCTCGTTTGGGTTGAGTTGGAGAGTTTCGAGGCAAGGACAGCAAGCTTAGGAGCTCCTGTGAGGAGGGAGGCACCTCGGCTACTGGAAAACTGTCTTATGAGCCGAACGATATTTCCACCACCTAAGCCGCACACCTGGTTTAAACAGAACCCCGCTAGGGGGATCTGGATTTCCTCTAAGGGAAGACACGGGTGAATGAGCCGCAGAAAACAGGTCTCACTGACACTTCTTCCGGGCCGTAAGGCTGGGCTGGAATCAACTCGGCAGCTCCGCCGTCTTACCTGCCACGTTTAGCGTGACCGTGACTTCCAAAATCTTTTCTAATTCTAAGGATTTCCGAAACACCAGGCAGTTGAACTTCTGCTCGTCCTGGGGAGTGACATTGTGCAGGTGCAGAGAGAAGTCGCCCTGCTTCATGCCGTCCAGGGACAGCCGGGCCCGGTCTTTGTAGTGGTTGTTAACGTGGCCGGCAGAGCTGTTTCCCGAGAGGTAGTAAGTCACCACAGAGTTGGTGTTCTGTTTGCCCGGCACGCTGATTTGCCAGTAAACGTAAAGGTCATTTAAATCGAAGGTGTTTCCTTTGGGGTAAATGCAGCTGAGCCAGACGTCACTGCCCACCATCGCTCTGATTGCTTCTTCTTGAATCTCTGCAAACATCCAAAGAGAACAGAATTCATCTTCCGCGCTTGACGCGTAACTTTGAACTCACCCTTTGGAGGGACGGGGGAGCTTCTGGGTTGCAAGACTCAAACCCCAATTCTGACTCATTTCAGTAGGAAAGGAATGTATTAGTAATAAGATGCACATAGGAAAGCAACAATAGTTTAAAAATTCGGACACGGGCGGTAAGCTGCTCTGCTGTATCACCAGGGTCGGTTTCCAGTCATCATGCCGGGAGCCAGCCAGGACTCCTGCCTCTTTTTACTACTTCTTGGGAGTTTACAATGAATTCAGAATAAAAAGATGTTTTTAAAAAACTCAGACATTTGAAAAGAAAACATCAGCTTCTCAACAACATCATTATAGGAGTGTTTGCAACTCCATCAGAGAAGGCCCGGCGAGGTTCTGTGGTCTGTTGCAACGGCTCAAATGCCAGCAGGGAAAGTGGCCGTGTGCCCTGACCCGCCGCCCTGTGGGCTGGAAGGCCAGGCAAGGCCTCAGTCTCCGCTGCGCTGCCATATCCCCGTTCTGCACTCTTCTGGAAGCTGGTGGCTTTGGGGAGCAAAGGGGTCACGGGAAACAGGAAGCCCAGCTCCCAGCTCCTCTGGAAAGCGGAGGTTCTGAAACACTTGGGGGGAACTGCGCTCTGCCTGTCCCAAACACGACACAAAAGGAGAACCACGGGGTCTGGCCGAGCCCTCCCCTTTGTGGCTCTCAATGCCACACATTACCCTGGGCTTGGGGGCCCCGTTTTCTCACAAGGGCCCCTGGAAAAGCAAGCAGGGCTGTGGGGAGGACCCCACTGACACCTGTACCCCGCGGTCCTCACTGCTCAGAACTGAAGGGCTTGGAAGGCTCCAGCAAGAGCACCGTCTGCACTTACCAGCTCGCAGGCCACAGAGTAGCAGCAGCAGTAGTCCAGGGCTGGGAAAAAACAACCAGAAAAGGGTGAGTCCCGCTCTCCCCAGTGGGGTCAGGAGCCGGTCACACCCACCATCCCAGTGGGGAATACACCGCAGCCAGGCCATCAGCCCAGGCCACCCAGGCAGCCAGGGATTCAAGGAGCGGACGCAGCACCAACTCCTCCCTGCCCAGCAGGCAAGCCCCAAGGGGCTGGCAGCCCCTGCACGGGACCAGCTCCCACGTTAATAAAACGCCCCTCAAAGCAATTATGAGGGTGTGATAAAGGGTATCAACAGGAATCATCAGCCCCCTGGTGGCCTGGCTTTGCACGGATGGAGTCTAAGAAATTGTATAAAATCGGATAAAAACCCACTTTCGGGGTATTTGAAGTTTGAGAGACAGAGAAGATGTAAGATGCCCCTCCCCCCGCCAGGGTCGGGTGAGCCCCAGGACGACCTTCTGAAGGAACGTGATCTGAAACCAGATCTGCTGGCTCCACTGGAGCTGGTGCACAGCTCAGCCCTGGGGGCCGGCACACCCCTCTCATGACTCCCAGGCTCCTGGCGCGTTCAGCCTGGGAGCCTCTGTACCCCGCATGCCTCAGCGGTGGCCCCTGCCTCACCTGTCACCACTCTGCCCGTGCCCCAGCCCACTCCTCGGTGGGTCAGAGAGGAGAAAGCACAGACGGGGCCCCCTGCTCAGGGGTGTGGGTGGCTGGTGGCTGTGACATGGAAATATTTTTATTTTCCGTTCTTGAGGGAATAGTCTTTCCCTGTATTTCCAACTGGGGAGACTGGGTGGTGGGACCCTGGGGTGGGTGGGTTTTTGGGCTGTGCGTGTGGGACACCTGGGGATGGGGTACCTCACCAGCTCATCAAGGGAAACACAGGCTGCCGATGCTAAGACTGCCCTGAAGGGGGTATTTTGGCAGAAAGTTGTTGCCTCCCCCTCAGCTGGCAAGAGACCAGGAGTGACCAGCTGGCCGGCACCTTCCCCAGTTTGCCTTTGCTGATGCAGGAGGGGGAAAACCCAGGCGTGCGGGGGGCACGTCACCAGTTGGTGGGCACCAGACGGCATTCGAGGTAAATAAGAGCGACCTTGGCACAGCAAACTCACACCCTTCTTTCCTCTGGGCCACCGCCGGGGGCAGGGAGGGGAGGGGGGGGAAGTGAGGGTGGGTCGCTATGTCTTCTCTCCCAGCTTTTCCTCTTTCCCTCCCTCGGCAGGGACCCCGCCCCGGGTACACCCGCGTACTGCCAGCGTCCCGCGCCGCCGGGAGGACAACGCCGGCAGGTAACCACGCCTCCCGCGGCCCCGCGCGGTGCCGCCCCGCTCCCGGAGCCCGAGGCCTCCGCTGTGCCGCCAGGCTCGGTTCCCCGCGCCCAGAGGGCGCGTCCGCGCACACGCTCACCTCCTCGGCCGCATGGTGGGGGCGGAGACCCCGGGCCACGGGGGAACTCGGACGGCGGGAGATCTCGGAGCACTAGAGACCTCGGGCCGCGGAAGCCGTCGGGCCGCGGGAGAGCTCCGAGCACGAGCACAAGCGACCTCGGGTCGCGGGAGCCCTCGGAGCGCCCAGCACTCGCTGCGCTCCCGCCGCGCCTCGGAGGCTCTGGGCGCTGAGCTGGTCGCCGGCTCAGCGCCCTCCCGATCCGGCCCCGCCCCTGGTCCCACCCCCGGCCCGGTCCCTCCCACGGCCTTGGCCACGGGCAGGCGCGAGGGAACGGAAGCTTGGACAGTCACTCCCGAAAGTTCAGCCCTTCCCAGGAGAGGGCGTAAGTCGGGCCCCGCGGGTTGTAGGATGGGGCTCCAGGTCCACCGGGCCTTGAGCCTGGGCGCAGTAGGTACCCCGACAAGTCGGCGGCAGGGAAGGTCCGGTGGAGGAGGGCGGCCGAGCGCGGTGCTGGAGGGCTTGCCCAGCTGGAGGGGCCGTGGGAGGCTCAGTGCTGCCCCGGAGTCGCGCAGAACGTCCGCGCCCCCAAGCGCCCCGGCTCCGCCTGCGCTTGTCCCCCGCCCCAGCGGCCTGAGAGCCGGCGGGGCGCGGCGGGCTGAGAGTCAGGCTCCCGCCCTTCCTCCCGCTCTCGGGACGCAGCCAGGACCTCCAGCGCTTGGTGAAGTCAGAGCTCCAGGACCGTTCAGGGACGAATGAATGAGTGGCAGGAAGGAGGGAGGGAAGGCAGGCCGGCAGGCTCCACCTTCCAGTCCAGCCCTAGTCTCCCCTGAGCCAGCGTTGCTGCCGCGTCCTTTGTCAGTCCTGGGCCACCTGCCGCGGCATATTTGCCTATTAAAGGCTCTGAAAAGCTCACCGCGTGGAAACCAGTTCGTCTTTGCTCCTCCAAGCGTGTGGGACTTCTCGCTCTTTTTTTTTTTTTTTCTGGTCTGGGAAAGGCGGCGCGGAGCCCCGGAGCTGGGGGCAAACGCCCCGTTTCCTTCTTGCCCAGCCCACCCGTTCCACGAGGCCTCCTCTCTTCAGGCCCAGCTGCGTCCTCCTCCCGCACCGGCCAGGTGGGTGCCGGCCAGGCGAGTGGGTGGAGCCGTGAGGCAAGAGGCCGTCCAGCCCCCGGAAGGGCCTGGCCCCCAGGCACCCACCTCAGGCCTGGAGGCTCCTGTCGGGTGGAGGCGCGAGGGGTGTGTCCTGCGGCCCAGGCTGATGGGGGTGCTGAGACCAGCCTTTGGGGCGCAGGACAGGCAGGGTGTAAAGTGAGGGCAGAGCCCACGGGGCTCCCCTGGCCCCAGCCACCTGCACGCTGTCATTCTTATAACAAAGATTTAGTGCCCACCTACCACACGCGGCCTATGTGAGCGCTGAAGAGAAAAGCTTAAAATAAGAGAATCTGCGCCTGGTGGAAGTTAACATTCCCGTGGCGACAAGAGCAAACAAGACAAGGAAGCAGGGCTTCCCTGGTGGCGCAGCGGTCGGGAGTCCGCCTGCCGACGCGGGGGACGCGGGTTCGTGCCCCGGTCCGGGAAGATCCCACATGCCGCGGAGCGGCTGCGCCCGTGAGCCATGGCCGCTGCGCCTGCGCGTCCGGAGCCTGTGCTCCGCAACGGGAGGGGCCACAGCAGGGAGAGGCCCATGTGCCGCAAAAAAAAAAAAAAAAGACAAGGAAGCAAAAGAGCTGGGCTGGGAGATGGGGATGCTGCCGAGGAGGGGGATGGGGGCTGCAGGTGGCCAGGGAGGGAGGTGGGCCTGCGGTCCAAGCGCAGGGACTTCACCCCTCCCAGGTCAGGCTGCAGGTTGGGGCGGGGGGTTTACAGAGGCCAAGCAGGGTCTATCCTCCCTTTGGGGGCAGGGGGAGGAGAAGGGACAGGGGTCCCGGCCAGGACTCCCGTTCAAGTGTCCAGTGAGGGCACAGACAGCCTGAACTTGGGTGGGGGGCATCAGGAAGGGGTTGAAAGATGGGGGCCAGGAGGAAAAGTAAGATCTGGCCAGGAGAGCCGGGCGTGGGTATAAATCAGACCAGAGATGGGATTTCAGGACGCTGCCCATCCCCAGAGCCAGAAAACCAATGCCGCGTCTAGAACAGATGCAGCGGGGACCTTGGTGGGGGGGGGCGGTCACCGTGTCAGGCCCAGCAGGGCCGGAGGGGGCACGATATCGGTGGCCTTAGATCCCCTCCCGCGGGGTTGGCAGCAGCTGGCAGAGGAGGACCGACCCAGCATCACCCACGGGTGAGGAGAAAGGGACAAGGGACCGGCTGGCTCCGACACCTCCCGCCTTCCTGGGTCCAGTCCCGCCCCCACCAAGACCCCCCCGCCGACCCGCAGTGCTGGGGAGTGGAAGGGGTGGACCCCACACACAACCTCGGGTCCTGGGGGACGGAGAGGCCCCCTCGGTTAAAACCTCCCTCGCAGTGTCGGCTCACGTGGAGCGGGGAAGGAAAGGTGCCCAGTCGGCGTCCCGGGCCGCAGCCCTACCGTGCAGCGGGGGCACAGCCCCAGGGCAGCGGGGCAGGGAGCGCGGCGGGCTTCCGGAGGCGAACGCCGCGGCGCGGCCGGCTGCTGTGGGGAAGGGGTCAGGCTTGGCTTCCGGGGCAGCCCTCCTCTCCGGACCCCAGAGGGCCAAGTGCTGCTGCCAGGCCCACCCAAGAGTGGGCACCCTGGGCCCAAGGAGCGCGCTGCCTGTTGAGCGGGCAGGCAAGCGGTAGGGAGTGCAGTGGGGCTGGAAGGGGACGTCCGAGCAGGACGGGGCGGGAGCGGGGGAGGGACACCCCGGGAGCGGGCAGAAGACCAGCCCCAGGCCCCTGAGACCGTAACCCCTCTGTGCCTGTGTTTCCGCATTTGCGAAGTGGCGGTAGCGACAACGTCTTCCTCGTAACGCAGCTAAGTAGGTTCGTGGTTCCTGTGAGTGAGCACACGTAAGGCGTCCGCACCGATGCTGGCACGTGGCTTATAGACAGAGGATTTCAAGACGGATGAGCACAGAGGACGGCCCTCGGGAGACTTCCTGCGGGTGAGCTGAGGTTTTCCTCCCTTGCCTTCACCCGTGACCGTTTCTCAGGCAGCGAGGTGGGTGTGTGTGTTGGGGGTGCCGGAGAGAGAAGCCCACCCGGAAGGCTATCTGGGCCAACCTGGGAACCAAGCCGGAGTTGCTGCTGTGCTGAAGGCCCAAGGCTCTGGGTGCAGACACAGAAGCAAGACCCCATTACCTCAAACTCGGGGCTCAGAACAACAGAAATACACCGTCTCAAGTTCTGGAGGTGGGATGCCTGAACCAGCGCTTCTCCGGGGGGCTGGAGGTGAGGGTCCTTCCCGACTCTTCCGCCCCGGGTGCCCCAGGCGCCCGCCGTCTTGCAGCTGCGTCTCTGCCCCCACGGCAATGGCCTTCTCTATATGGGGTCAGGTCTCCTCTGCCACCCCTGGCGAGGGCCTTGGGGCTCACACGTGATCCAGCACAGTCTCCCCATTTCCATCTCATCACAGCAGCCAAGCCCTCTTTTGCCCATAAGGTGACATTCACAGGTTCTGGGATTTGGGACAGGAACATCTTTCTGGGGTCATTATTCAGATGACCACGGGGGTCACAAGGGGCCTCTGTGGGTGGGATTAGATACTTAGAGGCAGAATCTCAAGGTGTTATAAGGCTGCTTTGAGGGGCTCTGGGCCCCGCCTGGGAGCAGGCTGGCACAGAGCTGACGCCGGCAGACCGGGCCCCCCGGCGCCGGCTGCCTTGGGTGGAAGCAGCTGTTCCCAGCCCTGTCCCGTCAACCGCCGACACGAGTGCCCGTCTCTGTGGTCGGTTTGGGCCCAGGGCTTGGCCTCCCTGGAGGGTCTCATCTGTGCTCAGATGCTCCTGTCCCCACTGGCCCTCCGTGTTTTCTGGGGCTGCCATGACCTTGGTTTCATTACAGACCTTTAGCCCTTGGACAGGAGACCCGTGACATCACAGCCCAGTATTGTCCCCCTGCTAGCCTGGAGAGAAGGTCTTCATGAAGATGAAGATGTTTCTATCGGCCAGGGCTCTGTGTGTGTGTGTGGGTGTGGGTGTGTGTGTGTGAGAGACGGAGAGAGAGAGAGAGAGAGAGAGACAGGAAGAGAGACAGTTTGTTCAAGGAATTGGCTCACGTAATTATGGAGGCCTGATAAACCCAAAACCTTCGGGGTGCGCTGGCCGGCTGGAGGCCCGGGAAGAGCCGTGCTCAGAGAGAATTCCTTCTCGCTCAGGGCAGATTAGGCCTTTGAAGGCTCGGGACTGTCTCAGTCCGACGCGGCCACTATAATGAAATTCCACACACTAGGCAGCTTGTAAACAACAGAAACGTCCTGCTCGAAGTTCTGGAGGCTGGAAGTGGCAGGTCAGGTACTGGCAGGGTCGGGTGAGGGCCCCTTGCACGGTCACACGCTTCTCGTGTGTCCACACGTCGGCAGGGGTGAGGGAGCTCGCTGGGGCCTCTTTTGTAAGGGCACTAATCCCAGTTTGGAGTCACCTCTCAAAGGCCCAACCTCCTAATACGATCACCTTGGAGCTTAGCTTAGGTTAGCATCAACCGATGAGTTCAGACACAGCACCCACCCGCACTGTGGAGGGTAACCTGCTTTACTCAAAGCCCCCTGATTTAAGTATCAATGTGATCCAAAACGCCCTTCACAGAAACCTCTAGGATAATGTTTGAACAAATGTCTGGGCACCGCGGCCCGGCCAAGTCAACACATAAAATTAACCATCACAATTTCTATTCTATTTCAAGATACTTTTAAAACACCCTTCAGGGCTTCCCTGGTGGCGCAGTGGTTGGGAGTCTGCCTGCCGATGCAGGGGACGCGGGTTTGTGCCCCGGTCCGGGAGGATCCCACGTGCCGTGGAGCGGCTGGGCCCGTGAGCCGTGGCCGCTGAGCCTGCGCGTCCGGAGCCTGTGCTCCAGAACGGGAGAGGCCACAGCAGTGAGAGGCCCGCGTACCACAAAAAAAAAAAAAAACAAAAAAAAAACACCACCCTTCAGAAAGTCCAATTGTAGCCCCACCTTTCTTCCACAAACCACTGTCGGCACCAGCAGTGGTCCCAAGCTTCCCCAGGTCACAGTGTAATGCCCAGGACAAGCAGAATCTATGTGCCTGTCTGAGTCTGGGTCCCTTTGGGGAGTTTTCTGGTTAACCTGGAAAGGCCCCTTTGGGATTCATCACATGTGATTTGAAGCCGGCTCTGTCAATGCTCCAATGGTCCTGTCCTCACCAGAGCCCGGGGCAAACTGGGACCCCGCCTTCTGCAAGCAAGTCCGTCTGGGTTAAGGAGGACCAAAGGTTGCATGCTTCACGAGTGGACCTGGCCTTGGCCTCCATGCCCTCTGTTCAGCCTGTCCTACTTGGCTGACTGAGTGGATATCTACACTTTGCAAAGTTTGGGATGTTTCCTGTGGCTCTGATCAGGGTGGGGGATTTTAACCATCAAGGCGCATGGCAGCCGTGATGGCATCGGCTACGGGTACAAATGGCACAGGTGCAGCGCGCGGCTATAACCCTGTGTCCTGCTCGTCTTTCTACATACTTTCCTGTGTCCTACAGAATAAAATAAAGGCGGTGCTTATACACAGAAACACCAAAAGATGACCCACAACTACCATAATAAATATATTTTAACTTCCCAACTGGCACAAAGAAACATTTCCAGCAGCCCAACGTGCCCGGTCATGTCAGGGTCTCGTCCACCGTTAGACCCGAGGCTTCGCCCCCTCCCACCAAAGGTCATGGTGGGAGCGGGGCCCTGTCTCTCCAGACCCAAAGGGATGATGGGCCTGTAGCAATCTCGGGAAATCCAAAGTTAAGCAAATAAAATAATAATTTGAAAAGGAAAAAAGAAACAATGTAAGGAAAGTTGTCTTTGTTCTAGGAAAAGTCTCTCTCTTTTTTTTTTTTTTTTCACGGTGCAATGACTCATTTATAAAGAGGAAGTGAGTTCTGTTGAAAAATACTTGAAATATTCTCTCAGGGGGAGAAAACAGTTCTTCACCAGCGTGGCTGGGCCCTGGGTGGGGGCCTTTGCTCTCTGCCTGTCCCGAGCCAGCAGGGATAATTCCTCCTGGGGACCCAGAGCTGAATGCCTGCTGAGAAGGAGAGCGGGGGCTTGGTACCCGCCCAAGGGCTCCTGGGAGAAAGCTGGGGGGTGCCCGTCTCGCTAGGTTACCCGAGGTCTCTGAGAGAAAGACCCCACCTGCCTTCTGTGAGGTTTTCACCGCGTGGTGGGATGACAAGCATGTCGTGAGCAGTAGGGGACGATGGCTCCCACACCCCTCCTGGGGAGGGGCCTGGCACCCGAGACGGGTGCACAGAGGGTCCCCAAGGGCAGCCCACTGGCCCAGCTCAGCAGGTCTCACTTTCAGGGTGGAGAGGCCACTGCGGAGCAGACCCACAGAGAAGGGAGGGCGGGACTCGTGGGCAAGGCTGGTCAAGCGGTGTTCCCTGGCCCTTCCAAGGGTTCTGCTGCACCCGAGCTGAGCACGGCTGCCTGTGGGCCCCGGGCTGCCTGTGCCGGAGGGCCATGCAGCAGGGACCCCGCTCGTCACGTGATGCAACCCTGGGGACTCAAGTCTCGTGGACGTGGCGCCTGGCACCTTGCTGGACTCGGGGGACATTTCTCGGCTCAGTTTTTGCGGGGGGTGAAGGCCACGGACAAGGTGCCAGAAACACACAGCGCCCCTCTTGGTGCTCTCCCTGCCCACCTCCTTGGGGCAGCTCCACTGTCCAAGGGAGGCCGGTGCTGTCTGAAGGCAGCTGCCCATCATCCCAGCAAAACGGTCCCTACTTCCAGTGAGGGGGTCTCCCTCACGACTGAGACAGTGTGAGCTGAAGGGAAGCACCTCCTGCGTTCCTGGGGCCCAGGCCCCGTCACCCACCTCCAGGGGAGAGAAGTGGGGAGACGCTGTGGAGGAGGTGGGGTGACCCTCAGGTCTTCCGAAGAGATAATGTTTCGGAACCTGCTCCACCTGGCTCCCCACGTCCCCGCCACAGTCCTGGCTGGGGGCCGGGTGGGCGCCACAGCGTGAGCGGGGCGAAAGCTGGCACTGGGAGGTGGTGAAAAGAAGTTTCCAGGCACTGCCGGGGGAGGACCCATGACTTACTGTCCTGGAAGGTGCAGGCAACGTTGGTCCAACACAAGGACGAAGGCCAGATGCACGGGGCTTGGGGGAGGAGACGGCCTTCTCCTCAGGGCTCGGGGGGCTGTGTGTGGCGGGGACAGTGGAGGAGGGCAGGGTCCTGGCAGCAGAAAGGCTGCCTGAAGCGGCGGGGTGGCCGGACCAGGGCTGTGGGTTTGCAGGGCTGGCGAGGGGACGTGCGTGAGAATCGCCAGTCCTGAGAATGTTCCAGGAGCACCGAAGGCCGTGTGTGCGTGTGTGTGCCCGTCTGTGTGTGCATGAATGCGTGTGTGTGCACGTGTGTGTGTGCGTGTCTGTGTGTGTGTGCAAGCTCAAGGCAGGCCTGTTTGAGGGGCTGAAAGAAGCTCAGTGTGGCCCAAACGCACACAGTGGGGCGCCCGTGAGGATGTGAGCTTGTGTGAGTGTGTGCTCTGTGTGTGACGAGTGCGAGCCTGTGAGACAGCAGGTGTGTGCTTGTGAGCGTGGGGCTGTGCAGGGTGAGGCACGTGCCTGGAGCCTGGGCAGCGGGGACCAGGACCGGGACACATGTGCCGCGTGGCTCCCGTCCGGGGGTTCGTCCGGAGGTGAGACGCTCAGAGGCACCAGTGCAGAAGCGGGGAGAAGGTCCCCGAAGTGGAAAGGGGGCACCGCTGACCTTGAGCTTGTCCAGAACTTGTGGGGCGGCCCCTGACCTGGGCACAGAGGCTGCCCCGGGCACGGCTCTGTGTAGAAAACCCTCTGCTCTCTTGCACTCTCAGACTTGTTTCCCTGGTGAACCCGAAGCAGCCTGTGTCCCTCCGAGTTTCCAGGGACACAAGTGCACAGGAAATACCTCTTCACGGCGGGGACGTTGCTCCACACGTGCACGGCGTTCCGGATGGTACAGCCACGGACGTCCTGGATGGTCACCGGCTCAGTGTGAGGGGTAAAAACGCCAACTATGAACTGGGAGACCCACAGTGGGCACGACACCTGAGCCCAGAACAGTGTCCCGGGCCTCCCAGACCGATTATGTCTCCCAGTCGACATTGCTTACATGTCACATCTTTTTCCTTATAAATCACCTTATAAGGAAAAAAGCCGAGATATTATTTTAGACCTTTTAACTGGTAGGTTATTTTCACTCCCACAGGTCACCTGGCCCAGGGACTCCCCGCCTGCTGCATGGCAGAGGTGGATTCCCGTGAAGGTCAAAGAAGTCCTTGCTCTTTGAGCCATGAGATATGTCATGTCAGGCAGATAAGAGGCTCTGCGGGCAGACAGCAGTGTTTCCTCAAGGGCCGATGCTTCACGATGACCACAGGAGCCAAGGGCGTGGCCGGATCCTGGGGCCGCAGTCTCCGTAGAAAGCACCGGAAGGTCAGGGAAGGAGGGGTTGGGGGGGAGTCGTGGCAGGAGGGAGGTCATCCGGTCCCCGACACCCAACCAGGTGGCCTGAACTTCACCTCTCCGGACTTGGAGTGGTGGGGCGTGCAGAAAGGCCCACGTGGACCATTCCCAAGTCTGACCATCCCTGGACACATCAGTCTCCTCCCGTGTCCAGACACCTGGCCGGGAGGAGAGCTCATACGTGGATGTACCATCGGGCGCAGGGCAGAAAGAGACGGTGCTGTATTGGGCACGTCTAGCTATTGCCTGCCATCGGCAGGAATGTGGTTCCACAGCAAGATGGGAGCAGTGACAGGACACGTGGGAAGGTCTCTTTTTTGCCTGCTTCTGATCTGGGACCAATTCCGATCTACCAAATGTGCTCACAAGACGATCAAGAGTCAGCATCCTTGCTGTCCTCCGAGTCTGCAGACGGCTGGCGCCCAGGTTGGGAGCCTGTGCTTTTGGTCTGGACTCGCGGTTACTGTTCATAGATTGTTCAGTAAACAGGTCACCTTACAAGTCTCATGACCGCTGATATGTGGTGACATGTCAGTATTTAAAAATTCCGGGCTTCCCAAAAAGGAGGAATAACCACGGATGCGGAAGAAAGTAGGAGAATCGTGAGGCCACTTTGCTCGACCCTGTGAAAATGATGTTTAAACTTTAATTAAATGGGTGACACTCCGGGAAAACATAACTTACCAAATTGATCTCAGAAAAGACTGAAAATCTTAACAGATGAGTTCCCACAGAAGAGTTGCTCCCATTTTAAAACAACGGCAACAACAACCAGTCCCGGCAATTGCACAGGAAAAGTCTGTCGAATTTTAAAATATTTTTATGAAGCAAACTTAACACGGACATCCCAACCCAATAAAAATAGCACAAAACAAGACAGCCTCACACACTCACCTGTCTCATGCTTGTCAAAGCAGCAAATCCTACGGGAAATGCAGTTCACTGGATTTCAGCAATCTGTCAGAACAGCCACTCCCCACGACCAAGTGGGTATTTTCCAGGAATGCAAAGACAGATCACTATTATGAAATCTATTAGTATATTATATCCTATTAATAGATCTAAAGAAGGAACTTAATTCTCTCCATAGACGTAAAAAAGAACATTTGACAGAATCCAACACTTATTCTTGATAGAATGGCTCAAAAAATAGAAATCAAGGGAAACTTCTGGAAATTTCCTTCACATAGTGAAATGTATCAACCTCAACCTCAAAGCCAGCATCAGCTTAGTAGAGAAACACTGGACACATGTACGTGCAACTCAGGACCCAAGCAGGCATGTCCCATCACTACTGTGGTTCAACGTGAGACAAGAGGTACAAAATTAGAAAGAAAAAACTATCATGACCTGCAGACAATCTGCTCAGATACCCAGAGAGTCTAAGTGAACCAACTATAAACCACTTTCATCCACAAAGTCATCCAAGAAGGCAGCAGAAGCTAACTTAATGTAGAGACGAGATCAATAGTTTCTTGAATCAAACCAGTAAGAAAGATACAAAACCAGTAAGATACAAAATGGAAAATCCCAACTGCATAGGAGGGAAGAAGACAGGACATTTGGGAGCCAAGGCGAGGGAACGCAGAGAGCTGGGGACACCCCGTGGGCAGGTGAGGGGAGCGGCAGCTCGGCCGCCGGGGGGGTGGGGGTCTGCGCGGACACCCTCCCGGGGCAGTGGCAGCATCCCTGAAAACAGCACATGGACCCCGCGGTCTCACTTCCGGAATCCACCCCGCAGATGTCCCCACTCATGCATTGTTTGTAAGAGCAAGAGATTGGAAACAGCCCAACTCTCTGTTCCCGGGAACGGGTTAAAGGCATTTTTCACATCCATACAAAATAAAACTGCAGAAAACAAAACACATACGTCAAGACAAAGAGTGAGAAAGGTACTTTTCCAACAGAACGATTTCCAAGGTCACGGTTAAGTGAAAAAAGCCCGACGCAGGGCAGCGGGGCGGGCAGACGTGTAGGTTTGTGAAGACGTCCTGGAGGTGGCCAAGGACCGAAGACAAGTGCAGTGGGGACAGCAGGGGTGGGGAAGCCAGGAGACTTTCACTGCGGGGACCCCGGGCCTGGCCTGGGGCTGCCCTGTGTGTGGGTCTGCTGGGAGGGCCGGGCCAGGTCAGCCCTGGACAAACCGGTCACTGAGTCCAAAAGTGACGGCTCTAATGGTCAGGACTTGGGCCTGAGGACAGAAACAGCAAGGCTGTCGGTGCCCCAGGATGGGTGTGAGTGTGTGTGTGTGTAACTGACCGGTGCACTGCGCATTGCGGTGTGCGAGTGCGATGCGTATGCACGTGTGAGTGTGCGTGCGCCCAGGTGGGGTGGCGGGGAGGAGAAGGACGTGACCCGAGGTGGCAGGATCCTAAATCCAGGGCAGTGCAAAGGCGCTGTTGGGACCTCAGTGGTGAGACGGCCCTCGTGGGCCCTGTGAACTCTGAAAACCCAGGCCTCGGAACCGGGACCTAAGCGGTGCCCCCCAGGGGCCCCAAGTGTCCCTCGGGGAGGCCGCGGCCCGCACCCACCTCCAGAAAGCGAGTGGCCACGACGCGGTCGTCCTGGGTCAGCACCAGGTTGTCCACGAACATCCAGAAGAAGGGCTGGGGGCTGCCTGGCCGCGGCCTCGCGAACCGCAGGATGCGGTGGAACTGGAACAGGTACCACGCTGGGGTGGGGAGCAATCGGGTGGGTCTGGGCTCTGCCTGGAGGGACCCGGGACGCAAGGGCGGGGCTCTGGTGGGGCGGGGCCGCCTGCTCCCGCAGCTGCAGCCTCCAGGGCACAGGTGCGGGAGGCTGGGCGACACCCCACAGGGACACACAGCCCTGCGGACAGGGTGGGAGGGGCGCCAGGCCGCCCTGGGGTGACGGACCCACTCGCTGTCCTGGCTGCGGTGATGGCTCACAGGGCACTCACTTCAAAACCCACCACGCTGTACTCACTGAATATGGACAATTGACCTATGTCTCTGATACCCCAGTAAAGCTGACTGTTTAAGAATGCAGACGGTTTGCAATTCCTGCCCTCCCTGAGGAGAGCTGGGGTGCGTAGGAGGGCGTGGCGGACAAGAGGCTCTGGAGTCTGAGCAGATGGCCAGGCCTCTTACCTGGGGGCTGGCTGCAGGCGTGGCCCCGCGGGGGCGTAGAGCTGTAGGCGAGGTCGAAGGGGCCCCATGCTTCCACCTGCGGGAGAGCGCAGCTCAGGAGGGCAGAGAGCTCCTCCGGGGCCGGGCACCTTTCCTCTCTGACCGTGTGATTCAGGCTGACCTTCATGGAAGGGGTCGGGGGGCGGTGAAACCCACCGGGTCAGACCCGCCCCTTGGTTCCGGGGGTGCAAGGAGCCCTGCTTTCTCTATCGTCTCAGGGAGGCCGGCCCTCAGCAGAGCCCTGGGAACCCGAGTGCGGTGATTCCTTTGTGCCGGGCACAGACCCTCCAGGGAGAGTGACACGGGGCCCCCAAGGATTCATGCGGATTCTGTGTGTTGCTGGGAAATACAGGTGGAAGCCCTGATGGGTCACTGGGCAGCAGGTAGCCTTCCCTGGCGAGCGTGAGCGCCCCTGCTGCACCTCCCCCGCCCCCCCGCCCTGTCCAGGCCCCCACAATCCCCCCTGAACTGAGACGCGGAGGATTCCCTTCCCCCATCAGGGGCCCAGGTGACAGAGGGACCCAGTTAGAGACTCTAGCCCGTGTCACTCTTCTTGAAAAACAATTGAAAGACCCAAATACTGGATCCCTGGCTTTCTGACAGCAGCCCGTCCAGAGCAGACGTGGCTTCCCTGGACCCTCCCCAAGTCACTTAACAGAAGCCGACACCCGACGTTAGCCTCCGGCCTCACGTGCCCCCGGCCTCACGTGCCCCCGGCCTCACGTGCCTCTGGCCTCACGTGCCCCCGGCCTCACGTGCCCCTGGCCTCACGCGCCTTGTCACAGTCAGCTCTGACCCTGACCCAGGTGCGCTCCTGGTGGCTTCAGCTCCAGTGAAGCCTGCTGACCAGCGCAAGTACAGCAGGGGGTCTGGACAGGGAAGGGGCAAGGGGGCTAGAGGAGGTGAGCGTGGGCTGGGGGCCCGGGACCCGCATCCCAACACTCTACACGAAGGTGGCTGCTGAAATGACCCCAGGAAAGGTTGGGAAGGAAGCAAGGTCTTAGAGGGAACACCCCGCTGTCCCCGAGGACCCGCCAGTGTGCACGTGAAATCCCCCGAAACCCGCGGCCAGGTGTGGCTGTGCAGACGTGGAAGCCGGACGCCCCCACCTCTAGGGTGGGCTGCACGGTGGGAAAGCCCATGTTACAGGCCTCGTGAAAAAGGAGTGAAGCCAGGGCTGGTCGTTGGGGAACTGGGTGATGACGGCACACGTGAGCCACTGTCACCCCTGAGACGCGAAAGCTCATTGCGGGAGGGGGTGTCTAGACACTTGGCCGCGCCAGCGAGAGCCCCCCCACGTCGGATCTGTTCCTGCAGCTCTGCTACTTGGGGAGGGCTCGTGTCACTCTCCAGTCCCGCCTTAACCGTCCTGCCCTGGCAGGGAGGACCCCGCCCTGGGGGGCCTGGGACGAGTGTGTGGGTGGGCACAGGCTCCAGAAATGCTTCCTGGTGGGACGTCCGAAGGGGCCGGAGGGGCAAGAAGAGAGCTGTCCTGGGCTTCGGGGCAGGGCAGACCCCAGGGGGACGGAGGAGGGGGGCGTCTCCAGTCTCAGCCAGGGAGGAGGGCTGGCCCCTGGGACACGGCCCCCCGGCCAGACGGGGAGCAGAGCTGAGAGGCCCTGCCGGCACCCGGGGGGTGAACTGGGTCCCCCCACATTGGCTGCTTCCTTGTTGCCACCTTCTGTGGCCAGTGTTCCGGCCCCTCTGACCCCGTGCCCGTGGTTGTCGGGCTCTGGGGATGACGGGCTTTAATTCTCCTGTGAGAGGCTGTGTGGGCGAGCGGGTGATGGACCAGATCTTCCTTCCCTGAGGCCACAGAGGTGGCGTCCCACCCCTTTCCCATCCGCGGCGGCTCGCGGCCCAGCTGCTGAGTCATTTTTAGGCCCTTCCTCCAAGGCCGCTGTCCAGGACAGCAGGAAATAGCCTTCGAGGGAGCCAGACGTTTCATGACAGCGCTCGGAGAGGGTTTTCAAACAATCCGTGGTGGTTGTGTTCAAGACGCAGCACTTTATTTTAGGAGGGGGAGACCCCCTCCCTAGGCGGCACCATCACAGGTGGTGGGATAGGCCCCTTGGGTTTCAACAAACCGGGCGGGAGCTTTGGCCAACGGTTCTCCTCTGGGCGGTGGGCAGTGGGGGGCTACGGACATGCCTTTCTCAGCTCTCCCGCCGTGGGGGGCCGACACCCCCCCAGGTGGGCCCTGCTGGGGACAGAGTATCCGGGCTGCACCTCCCCCACCCCGTCCAGTCCCCCTCCCCCGACGCACCCCCTCCTCCCCGTCTGCTCTCACTCCTTGGTGCCTGGAGGAGCACAGCAGTACTTACGTCCCTCCTCACTACGTTGGTGACATCATCCAAATGCTTCAGTTTCCCCGGCTCAGAACCATGTTCCAAAAAGCCCAAACTCATCAGCTCTGGGGGGGGAGCAAAGGGGACACACAGGGCCGACGCTGGTTTTTGACCCCATGTGGAACTAAAGGGCTGCCGTTAGCAAGCAGACTTTATCTTTTCAACCGCATTACGGGGGGAGCCAGCAAACTGCACTGAGAACTGATTTCAGAAAGTCAAGCAATTTGTTGCACAGCCAGGCCCTCCTGGCTGCAGCGCCACTCTCTGGGTTAGGAATCCACTGGGTGGTGGCCGTCCACGCTGATGTCACCTGCTCAGGCCGTGTGACACGGCTGGGTTGCAGGGGGAGTCTGCAGCCTGGGCATGGGACAACTAGCCCAGAAAGAATCTTAACAAATTGAACTAAGGATGCATCGTCCGGGCAGGGACTTGAAGGCTGGGCGGCCACGGGCTTCCTTCAGGGGAAAGCCGTGCCCACTCTGTGCGTCTCAGCCCCCAGGTCCCTGACACGGGTGTGCATGAGGCCGCTGTGACCGCACTACACAAGACACGGGGCGTAGCGCCAGAAGTGGGGTGGACGCCCCCCCCATTCCATTTGGCCAGAGACAAGGAGTATTTTCACGGATTCTTCTTACAGCTGCCGGGCCCAGGAGAACCCATAGGATTTCCAAAGGCACCAGCAGGTGGGGTCTGCTCAGGGTACAGAGGGGCAGGACACCCAGGAAGGCTGGAATGCAGCACGTGACCAGTCTGCGCAACCTGGGAGATTCGGGTAGAGAGGGAGGGTGCAGGGAGCCCTGCGAGGGGTGGGGCGGCCCTATACGGCGGCCAGGTGTGTGGAGGTGTCTGAGGTTTGGTGGCCGTGGGCAGGGCTGTCTAGGCAGAGAGTCTGGGCCCCATGGCCCCCACTACAGCATTTCACACCCACCGTCTTGCTACGTGAACTTTCTTTCCAAGGCGTCCCTGCTGAAGGAAGGAGCCCCAGGTGCTCCTCAACCCTCCCCTCCTGAAAATGACCCTCAGGTCCCCAGCCTCAAACATGTAGCAAGTGCATCATAGGGGACATTTCGACCCCACCCACCGCCCACTCCCCTGGTCCCCCGTGGGTCTCGCTCCAGGCAGACCCATCTTCCATTGTCAGTCCTCAGACATCACTGCACCCACCTTTCTTGATGTCCCCAAAAAGGGACAGCACCCGGATGGGCTCTCTCTTCCACACGGGCACAGTTTTGTACATCTCAAGGGGACTCTCCTATTTATTTTTTTTTAAAAAAAGGATGTTCTGATGACTGCTTGGTTGTACAGCCCATGAGTGACAAGAAAAATTCTGGCTCTGCAGAGGCTTTTCCCCTGATGAATGAGGACACACCGGCCGAGGCGGCTGGCCCCACCCTGACTGCACTGACCCCCAGGCCTCCGTGAGACCCCACCCATCGCCCAGGACGAGGGCTTCTGTCCTCCACACCAAGTCCCCAGCCTGGGCCATCTCTAGCAAAGGAAAGGCAGGTGCGAGGGCATTTTCCTGACTGTGAAGGAAGATAATTCTATCCTGAGAGAAACCACTTCCCTTGTATTTCTTGGGAAGAGTCTCAGACCTGGGGGATTCTGAATACCCACGGCCATGGGATTCACCCAACCCCTCTCCGTCCCCTCTGTGGGCTCTGAATGTGGGCCTCAAGCCACACAGCACCCCTGAAGGCTACCAGTGTCAGGCATCTCCCAGGCCAGGCCTGAACCAGCCCCTGAGTCCTGCCATGAAGGAGCCAGGAAGGCCTAGGGTAACACCCGCCCACCCCGCAGGGCACCCGGCAGCAGAGACCCGATGGATCTATTCATGAAACAAGCACCCCAGCGCCACCTGACCCCCAGGAGGTTGCACTTGGGAGTGCCTGCCTCCCACGAACTGTGGATGGGATTCCAGGCCTAGGCAGGGGCACTGCCTGGGGGAGGGGGGTCCCAGGAGACCCTGAGCCCCAGGGGGAAGGGTCTGCCCAGGGCTGGAGCAGGTGGGCACCCAACGCAGGCAGCGAGTGAAGCGGCGGGTGAGTGTAAGGGAGGGCAGGCTGCCCGGAGGAGGAGGCGTGGGGAGGTGAGAAGGGCGGGGCGGAGGGACACTTGCGGACACACGTCCTGGTCCCCCGCGGCAGCCGCAGGAGCAGTGCCTCCTTCCCGCTGTGCTCCGGCTCTAGTGGCAGTAATACCAGCTGTGGGCATCAACCCCTTCTCCCTTCAATGAGAAACTCGTCCTGCAGTCTGCCAGCAAGGGGCCTTTCTGCACCGAGAGGGAGCGTTTCTGCCGCTCACCGGACCGCGAGAAGGCTCTACGGGGAGTGCAGCCACCTTGCTCCGAAAAGCACCATAAAGGTACCTGCTCCCATCTGGTTTCAGGGAGCGCTGGGTGGTGGGGCTACCATGTGCCCCCGTGGTGGCCCAGCAATGCCGTGTGTGGCGACTCCCCAGAACCAGCCTGGCCATGCGCCACAGGGGAGAGAGCCCGAGACCCCAGGCCGCCACGGTGAGCACCCAGCCCTCCCCATCACGTGGCCACCCTCCCTCTGTGCGTCTCTGTCTCCTTCCTTCCTGTTAGATGACACCAATCATTGCATTTCATGTCACCCTCATCCAGGATGACCTTACCTTAAGATTCTTAACTAAATTACGTCTGCAGAGACCCCATTTCCAAAATAGGCCATGTTCACAGGTAACAGAGGTTAGGACGTGGATGTGTCTTTGGGGGACAGAGCTCAACCCACCATGATGAGCCCAAACTCCTGCCTAGCTCCCGGATCCCGACCTTGATCCTGGAGAGGACCCACGTCTGTGCCAGCTGTCTGGGCTGGACCAGGAGAGCCTGCCCGGGCGTTTGCTCCCACTTGCTGGACCTAGAGGCACACCTCTGCTGGGCCCCTCTCCTACGTCCTACAAATGCCTCATTCCCAGGCTTGGAAGAAACAAAACTGCCATGCGAAAGTGATTTGTAGAGGGACTTCCCTGGTGGCACAGTGGTTAGGAATCTGCCCGCCAATGCAGGGAGCACGGGTTCGAGCCCCGGTCTGGGAAGATCCCACGTGCTGCGGAGCAAATAAGCCCGTGCGCCACAACTACTGAGCCTGCGCTCTAGAGCCCGCGAGCCACAACTACTGAACCCCATGTGCCACAACTACCGAAGCCCATGCGCCTAGAGCCTGTGCTCCGCAACAAGAGAAGCCACCACAATGAGAAGCCCACGCACCGCAACGAAGACCCAACGCAGCCAAAAATCAATTAATTAATTTAAAAAAAAGAAAAAAGTTTAAAAAAATAAAGTGACTTGTAGAAGACAGAGCATCTAGCAGACAAAGAGGGGATGAGAAAAGCGCACTTGCTTAAAAGCCCTTAACATCGTTGTGTAAGAGGGAGCGGACGGGCGTTTTGCAGCCCATCACCAGAGGAAAGGAGCCAAGTCCGAGCACCCGCTCCCGCTCCCGCTGTGTCCTCACCGCCTCCCAGTCGGTCGCAGAAGGCCTTCAGCCACCCCCGCCACTTCTTCCTCCTCTGCAGCAGCCCGCTGCGGGGGAAGGACAGGCACAGGAAGCAGACCCAGTTGCTCATGGCCTGCACTTTCCCCGAGGTCCCAGGGCCCACCAGGCTGTCGATGCACTCGAAACAGTAGCACCTGGAGTCAAACAGAGAACCACAGCGACAGGCCTGCCACTGCCTTGGCCGCCAGGTGAAACCCCGGTGGTCCCGCAGGCAGAGGCGAGCCTGCTCCTTGCTCCGGAGTGAGGGGTGGAGGCCACACGCGGGCTCAGGGGAGAAGATGGAGCTGGCAGGGGCTGCAGCCCGGGGAAGGGGGACGGGTCCCTCTTGGGGACCCAGAGCGCCGGGAACCCAGCCATCTGCAGAGGACAGCAGGGGGTCTGTGGGTAGTGACAGATTTCACAGACTCCCCTAAGCCAGCTGGCTCCCTCCTCCAAACTCCAGATCCTGAGAAACCAGGCAAGATCTCTGCAGGAGCGCCCACTGCGGGGGCGGGGCGGGGCTGCAGACTTGGGGCGATGCAGCAGTAAATACCGGGACGCCCGGAACGACTGAGGGGAGGGGACCACGGGTAACGCTTGGGCTGTTAGGTAGCAGGGAATGACTACGCCTCGCCTGACACCAGCTGCGTGGGTTTCCTGTCGCTGCCCTACTTAACCACGGAGGGAGCAGCTATGTCTTGGCGATAAAAACAGAAAGAAAAATCATGAGCACAGATCTTCTGACACACCCTTCCCCTAGGTCACGGCTATTCACCAAATGAAACGTTTGAGCTGGAAATAGAAAGCTTTGGAGAAAGTCATACTTTTGGGAGGTGAACCCCTTTGGACTCTGGGATGCGGAGCTGAGAAGAATGGGAGTTTCCCAGGCTTGTGGGCAGTGGTCCTTCAGCCCTTGCCCGGACCCCCCGGGCCCCTGGCCTCACCGCGTGCAGTCGGGGCTCTTGCAGATGAGCAGCGTCTCTCCCGCACAGCAAATGGAGCAGTAGGACAGGTACCCGTCCTCGTCGTACAAGAAGAGGCACTCCAGGAACTTGTCCTTGGCGAGGGCAAAGCCAGGCTGCCTCCTCTGTTCCAAGGCCTCCACAAAGCCGCCCCATGGCTCCCTGCTTACCTTGCACGGAGTGCACATCCCTCCCTCAAACAGAGGGTGCTGCGTGTGCACCCGGAAACTTCCGCAGCAGATACACATGTCTGAGGCGAAAACCCACAGGGCAACGTGTCACAATGCCGTCAGGCACAGCAACAGACTCAGGAACGAGTTTAACAATAACAAAAAAAAGGCAAGACCTGTACACTGAAAACCACAAACTAGTCCTCAAAGAAATTAATGATCAAACAGATGGGAGGGCATCCCATGTTCATAGATCAGAAGACTAAACAGTGTTAATATGGAGAGCTTCCCCAAATCTGGTTTTGAGAAACCAGATCCTTCTCAAAATCCCAGCTGGCCTTTTCCTTTCTTTCTTTCCTTTTTTTTAGAAATTGCTAAGATGATCCTAAAATTCATATGTAAATGCAGGGGATCCAGAATGGGCAAACTCAAAGAGAAAGAAAGTAGATTTGTGGTTGCCTAGGGTTGAAAGAGGGGAGGCAGAGGGATGAGGAATGAGGACGGACTGTTGATGGGTACCAGTTTCTTTTGCGGATGACGAAAATGCCCTAAAATTAGACTGTAGTGATGGGTACACATATCTGTGATTACGCTAAAAGACGCTGAAGTGTACGCTTCAAATGAAGTGTCAGGGTCCTTGGGGCAGGTGGAGGGGATACGAGCTGGGCGCCAGCGGCATACACTGCCCTCTTCCACGGACGGACAATGAGTGAGGCTGCAAGTCTTTCCTCAGCTGGCTGATGTCCCTTCACCTGGGCAGGTGTGCGATGCTCACCTTCTATGTCTCGCTGGTTAACCTTGACTTCATATGCAATAAGATCTGGAAAAGAAAATAAGTAACCCCTTCCTCTGCCTGTCTCCTAATTTAGACACCTCAAGAGATGAGCCTCACAAGTCCTTGGTGAAGGACTTCTGACGTCACAGGAACCAGAGGATCAGCCCCCCCCGCCCTGTCCCCTCTGCCTTTCATGGCGACATGTTAAACATCTGAGCTGGTGGGGTGGGGTGGGGTGGGGGAGGCTTTGAGTGGGGCCCTTCTGCTCCTGAGTGACGTGGGAGCATTCCAGAAGCCGGGAACCCTAGACTCTGCCCAGGCCTGGGGTCAGCACCCCAAGTGATGGAGGCAGTACCTGCATGAGCCCTCACCTCTGCGGAGCCTGGGTGACGGTGGGGATGACTGCTCGCTGGAGCGCGGGATGATGTCCGTGCTGTGCTCTGCTTCCCGGTCCAGGACTGCAGCAGTGGCCGTGGGGACACCAAACCAGGAGACAGGACGCACACCAGACAGGGAGAAAGTGTCCCATCAGCCTCCGTCTTGGAGCCCCAGACCCCCAGCACGGGGACTGAGCAGACCACCCAGCCCGGCCCCTACCCACCTCCCACCATGACACTCACCCCTCTCGACCCCCAGGGTCAAGGGGCAGGAAGACCAGTGGGGAGCGCCAACCTCGAGAGGGGGCTCGGTGGGCGCAGCAGGTGGGCCGCTTCTCCCCACAAATGGGAGGGCAGGGGGCCTCGAAGGGCCCAGGGTCCACCACGGCCCCTCCCTCCTTCTGTGTCCTCCCTAGCTGTGCACCCCTCAGCCACCCCCATGCTCCTGCCGCCCCACTGTCCCCCAGACCCCAGCCTGTGGTCTCTCCCACCCGACCCTCAAAGACAAGGGGTCTATGGAGAGGGCGAAAGGGCCTCACTGATTTCACAGGGCTGGGGACACGGCTCCCCTTCCAGCAGCGGGGCTGGGTCAGGGTCCGAGCCATCCAGGGTTTCCAGGCTCAGGGTTCCCGGGGAGGAGAGGGCCATGGAACCTGGGAAGGGGCCTTCCAGAAACCAGCAGGAACCGGGGGTGCTGGGCCCGCTGGGCGAAGGGGGTGCGAAGGTGACGTGACGTGCGGGGGCGGGGGAGTGGGGAGGGGCGGGGGAGCCCTCAGTGCCACTGGGTGTTGGCTGGAAGGGTGGGGGGGCTCGCCCCTGTTGGGTGGGGTTAGGGAGTCTGGGGAGGGGGGAGGGTGAGGGGGGGCTCAGTAATGGGGCGCTGAGTGTGGGGTGGGGGGGTGGGGGGCTTAGGGGCGGGGCTGTGGTCTTGAGGGAGGGGCAGGAGGGCAGGTGTGGGCAGAGGGAGGTCAGTGGGCTTAGGGAGATCAAGGGTGGGGGTGAAGGTGCTGGGTGAGGGTTGGGGGGAGTTTACTGCGGTGGGAGGGGCCAAGGGGCAGTGTGGGGGAGGGGCTCAGCTGGGGCCTGGAGGGGGCATAACTCCCCCACCTCTGCTGGGGTGTGGGCTGGGCATCCTGACTTTCCTGGAAAAAGCTCAGCGTGAGGCGGGGGGGTCACTTTGCAGTGAGAAACCTGACAAACACAGCTCTGCCAGGTGGTCAAGGTCGACGTCAAGAGTGGAGTGGACAGTACTGCCCTGGAGGCACTGAGATGAGGATGGCCTGTCACCTCTGTGGGCTCCCTCCCCACGCATGACCCTGCCTCCACCCTTGAGAAAAATACCAGAAAATTCCAGGGGAGGAACAGCGAACAAAATACCTGCCCAGGACTCTTCAAAACTGTCATGCTCATCAAAAGCAGAGAAAATCTGAAAAACCGTCACAGCCAAGAAGAGCGTAAGGAGACATGATGACTAAATGGGACAGAAAAAGGACATTAGGGGAAAACCAAGGGCATCTAGTAGACTACAGCTTATCAGTGTAGTGAATGTTGCATCAGCATTGGTTCATTAATTGTAACAATTGTATCACACTAATGCAAGATGTTAATAATAGGGGAGACTGGGTGGGGTTTGGGGGAATTCTGTCCTAGCTTCACAAATGTTCTGTAGATACAAACTATTCTAAAACAGTTTCTGTTTTTAACGACACAGTACTATTGACCATAGTCACCATGCCGGTATATTGCATCCCTATCTATGGGAATTTATTTATAACTGGAAATTTGTATCTTTTGACCCTCTTCACCCATTCGCCCATCCCTCAGTCCTCACCTCTGGCAACCACCTTCTCTGTTTCTATGATTTTTAAAAAATATTTATTTATTTATTTATTTGGCTGCACCGGGTCTTAGTTGTGGCATGTGGGATCTTTAGTTGTGGCAGGTGGGATCTTTAGTTGTGGCATGTGGGATCTTTAGTTGTGGCATGTGGGATCTTTAGTTGTGGCATGTGGGATCTTTAGTTGTGGCAGGTGGGATCTTTAGTTGTGGCATGTGGGATCTTTAGTTGCAGCGGGATCTAGTTCCCTGACCAGGAATCGAACCTGGGCCCCCTGCATTGGGAGCGCAGAGTTGTAACCATTGGACCACTAGGGAAGTCCCAGGTGTTTTTTTTTTTAATTCCACATGTAAGTGAGATCATATGGTATTTGTCTTTCTCTGTCTGACTTGTTTCACTTAGCATAATGCCCTCAAGGTCAATCCATGTTGTCACAAATGGCAAAATTTCATTCTTTTTTACGGCTGAGTAATATTCCATTGTATACATACACCATATTTTCTTTATCCATTCATCCATTCATGGGCACTTAGGGTGTTTCCATGTCTTGAATACTGTAAACAATGCTGAACGTGGGGGTGCAGATATCTTCTCAAATTAGTGTTTCCTTGTTTTTGGATGAATACCCAGAAATGGAATTGCTGGATCGTATGGTCGTTCTATTTTTTCTTTTTTGAGGAAGCTCCATACTGTTTCCTGTGGTGGCTGCACCAGTTTACATTCTCACAACTGTGCACGAGGGTCCCCTTTTCTCCACACCCTCCCCAGCACTTGTTATTTCTTGTCATTTTGATACTAGCCACTCTGACAGGTGTGAGGTGGTAACTCACTGTGGTCCTGATTTGCAGTTCCCTAACGATTAATGTTGTTGAGCACATTTTCATGTGCCTGTTGGCCATCTGTATGTCTTCTTCGGAAAAACATCTCTCCAGATTCCTTGCCTAGATTTTGTATCAAATTGTTTGTTGTTTTGCTATTGAGCTATATGAATTCTTTATATATTTTGGATATTAACCCCTTATTAGATATATGATTTTCAAATATTTTCTCCCATTCAGTACATTGCATTTTCATTTTGTTGATGGTTTCCTTTGTAGTGCAGAAGATTTTTTAGTATGATTATAGTCTCATTTGTTTATTTTTGCTTTTGTTGCCTTCGCTTTTGGTGTCAAATCCAAAAAACCATTGCCAAGACTGATGTCAAGGAGTTTACCACCTATGTTCTCTTCTAGGAGTTTGTGGTTTCAGGTCTTATGTTCAAGTCTTAAATCCATTTTGAGTTAATTTTTGTGTGTGGTGTAAGATAGTGGTCCAGTTTCATTCTTTGGCATGTAGCTGTCCAGTGTTCCCCAACACCATTAATTGAAGAGACTGTTCTTTCCCCATTGTATATTGGCTCCTTTGTCATAAATTAATTTTCCATATATACGTGGGTTTACTTCTGTGCTTTCTATTCTGTTCCATTGATCTATGTGTCTGTTTTTGTGCCAGTACCATACTGTTTTCATTACAGTAGCTCTGTAACATAGTTTGAAATCAGGGTGTGTGACACCTCTAGCTTTGTTCTTCTTTCTCAAGATTGCTTTGGCAATTCATGGTCTTTGTGGTTCCACATAAATTTTTGGATTGTTTTTTCTATTCCTGTGAAACCTGCCATTGGAATTTTGATAGGGGTTTCATCAAATCTGTAGATTGCCTTGGCTAATATGGTTATTTTAACAATATTAATTCTTTCAATCCATGAGCATATCTTTCTAAATATTTTAGAATATTTATTTGCAAGAGTTTATTAAAACTTTTTTTAGTGGAGGGAAGACAATACTGATGACGACAATGAAATCATTTTCCCCACGTTTGAGCACGTTGTCTTGATTGCCTTCTCCTCCTTTTACTTAGTTTAGCTTTGTTTTTTAACTAGGACACCAGATTAAAAATTATTATAAGGACCAGGAGTGACTGGGGTGCAGGCCTCTCTGTCACCTGACCACACCACCCAACTCCCATGTCACACCCCTGCTCCCCACTCTGCCCTGTCCATGTTGTTCCTGTAACGGAAGGGGAATGTGGGGATTCCAGGGGCCCATTCCAGCTCCACGGAAGGGACTGTCTTCTCGTTTTTGGACCTGAACAGCAGGGAAGGCATCCTGGGGGCAAGATCACCTGGCCTGGTGACGTGGAGCAGAGGCTCCTGGAAGGTTCCACCTAGGGTACATGGACAAGTACGGGAGTGGGGGGAACCCAGGACACTCCCGGGCAGGTGCCTTCCTGTCAGGGTCTCGGGTCACCGTATGCCCTGCTGCAGCTGGGCAGACACCAGCACTGTCTGGGGGGGTGGGGGGGCCCTAGTGGTTTGGAAACAGGCCTCAGAGGAGCTGGCCTCTTGGTGACCAGCTCAGTCTCTGAGGCCACCACCAGCATCAGACCCTGACATGTCAGGACCCTGTGCCGGCCAAGGGTACCTCTGTCCTCACTCATGGACACCCCAGGAAACCCGAAAATCACATGCGTGGGAGCAAAGGGCGGGACACAAAGCAGGCCTCCATCTCCATGGGGACCACCCTCCAGCTCCACCTCCCCCTATGGCCCCGCACCCAGCAGTGGCCACGCTCTGCGAGGGGCAGTTCTGAAGCTTCCTGGGTAAACCCCAGTCCCTCCCAGCCCAGCCCAGTCTGCCCGACAGCCCTGCCTTCCCTGGCCCGGACTTCTGCAGGGCTGGCGCGGGCCCAGCGAGGACCTGCTGACACCCCTGCGTGAGCCTCGGTGGGCCTGTGGTTAGGTCCCGTCTGGCCTGGCGGTCACCCTCTGGGTGCTGGCCTGACAGGGTGACCCACAGCTTGATCTCAGCTCGGTTCAGAGGCTTTTGGGCCCAAAGGCATCCTGAACGGCACCTGACTCCTGTCGGGCTCGGCCCCTCCCCCGAGGCTGTGTACGGCCTAGGAGGAGCCTGTCCTGGTGCCGGGGCACCGACCACCGACCACTCCCCTCCTCCACTGCTCGGTCTTCATGCTATACTTCTGCATTCCTGCACAGCCCCAGAGTAGCAGGGGGTCTCGCAGGCACCTGGAGAGGATTTGGGGGCACAGGAAGCAGAGGGGGGCTGGCAGCGGGCGGAGCCGTGCCTCTGTGAGAGCGTACACTGGTGGGGGGGACGATGGGACCACTGTCCAGAAGCTGCATGAGGGAAGCCACAGGAGCACGAGGGCCATCAGGGACTGGGGTTCAGATCTTTTCCTTTGCCTGCAGGTGTCAGGCCTTGGCTCCTGGCTGCTTGTAGGTCATTCAGGCGGAGGCGCTGCAGAGACCCCCCATCTCCCGGGCTGTGGGCCAGGGCGTGGGATGAAGTGGGGGGTGCAAAGCCCAGCGCCCCCACTAAGCGGGCTCGCGACTCCAGGCCTTCACGCTTTCACTGCATGGTAAGCTCCCAGGGAGACAGGCTCCTGGGGAGACCGGCTGGGCTCAGTCATCCTGCGTGTCTGGAGCTGATTCCCACACTGGTGCTGCAGGCATACAGCTCCACATGCAGTGTCTATAAATGTTCCACGAAGGGAAGAGTCTCTGTTGAAATAGGGTTGGGGGAAGTGGAATGTTAAGTGGGTACATTTCCTGCGGGACTTATCAGAGCCTTTATGATGGAAGGCTCAGGGATGGAAGTTGTGAACCTCCAAGCAGGGGATGGTATACAGCCTGGCCCCGACCGATCTGACCAGGGCATCCTGTTCCCAAGGCTGCCCATGACTGTGCTTCTGGAGGGTGGGAGAAGCTGCTGGCTGTCGACCCAAGGCTGGGCACATTGGCAGGTGGGCTGGTTAGGCCTCAGCACTGACGACTCAGGGCCCAGGGCTGCAGCAGCAGAGGCTGGTGTCCTGTCCCCTCGTCCTGACCCTCATGGTTCCGGCCCCTGTGGGGCAGACTGATGGCCAGTGCCCTTTTCTATCTGGAATGTGCAGCCAGGGCAGGGGAAGGGAACACAGGGACCCGCCCACGTTTCAGTTACCAAAGCAGGTCACATGACCCACCTCACGCTGGTGGGAGGCGAGTGGTGGTGTGTTGTGATGCTCTTGGGGGAATGGATGGGTGGATGAGCGAACATTCATTCTTCTCCCCGAGACAAAGTGCAGTGGAAGTAAAAGAGGAATTCGCCTTTGTGTTGGCCTGACCACAAGGTGACCCACTGGTCCTCAGGCTCTGGTCTGACCCTCCGCCCAGCCTGCCACTGTCTTGACCAGTAATGATGCTTTACATATGCAGAGAGAGAGGAAGCAGACACTGACAGCTCAGAAGGGCCTGGCCTCACAGCCAGGTGTCCGGGTGGTCCCGGTGGATGCCAGCGACCTCACAGGGCACAGCCTCAGACAGGCCACTCTGTGCAGTGATGAGGGGAGTGGAAAAGACAAGACCCCTTCCCACTCTGTCTGAGCACAAAAGCCAGGGCCTCCGCCACCCACAAAAGTGACCAGACATCCCCCTCTCCTGGCTAAGACGGTGACTGCACATCTTGCCAACTGCCAGCCGAGAGGCCTTAGGGCGCCAGGTCCCTGCCCCTCCCCTTCCCAACAGCACCCCATCCAGAGCTGCCATGGGGGAGCCTGGGTGCAGGGCTGCAGTCTGGGACCCCCGTTCATGGTGACGTCATTGCACTGATGTCCCTGAGAACATGGCAATGACCCACCAGCTTACTGGATTTAACCTGCCCTTCCTCCAAGCCCACTTATGCCAAGGGAGTCCCCTTATAGTACATTTATAAACACTCAGTGGAAAACACCATTTTTATTATCTGTGCACAGGCTATACGTATTTATAGACTGATATTCAAAAAGTCCCAAAGGAGATGGTGAAATGATGCTGGATTCCAGCCCCTGTCGCTGTTGGGCTGTGGAATAAAACTGAGGAAAATCAGGTCTCTCTTCTCTGTTTCTTTTTCTTTTTAAACTCTTGAGTGGTTGTCTTTTTCTTATTGATTTGAGAATTCTCTGTATTAAAGATATTACCTAATCCTCATATACGAGTCACAAATATTTTCTTCAGCTTGTTTTATCGATTTTAATTTTTTAACATTTTTATACACAAGTGTCTTGCATTTGTCTTTTCTGTCATGGTTTTTGCTTCTCCTATCATACTTAAAAATTTCCTCTCCACCACAAAATGATACCAGCATTCATCTTTATTTTAGCATTTTATTTCATTTTGTAAACATATCTTTATTCTAGTCAGGACCTTTTTTGGTGTTTGGCATGCTTTTTGCACTGATTAGTTTGTCTGAAGATGATTCGTCAACGGGTCCATCTACTCCCCCTCCAACATATTCCATGCAAGGCATTTATTACCTAACAATCCACAGTTGTGTTTGGATATCGGGCGAAGCTTTGCATTTCACACCAGCAATCTGTGTCTCTCTGCACCAGTCCTCCTGCCCTCCTCACTGTAGCTTTTTTTTTTTTTTTGCGGTACGCGGGCCTCTCACTGTTGTGGCCTCTCCCCTTGCGGAGCACAGGCTCCGGACACGCAGGCTCAGCGGCCATGGCTCACGGGCCCAGCCACTCCGCGGCATGTGGGATCTTCCCGGACCAGGGCACGAACCCGCGTTGTCCGCATCGGCAGGCGGACTCTCAACCACTGCGCCACCAGGGAAGCCTCTCACTGTAGCTTTTTAATACTTTATCTGGGGCAGCTTTGATCCTCTTCGAAGGTGTCCTGTCTCTTGCTCATTCATCTTCCAAAAGAACACGAGACTCAACTTCTAAACCCCCTTTAGTAATTCAATTGGAATTACATTAGCTTTAGAGAATAATTAAGGAAGAACTGGCTTTTAAAAAAAATTTTATTGAAGTATAGTTGATTTACAATGTGGCATTAATTTCTGCTATACAGCAAAGTGATTTGTTATACATATATATATTCTTTTTCATATTCTTTTCCATTATGGTTTATCGGAGAATACCGAATAGAGTTCCCTGTGCTCTACAGTAGGCCCTTGCTGTTTATCCATTCTATATACACTCGTTTGCATCTGCTGACCCCAAACTCCCACTCCATCCTTCCCCCACCCCCCAGCTCCGTTGGCAACCACAAGTCTGTTCTCTATGTCTGTGGGTCTGTTTCTGTTCCGTAGATATGAAGAACTGCCTTTTAAAATGCAATTAAGAAATGAAATCCAGAAGCATGGTGTATCTTTCTGTTTCTTCTTTTTAAAAAATTGTATATGTTAATTATACCTTAATAAAAAGAGATACCAACAAAAAAATAAATAAATAATAAAAATACATAAAACGTAAAATGTGGGTGCAGCAGATCTCTTCCTAGCTTTATATTTTACTGGGCGCTATGAATAGTTTCCATTATACTTTATTTCCTACTTTTCATGTAAAAACTAATCTGTGCATGTTATTAAATTCAAACCATATTGAAGTGTACAGATGAACTAGTGAAGCCCCATCTCACCATCTCCCACCTGCCCCAGGGCTCACACCCGTTTTGTCTCCTTCCAGACTGAGAGGTTTTATTTTTCCTTCTCTTGTTTTCATCACAATAATCGAGTCACCCTGTGTGCACCGCACTGCAATTTGCAGCACACAGTAAACACCGCGCAGGGCCCCGCAGCCTCCCGCCTTCCCCCTGGCTCGGCCATTATCTGGAGGCGTGGCCTCGATGCTAACCTGTCTCCGCTGAGGGACATTTTGGGGGTTTCCCTTCCTTCACCTTCACACGTAATCTGCAGGGGACTCCCCTTTGACCCCGGAGCAGGTCACCTTTCTGCTTCATTCCCTGCACACTCAGCGGGACGGGAGCTGGGGGGGACCTGCTGGAAGGGATGTCCCCAGAGAACACTGGTGTCAGTGTGCATTTCCACGGCCCACCGTGGCCCAGGTCCCAGCCTGCCAGCCTCCCAGTGGGGCCAGTGGGTGACCAGCATCTGCACGGGGGATTCAGGGCCACAGGCGGAGGCTGAAGACACTGCTGAGGTTATGCCAGCCGGAGGCTCTCTGACCTGGAAACTCCCTCCACGCCTTCTGCTCCTGTACGGTGTTGGCTGGGTCCCCGTCCTGTCACTCCAAGGTCATGCTCTTCCCAGCGCCGGGCCATCGGTACTTCCCAGGCTGGCTCCCCAGCTGGGCGAGGGCTCATCCTCTTGTCCACTTAACATGTCCTGATCCTGCAGAGGACGGGCCTGGCAGGGGCTGGGCAGGGCTGCAGGCTGTGGCCAGGAGATACCAAAACCTAAGAAGATGAAATGGCAACTCCCAGACTCAGAGAAAATACTCAAAACATTTTCACGATATCTGACAAAAATCTGTGTCTAGAATATGTAAAGAACTCTGACAAATCAATGATACAAACAAGCCTTTTTTAAAACAGGCAAAAGACTTGAACAGACATTTTGCACAGGAGGATACACCAGTGGCCGAGAGCACAAGAACATTAGTCATCAGGGCAATGCAAATCAAAGCCACAGTGAGACACCACCACATACCCAGCAGAACAGCCATAATCAGACGTCACCAGGAGTTGGGAAGATGTGGAGCAACTGGAACCCTCACGTGGTGCTGGTGGGAACGCAAAACGGCACAGTTGTTCTGGAAAACTCTGCGCTCCCTAAATTCATATCTACCCTATGGCCCAGGAATTCCACCCCTAGCTATCTACTTACCCAAGAGAAATAAACCCCTTGGTCCAGATGTCCTCAACAGGTGAGCGGATGAACAAGCTTGGGAGGTCCGGACAGTGGAAGGAATGAAGAACCAGTGCTCACAGCCGCATGGAAGAACCCAGACGCACTCAGAGCGAAAGAAGTCAAATGGGTAAAGTTTCATACCAGACTGTTCCCTTTATAGAAATTTCCAGAACAGGCAAAAGGAATCCACAGTGACCCAAATTAGATCAGAGGTCCCTTCCAGGAGGTGGCGCCCAGGAACTTTCTGGAGAGATGGAAATGCTCTGTATGGCGATAGGGGTGTGAGTTACACGGGTGGGCCCATGTGCCAGACGCAGACGGGCACTCAGATCTGTGCACTGCACGGCAGGGAAACCAAAGCTCAGTAAAGGCAAATCGGGGACTCAGCAAGGAGAGGAGCTTGCAGCTTCATCTTGTCATGGCTGTAGTGCTCTAGAATTTCTACCGAAAATAAAGGTCGATTTTATAGAACCAGTGGTCAAAGAGCAGAACAAGAGACTCCCAGCCTTGCCCCACCCCACCCCACAGGCCTTGTGGAAACACAGGTTGCTGGACCCGCCCCAGAGCATCCGACTCTGCAGACCTGGGACTCTGCATTCCCAGCTCCCAGGCACTGTGGAGCCCGAGCCCGACAGAGGGGCGGGCCGTGAACTGGCCGCGCTCCCGGCCACACGTTCCGGGGGCCACGCGAGACCATAGGTGGCTGCAGGCCTCCCTCCCACCTGCACCACGTGATCCCCGCCTGGGCTGGGTCCCTCCCCAGGTGCGCACGCGCTGGGCTTCCCCCTACGCCGCTGCCCTTCGCAGGGGGTGTGCGCCTCGCAGCCCTGCCCCCCACCTGCTCCCCTCTCCTGGGCTGCACCCCACTCCTCAAATGGCTCTGGGGTCGGCAAGCTCATTGGCGACCTGTGACTGGCTCAGTCCACAGGCCAGCCCTCAGTCCCACGTCACGTGGTCCACCTGCCAGCCTGACCCTCCCAAGGCTTTCCCATCTCAGCTGACGACGACCCCATCCCTCCCGTTACCAGGGCTCCTCCCTGCTTCTCACACCCACAGCCACCCTTTTCTTTTCCACTCTCTCTTAGTATTTTATTTTATTTTTTAAATTTTTTGTTGGAGTCTAGTTATCTACAGTGTTGTGTTAGTTTCTGCTGTACAGCACAGTGAATCAGTTACGCAGATACATCTATCCGCCCTTTCTTAGATTCTTCTCCCATAGAGGCCATTACAGAGTATTGAGCAGGGTTCCCTGTGCTCTGCAGCAGGTCCTTATTAGTTATCTGTTTTATATATAGTAGTGTGTATATGTCAATCTCAACCTCCCAGTTTATCCCTTCCCCCTCTCCCTCCTTGGTCACCATAAGATTTTTCTACATTAAGCCATAAGGTTATGGTCCCCATAATGTTTTCTGCATTAAGCAAATCCCTCCTCAGACACACCCAGTGTGGGACTGTGCCCCACCCTCCCACCTGGTCCAGGCCACCATCAGCTCTCTGGTCACTGGGGTGGATTCCTGTTGAGTCTCCCTGTCTGGTTTCACTCCGAGAAGGGTCAGACTGCCAGGATGCAGCTCTTATCACCTGCCTGCTCCCCGCTGCTCCCTCCTGCCCACACTGCTGCTCAGGACACACTGGCCTCCTTGCCAGGCAGATGTCTCCACAGGGCCTTTGCACCTGCTGCCGCACCCCCACCCCCACCCCTGGAACACCTGCTCCCCAGAGAGCACATCTTCAAGGGCTCGGTTCAGAGCCCTCCTCTCAGGCTGCCTCCCCTCCCGCTGCTGACGCCACACCTCACACCCACCTCCCCTCCTCCCCACTGCCCTGTTTCCTCACCTGCACTTATGCCTCCAGTACGTATGGGCCTCTTACCTGTTCTGTGCACTGTCAACCCCTCCCACTAGAGTAGGGGCTTCTTGGGCAGGGAGCTTGGTCTGTTTTGTTCTCCTGGAACACTGGCGGGCATGCAGTAGGTGCCAAGTAAATGCTTCCTGTGGGCCATGGAGTCACACATCCACACATCACTTACCAGCCTCCTTCCTACTCTCGCTGCCACGGGCTATGGGCTGAGCTGGGTGGGGCTCCTCGGCCCTTGTCCACACGCGGCACACCTGGCACAGCTGGGATCCAGGGAAGGGAGCATGCCTGCTGTCCTCTCGCTGACACCTTTTACTCAAAGGAGGAAGTGAAGAAACCCTAGATCCTTCTGTCATGGCAAAACCACCTGAGCAGCTGTGCCCAGGCTGGACACGCGTACGTTTAACTCATGCCCGAAGGCAGCAGCGTTAGTCTGGGAAAATGATAGACGTGGTTTTCTCCATTCCTCTTGCTAAGTATAACTCAAACCCCTGGACATTATATACAAAGCTAATAAGAAAACTCTGAAAGGCAGAGAGAGGAGGCAGACCAGCCAGGGCCCTCAGAAAAAGTTGGTGATGAGTCCCCTGTTTTGTTCCGTTTGTAATTTTTGCCTTTCATACCCCAGACCTGCTATTGGAGATGCCAGCAACGCAGAAACACCAACAGGCACAGCCCAAAAGAGCCATCCGATCTGTCGAAGGCCCGAATAGAATAAAAAGGCTGACCCTCCCACAGGCGAGGGGAAGTCCCCCTGCCTGACTGCCTTGAGCTGGGACGTCTTTTCTGGCCTTTGGATTTGAGCTGAAACCTTGTCTCCTCTGGGGTCTCCAGCTCGCTGACTGCAAATCTTGGAACTTCTCAGCCTCCATAACCATGTGAGCCAATTCCTTATAACAAATACATATTATTTATATAATCTCCTATTGGTTCTGTGTCTTTAGAGAACTCTGACTAATGAAGCCTTATTTAAAGTGTTTCAGTGAGCAATTAAAACACATTAGAACAAACGGAAAGTTAGCAACTCTCAGTTAAGAAAGTCTCTGGGGGACTTCCCTGATGGTCCAGCAGTTAAGAGTCTGTGCTTCCACTGCAGGGGGCACGGGTTTGATCCCTGGTCGGGGAACTAAGATCCCACATGCCACAGGGCCAAAAAAAAAGAAAGTTTCAGCAAAAGAAAAAAATATATATATGAATATATATACATATACGTGATATAAAGAAGGGCCAAATGAACATAACTAAATAACTAAAATTTTTAAACCACCATGGAGCGATCAGATGAAAGGATAAATGGACTGGAAGGTAGGACAATAGAAATTACCCAATTCAAACAACACTGAGAAAACAGACTGAAAAAAGTGAACAGAGCCCAAGGGACCTGTAGGGCTACACAAAAGATTTCTGTCCTTAGAGTCCCAGAAGAAGAGGAGAAAGAAGATGGGGCTACACACTACTTGAAGAAACAATGACTGAAAAGTTCCCAAAGTTTGGCAAAAGTCATAAACCCCTATACATTCAGGAAGCTGAACATATAGGATAGAACCAAAGAAATACACACCCAGACGTATCATAGCAAAGATTCTAAAAACTGAAAATATGGAAAACTCTTGAAAGCAATGAGAGAGATCTGACATCTTGCCTATAATAGAAAAAAAAAACAATTTGATAAAAAGTAATAAAGATTTATTTTAAAAAAATCTGAATGGTACCAATTTCAGAAATTACGGAGGCCAGGGACTTCCCTGGTGGCGCAGTGGTTAAGAATCCGCCTGCCAATGCAGGGGACACAGGTTCAAGCCCTGGTCCAGGAAGATCCCATATGTCACAGAGCAACTAAACCCATGCGCCACAACTACTGAGCCTGTGCTCTAGAGCCCGCGAGCCACAACAACTGAGCCCATGTGCCACAACTACTGAAGCCCCCGTGCCCAGAGCCCATGCTCCGCAAAAAGAGAAGCCACTGCAATTAGAAGCCCGCACACCACAACGAAGAGTAGCCCCCACTCGCCACAACTAAAGAAAGCCCATGTGCAGCCGCAAAGACCCAACACAGCCAAAAATAATAATAAATAAATAAATTAATTAATTAATTATTTTTTTTTAAAAAAGAAAGAAATTATGGAGGCCAGAAACAAGGGGCACAATATTTCTCAAGTGCTGAAAGAAGAGCCCTCCCAACCAGGATTCTACATCCAGTGAAAACCTTCTTCAGGGATGAAGAGAAATCAGGTCATTCTCAGATAAAGGAAACTGAAAAAATTTTGCACCAGCAGACCAACCCTAAAAGAGTGGTTAAAGACTGTTCTCTAAACAGAAAGAAAATGATAAAGCAGGAATTCTGGAACATCAGAAAGGAAGAAAGGACAATGAGAAGACTAAAAATATGAGTAAAAACATTTTCTTTCTTCTCTTGAGTTTTAAACATTTATATTTGACAGTGGAAGCAAAAATTATAACACTGATATAGTTCTAAAAGTATTTAGAATAAATATTTAAGAAAATTATATTATAAATGAGGAAGCTAAAAGGATGTAAAGAAAGGTAAGCTTTCTACACTTTACTGAAACTGGTAAAATCTTGACCAGTAGACAGTGATAAGTTATGAATGGATAGTGTAATACCTAGAGCAACTAGTAAAAATTTATGCAAAGAATATAAAATAGATAAACAACAATGTCCTACTGTATAGCACAGGGAACTATACTCAAAATCTTGTAATAAACTATCATGGAAAAGACTATGAAAAATAATATATATATATATACATATATATATATATATAAAGCTGAACCACTTTGTTGTACAGCAGAGGCTAACACAACATTGTAAATTAACCACACTTCAAAATAAATAAATAAGTAAGTTCTGCAAAGAGATACACTCAAAGACACTACAGATAAATCAAAATAGAATTCTGTAAGATGTTCAGGTAACCCACAGGGCAGGAAAAAGTAATCAGAGAAAACAAACAGAAAACAAAAGTAAAATGGCAGATTTAAGCCCAACATATCGATAATTACATTAAACGTAAATGTTATAAACACACAAACTAAAAGAATTTGGCAGAGTCGTTTTAAAAAAATGACCCAACTATATGCTGTGCACAAGAAATTCACTTCATACATAACCATAAAAGTAGATCAGTGGCCACTGTGGTGGCACAGTGGTTGAGAGTCCGCCTGCCAATGCAGGGGACACGGGTTCATGCCCCAGTCCGGGAAGAGCCCACATGCCATGGAGTGGCTGGGCCCGTGACCCATGGCCGCTGAGCCTGCACGTCTGGAGCCTGTGCTCCGTAACGGGAGAGGGAGAGGCCACAACGGTGAGAGGCCCATGTACTGCAAAAAAAAAAAAAGTAGATCAGAAATAACAGGATGGACAAAAACAGGTATATCATGCAAGCACTGATCAAAAGAACCCAGGCATTACTCCATGAATACCAGATAAAGGAGACTTTAAAGCAAAGAAAATGACCAGAACAATGAAAATTGACCCTTCATCATCATGTGATGAAACAGTCAATCTACCAAAAAGACATGCAAGCCTAAATGTGTGTGCAACAAACAACAGAGCAGAAAATACATGAAGCAAAACTCATATAACCTAAAGAAGAAATAGATAAATCCAGTGTAATCGGAGACTTCAAATCCTTCTCTGAGCAATTGATGGAACCATGAGACAAAAAAACAGAGAAGCTCAACATCACCATTGGCCAGCAGGATCTAATCAACATTTATAGAACATGCCCCCCAAATTACAGAATACACATTCTCTTCAAGTGTCCACAGACATAAACCAAGGTAGACCATCTCTTAGGACCTAAAACAAACCTCAACACACTTAGAAGAATTGGAACCACACAGTGTGTGCTCTCTGATCACAGTTTGTGTTCTCTTGGAATCAAACTAGGAATTAGTAGCAGAAAGAGAACAGAAAAGTCTCCAGACACTTGGAAACTAAACATCACGCTTCTAAATAATCCATGGATGAAAGAGAAAGTCTCAAAAAATACACTGAATGAAAAATGAAACCACTACATATCATAGGTTGTGGGATGTGGCTCAATCGGTACTGAGAGAGAGAAGTTTATAGCACTACATGCAGACTTTAGAAGAGAGGGTTACAATTATGCACTCACTTTAAGAACCTACAAGAATAAGAGCAAAATAAACCCAAAGCAAGCAGAAGGAAAAGAATAGTAAAGAGCAGAAATCAATAACATTAAAAATAGAAAAACAACAGGGAAAATCAGTGAAACAAAGAGCTGGTTCTTTGAGAAACATTTTTAAAAAATCAACAAACATCCAGAAAGACTGACCAAAAACAAAACAAAACCAAAACCAAAAAAAAAAAAAAAAAAAGAGGCATGGGCTTCCCTGATGGCGCAGTGGTTGAGAGTCCGCCTGCTGATGCAGGGGACACGGGTTCATGCCCCGGTCTGGGAAGATCCCACATGCCGCGGAGCGGCTGGGCCCATGAGCCATGGCCACTGAGCCTGCACATCCGGAGCCTGTGCTCTGCAATGGGAGAGGCCACAACAGTGAGAGACCTGTGTACTGCAAAAAAAAAAAAAAGAGGCAGAGAAAACACAAATTTCCAATTTTAAAACTGATACAGGCGGTGTCACTGTGGACCCTAAGGACATCAAAAGGAAAATGAGAGGAGATTATGAACAACTCTACACTCATAAATTTGACAACTTGCATGAAATGAACCAATTCTTTAAAAACCACAAACTGCCACAACTAACCTGATATAAAATAATTAGAAAATAGCCCGTAACTATTAAGGAAATTAAATTCCTAATTTAACTCCCCTCAAAAAAAAAAAATCTCCAGACCCAGATGGTTTCACTGGGGTTTCAACCAAACATTTAAAAAAGAATTAACACTAATTCTACACAATCTCTTCCAGAAAATAAAAGAGGATGAATATGGCCTGATTCATTGTATGAAGCTAATATCACTCTAATGCCAAAACCAAACAGACAGTCACAAAAAGAAAACTATAAGCCAAAATACCTTGTGAATGTAAATGCAAAAATCCTTAACAAAATATTAGAAAATCAGATTCAACAAGATATACTATGACCAAGTGGAGTTTATGCCAGGGATGCAAGTTTGGTTCAATATTCAAAACAATCAATCCATGTAATTTGCCATATTAACAGCCTAATGAAGAAAAATGATACGATCATATCAATCAATGCCAAAAAAGCATATAACAAAATTTAATACCCATTCATCATAAAGACTCTCATAAACATAGGAGTAGAAGGGACTTCATAAACTTGATAAAGGCCATCCACAAAAAACCTACAGCTTTTCCTCCAGGATCAGGAACAAGGCAAGGACGTCCACTCTCATCGCTTTTATTCAACATAGTGCTGGGAGCTCTAACCTGTGCAATAAGGCAAGAAAGGGGAATAAAAGGCATACAGATTGGGAGGGAAGAAATCAAACGGTTCCTATTTACAGATGATAAAATTGTCTTTGTAGAAAATCTCAAAACAAAATAAAAACACTCGTAGAATAAATAAAATGAATTCAGCAAGGTTGTAGGATGTAAGATGAACATGTGAAAAATCATTTGTATTCCTAAATGCTAACAATGAATAGACACACAAAAATTAAAAGCACAAAGCTACTTACGCTTGCTCAAAAATTTAAATCTTAAGTGTAAGTATAACAAAACAGGTATAGAACTTGTGTGCTGAAAACTACAAAACATTGATAAAAGAAATCAATTAAGTTCTGAATAAATGGAGAAACATACACACATGGATTAGAAGACAACGTAATAAAGATGCCAATTTTCCCCAAATTGTAACTTCTATCAACATCCTAACAATAATTTTGTAGATAGAGACAAGATTATTCTAAAATTTATATGGAAAATCAAAGAAACAACAGTAGCTAAAACAATTTTGAAAAAAAATAAAATGGGAGGAATTGGTCTACTGGGCTTCAAGATTTATCATATAATTACAGTAGTCAAATATTTGTGGTATGGATGGATGGACATACACAGAGATTAATGGAACAGAATGGAGAACCCAGAAATACATCCACACAAATATGTCCAATTGATTTTTTAAAAATTAATTAATTTTGGGCCTCCCTGGTGGCGCAGTGGTTGAGAGTCCGCCTGCCGATGCAGGGGACGCGGGTTCGTGCCCCGGTCCGGGAAGATCCCACATGTCGCGGAGCGGCTGGGCCCGTGAGCCATGGCCGCTGAGTCTGCGCGTCTGGAGCCTGTGCTCGCAACGGGAGAGGCCACAACAGTGAGAGGCCCGCGTACCGCAAAAAAAAAAAAAAAAAGACTCAGGAATGTGACCCCACAAGGTCGTCTACAGACTCCTGGCCTCACCCCAAGCTATGCATGTGTGGATCTGATCATAAACAGCATATCTAAGACTCTGAAAACTAAAATATCAACTATCATCCAGGTCCCAAACAGGAACCTACATGAGGGGCAGAGCACCAGGAGACGATGGTGAGGGATCAGCCTCACAGCAACAGCACTGCAAAAGCTTCTTAAAAATGGAACTGAAAGGAGTTCCCTGGTGGCCTAGTGGTTAGGATTCAGCACGTTCACTGCCGTGGCCGGGGTTCAGTCCCTGGTCAGGGAACTGAGATCCCAAAAGCTGTGCAACATGGCCAAAAAAAAAAAAAAATGGAACTGATACGGAAGCCACAAACAGAGAAGGCTGGTCAGAACTTGTGACCTGAACCCAACCAGGCTGACCGCTGCTGAAACAAAACATCAACACCTCCCATAAGATTTAAGCAAGACCCAGGGTCTCAAAACATAATATTCAAATGTCCACAATACAACCCCAAAATTACTCAGCCTACAAAGAAACAGGAAAAATCCCAACTCACGTGGGACAAGACAACCAAGAGATTCCAAGGCCAAGATGACACAGATGTGAGAAGTATCTTACAAAGACTTAGAGAAGCTATTTAACGAAGTGCTCAAGAACTAAAAGCAAACACTTGAAATAAATGGTGTGGTAGCAGAATCCTAAAATGGGTCAACGTTTCCTGCCCTAACCCCCGAGACCGATATATAACACCCTGGTCACATTAAGTTGCCTGGTCAAGGCAGTGAGACTCTGCAGATACAATTAAGGTTACTAATCAGCTGACTCTGAGTTAATCAAAAGGGAGTTCATCCAGTTATGCCAAATATAAACCCGTGACCCCATCAAAAACTGAGCTGGGCTTCCCTGGTGGTGCAGTGGTTGAGAGTCCGCCTGCCGATGAAGGGGACACGGGTTCGTTCCCCGGTCTGGGAAGATCCCACATGTCGCGGAGCGGCTGGGCCCGTGAGCCATGGCCGCTGAGCCTGCGCGTCCGGAGCCTGTGCTCCGCAACGGGAGAGGCCACAACAGTGAGAGGCCCGTGTACCGCTAAAAAAAAAAAAAAAAAAATTAATTAATTTTTATTGTGGTAAAATATGCATAACATAAAAGTCACCATTTTAACCATTTGGAAGTTTAAAATTCAGGAGCAATTAGTACATCAAATGTTGTATTAATCATCACCACTGTCTATTCCCAGAACTTTTTCATCTTCCCAAACGGGAACCCCATACTTATTAAGCAGCGACTCCTTCCCCCGCCCCCACCGCCTGGAAGTCTGCTTTTTTCGATTTGCCTGTTCTGGGTATTTCACATACATGAAGTCACACAATAGGTGGCGTCTTTTTTTTTTTTTTGCGGTACACGGGCCTCTCACTGTTGTGGCCTCTCCCGTTGCGGAGCACAGGCTCAGGACGCACAGGCTCAGCGGCCATGGCTCACGGGCCCAGCCGTTCCGCGGCATGTGGGATCCTCCCAGACCGGGGCACGAACCCGTGTCCCCTGCATCGGCAGGCGGACTCTCAACCACTGCGCCACCAGGGAGGCCCAATAGGTGGGGGTCTTATGTCTGACTTATTACACTCAGTCTAGCATTTCTGAGGTTTATGCGTGTTGTAACTGAGTGATACTTTATTGTAGGATGGACCACACTTTATCCATTCTTCTGTAGATGGACAGCTGGGTTGTTTCCATCCTTTGGCTGTTGTGAGTAATGCTGCTATAAACATGTGTGTGCAAGCTTTTGTTGGAGTATCTGTTTCCGATTCTTTTGGGTGTACACTAGGAGTGGAATTGCTGGGTCCTACGGTAATGTTATGTTTAACTCATTGAGGAGACACCAAACATTCTTCCAGAATGGCTGCACCATTTTACATTCCCACCATCAACGTGTGAGGGTTCCGATTTCTCTGCATCTTCTCTAACACTTGTTATTGTCTGTCTTTTGATAATAGCCATCCTAGGGGGCGTGAGGTGGTATCTCATTTGGTTTTAATTTGCATTTTCGTAGCGAGTAATGACGTTGAGCATCTTTTCTTGGGGAAACAGGTGCAGAGAGGGTCACACAGCTAGCTGGAGGACAAGAGAGTGCTAAAGTCCTGGCAGAGAGTCACCAGGAGACCGAGCCTCCCCTGGTGCCCACCAGCCAGGAAGTCCTCAGGGGGCAGGCCAAGGGCCTCTCCTGCTCTGCTCCTCCAGCTGAGGCCTGGGCTGGCATTCTGAGGACCCCGAGGGCATTCTAACTCAGGATTTCTGACCCCTGGGACCCCAGCCCTTTTTGGGGAGCCACAGAGACTGAAGCCCCCATCTGGGGCAAAAGGAGAAGACTGTAGTGTCCAGGCTTCCTTGAGGGGCCAAGGCCAGCAGCCAAGGGACAGGACCCCCTCCTGTTCCCACCCTGCCACTGGGGCCTCCTCCTCCCCGACATCTGGGCATATCTCTCAGGGAGCATTTCCTCCTCCTCGCAAGCTGGGAGTGCCTGACATGACCTGGGCAGCAAAGGAGTGTCCTATGTGTTGAGAGCATGCACCTGGACACCATCCATCCAAGGCCATTTACTAGCTGTGTGACTTTTGTCAAGTTCCTTAACCTCTCTGTGCCTCAATCTCCCTATCTGTAGAATGGGGATGATAATAATGTTGAACGAACAGGGTGGTTCTGGGATTAAGTAAGGGCAATTGCAAAGCTCAGAACAGTGCCTAGTGTGCAGCGGGGCTGGTGTGTCTCATACGTAGCCTCACTGCACTGCAGGAGAAGCTCCTGTGCTTGCTCCCTTGCAGGTGACGGCAGAGGCTCAGAGACTCACTACTGAGGGGTGGGCAAGTTGCTGGGCTGCTCGCTGTCTGGAGGAGGGGCTGAGGCTCAGCCCCGAAGGCAGTGACCTGGCTGAAGGCAGTGCCGGCCCTCGAGGGGCCCCTCTCGCCTCCACACACCCTGGGCCGCTCCAGGTAAGGGGCTGCTATGGAAACCCCCTGCGTAGTGGAAAGTCCGAAACTCTACAGGAGCCTGTTTGCTAATCTCCAAGCCAGAGCCTGGGTGACGCCCGAAGCAGTCAGGCCAGCCTCACGACAGAGGCACCTGCAAGGGTATCAGGGCTTTAAACAGTGAAGTGAAGACTTTGCTCTTCTTGGCAGTTTTTAATTTCCCTTGAACAGTTGGCCTGTGACTAAAGCGTTCCCTAGGGACCGCTCAGCCCCCCAGGGAGAAAAAGCACTGGGTGCGGAGTGACGCTGGGGGAGCATGATGCTGAAAGAATCGGGGTTGTGGGCCAGTCACCCCAAGGCCGCAAACACAGCTCCCTGGCATCCGGGTGCTTCTGCGTGTGAAATTTGGGGTCACGCAGGACAGGCAGTAAAGGCCCCCAAGCCCCACATCTCCACAGCTGCACCCACGGCACTGCAGCCTGTGGGCTCAGCGCCCTGGAGGTGGGCAGTGCCAGGGCCCTGCTCCTGACTCAGTCCCCAGAACGGTCTACAGGAGAGCTAGCCCAAGAGCTCCATGCTCAGGTCCTGGCCCTGGAGATGACAGTGCCCTCAGCCCTCACCACCGCCCCCTGTGCCGGCCCCAGGCTGACGGAGCTCACGTCTCCACCTCCAACACCGCTGCCCCAGGCTTGGAGCAGCCCGAGGCCCAGAACTGAACCGTCAGGGGCCCGGGCCTGGAGGTGGGGACACAAAGGCCGGGCTCCCAGGTCAGGAGGGGACTCACAGCGCCCCACCCCGGACTCCCACCTCAGTGTAACACATGAGGGCCGACGCATGCAGGAAGTCGCGGCGACAGCCCCGTCTCATCAGTCACGCGTCCTCCCCCGCCCCGTGCGGCCGGTCCCAGCCCAGTGCTGGCCCTGACCCCAGGCTTCCTGGAGCCCCCACCCACCCTCCAGCCCCGTCCCCAGGCGCCCAGCTTCTCTCCCTAACACAACCTGGCCAGACAGCTTCCTCCAAAAGTCCTCCCAACTCTGCAGGCTGACCACAGGGATGGTCCTTCCCACTGTGTCTTGCATCCCTGCCCCCTAACCAGACCCCCGAGAGCTCAGCATCTCTGGACGCCCCAGTCCACTGCCCCTGCCCACGAGCTGCCTGGGATGCTCTTCCCATCTCGTGGACTTAGGGACCCCTGCTGCGACCCTCCGGGAAGCCTTCCCTACTTCCCCCCGGAAGCTTCTGTCCCCCAGCCTCTGTCCCCCACTTAGGAAGACTCCTGGGGCGCCCCTTCCTGGGCTGTGAGCCCCACAAAGACAGAGGTTCCCATGGCCCATACACAGGATGTCTGTCCATGGGGCCAGCTGCCTGCTAGAAGCCTTACTTTCTAACACACCTGGAGGAAGTAGAAGGTGGGTATCAGCTGGGGACTCCCAGTGGAGTGTGTTCATTTTAAAAATGAGAGGACTGGACGCAGCCTAAATGCCCACTGGCGGGTGAATGGATAAAGGAGACGGGGTGCATATACACAGTGGAATGTTACTCAACCATGGAAGGGAACGGAATTGGGTCATTTGCAGAGATGTGGACGGACCTAGAGACTGTCATACAGAGTGAAGTAGGTCAGAAAGAGAAAAACAAATATCGTGTATTAACTCATATATGTGGAAGCTAGAAAAATGGTACAGATGAAACTGTGTTTGCAAAGTGGAAATAGAGACACAGACATAGAGAATAAACGTATGGGCACCAAGGGGGGAAAGGGAGGGTGGGATGAATTGGGAGATTGGGACTGACATATATATACTACTGTGTATAAAATAGATAACTAATGAGAACGCGCTGTATAGTACAGGGAACTCCACTTCGCTGTACAGTAGAAACTAACACGACACTGCAGAACAACTATAGCCCAATAATAAAAAAATGAACAAACAGACAAAAAAATGAGAGGACTGAAGGTCAAGGAAGGAAAGCAACTTGCCCAGCAACACCAGCCTCCAGGCAATGCCCAGCTCTGAACCCACTGACATGCACTCGTCATACCCCAATCAGGTGGGTACCTCCTCCTACAGCCCCAGGCTTGAGACCCTGAGCAGCTGCTGCGACGGTGGCAGCGGTGCCCACTCCCCACCAGGGACTCTGCCCCCGCGCAGCCCCGTGGAGGCTTCCCGTGCTGCCTCTCCCAGCTGCTGGGGCACCTGGATAGCCCCTGCTCGTGTCTGACACTGCGCCCCAGGTGAGGGGAAGACACCTGTCCTGGCTTTTCCCCATTCGAACAGGGCCCTGTGGGATGCTGGCTGCAACCGCATTTTGGGAATTGAGTCCAGAGGCTTCTTTAAAAAGGAAAGAAAAGACAGCAGCCTGCTGGCGGGTGCACAAGGGGGCTGGCAGGTGTATGGGACCATCTAGCACTCGGGTTACAGGGAAGTTTCCGTTCCTGCCCCTGAGGAAGCTCCCTGGGCCCTGATTGGCTCGGGCTGAGCGGCTTCTGCTCTCTCCAAGGAGAGCCCGGTATAATAGAAACCCGGGCCGTGAGCTCAGACCCGCGGAGGCCGGAGGAAGCACCTGGGGCTCCCTCTTCCCGGGCCAGGCGTGCCCACCCAGGTGCCCGGCGGCGCAGGGGGTGCGCCAGGGCCAGGAGGCTGACACGGCCTAGACACCCCACAAGTCCAGCGGCACCCCGAGGCCGCGGGACCCCAGGCGGGGAGAGCGGGACCCCAGTCCCGTGTCCCCGACCCTGCAATGATGGGCGAGGCCCGGGCCGGTGGGGACCCGGCGCTGCGCCGCCTCCTGAGGCTGCACCGCACGGAGATAGCCGTGGCCGTGGACAGCGCCTTCCCGCTGCTGCACGCGCTGGTCGACCACGACGTGGTCCCCGAGGACAAATTCCAGGTGGGCCCCTATCCAGACCAGCGACCCAGCAACACGCCCCAGCCTTCCCCACGCCCGCGCCCAGGAGCCGGCAAGGTCGCGGAAGACCCGTTCCAGAGGGACCCTCCCCAGCCCCGCCCCTCCCCACTCTCCCGCCCCCAAGCCCCTCCCGCCCCCAAGCCCCAGCGCCAGGGTAAGGTCCCTGCCGCTAACCCGCAGCCTGCCCCACGCCCCACCCGCCAGCGGAGCGAACGGTCTCCAAGACAAGTTCCGGTGCCCCCCCAGATCCCCAAAGCCCCCTCCCAGCCCTCCCCAAGCCTCCCTCCAAGTTGAGCCCAGTCTCCTAAGATGAATTCCAGGTGGCCCCCCACCTCACCCCAGCACCCCCCTGCCATCCCCACACCTGCCCCAAGCCAAGGGGGTGGACACAGGTGCCCAAGTCTCCAGCGGCCTCCTCGGGGTCAGCATCTGCCCTCTGGTCCCGCAGTGGAGGCGGCAGGAAGGGGCGTACCCGAGAAGGACGGGGCCCCCATTCCCGCTCTGCTTCAGGAGACGCTGCGTCTGAAGGAGAAGGAGGGCTGCCCACAGGCCTTCCACGCGCTCCTCTCGTGGCTCCTGACCCAGGACGCGGCCGTCATCCTGGACTTCTGGAGGGTCCTCTTCAAGGACTACAACCTGGAGAGATACCCCCGGCTGCAGCCCATCCTAGACGGCTTCCCCAAAGGTGGGGGCCCTGGGGGCTGGGTCCCGGCCGCAGCCCATCCTAGACGGCTTCCCCAAAGGTGGGGGGCGCTGGGGGCTGGGTCCCGGCCGCAGCCCATCCTAGACGGCTTCCCCCAAGGTGGGGGCACTGGGTCTGGGTCCCGGCCGGCTCGGCCTCCCTCCCTGGGGCTGGCAGCAGGAGTCATCCTCTGAGCCCCAGCTGGACTGTGAGAGGGGAGGCGTGGGGCTGTTTAGGGAGCACCGGACACCACCTAGACCATCTTGGCTTCTAAGAGCAAAGAGCTGAGGCCTCACCTGCCTGAACGGGGCGTCGGTTCTGGGCTTGAAGCTCAGCCTCCGGCCCTGCACACGCCCGCAGATGTGGACCTCAGCCAGCCCCGGAAGGGGAGGAGGCCCCCGGCTGGCCCCAAGGCCACCGTGCTGCTGCCCAGGCCTCCCACCAAGAGGAAGGCCCTGGAGGAACCGAGGGCCACCCCGCCGGCAGCTCTGTCCCCGAGGGGCACCTCCAGCCCAGGTACCCAGCTTGAGGAGCCGGTGGGCTCACAGATCCCCTCATGGAGCCTTACACCCCCTGACCACTCCCCCTCCCTGACCTGGTCCGGGAGCATCTGTCCCTCCTGCTTGGCCCAGAGTCAGCCTGGCAGAGGTCCCTCTGGGGACTTGGACGGACCCCCTGTATGAGCCCCGCAGCCCTTGTTGACCCCCGGGCCCTGTGAGTAGGCAGGTGGGTGTACTTCCTGTCTCCTGATGTGGACACCAGAGCCCGGTAAAGCAAGGGGACACACCAGAGTCCGGGAGACCCCACCTGGCACTCTCCCACCTGCGCCCTGGTGTTGGCCCAGCAGCGGGAGGAGGGCCAGGCTGTCCCTGCTCCCCGACAGGCTCCCACGTCAAGGCCAAGCCCTCCAAGAAGTCAGAGAGCAACGCAGAGCCACAGCGCCTCCCGCTGGGCAACGGTGAGCCAGGCCCCAGGTCTGGGGGTCAGGGGTCCGTCTTGGGAGCTGGGACCATGCTGGCCTGGGGTCACCCCACCTATGCCCCTCTGAGTGCCCCATCCTTCAGGGCCAGCTCCGACCCTGCTTCCTCCAGAGAATACCCCCTGTCCCTTGGCCAGATGCAACCTGGGACCTGGAGACCTCCCATGGGCCCCTGGTGCTGGCCTGAGGGCAGGCTCTGGGGACCCTGCCTCCCTCCCAGCCCAGCCCAGGGCCACATCCCAGCGTCTCTGTTCATTCCCGCCAGCTGGGTTCGGACGGCTCGTACACCACACACCAGACCACACCACATACGTGTACACGCACACGCACACGCACTCCATGGCCCGTCTCTGCACTTACGTGTGGGCTGGCTGTCTGTCTGTGGAGGGGCTGGACCCCCTCCCCAGCCTGCCCTGTGTGGAAAGAAGGAAGGATTCTGCTGCCCAGACGCCCCGCACTCCCCACTGCCCGTGCTCAGGAGCCATCGTCCCAACAGGTGACCCCCCATTTGGTGCTCCTTTCCCCAGGAATTCAGGCCATGTCCGCTTCAGTCCAGAGAGCCATGGCCGTGTCATCTGGGGACGTCCCAGGAGCCCGCGGGGCCGTGGAGGGGATCCTTATCCAGCAGGTGTTTGAGGCAGGTAGACGGCGCTGGGGAGGGGCTGCCAGGGGATCCCCGTCCCCGCTCAGCTCCCCAGTGGCTCCGGAGCATGGACGAGGCACCCCTACTCCCTGCAGTGGGTCTGCCGTCTCTGGAGCGGATGCTCTGGGCAGGGCTTGGGGAACTCCTGGACTCTAAGCTGGACAACCTGCGGCCTCAGCCCCGCCCGCCCCATCCTTGCAGCTCCTCCTTCCTCCACTCCCTGTGCCGCACACCCTCTGGGGACGCCGAGGACCCTGGGAGCTGGTGCGGGCTCCAGGCTCACCCACAAGGGACGGTCCCAAGTAGTTTCCTAGGGCTGTTATGACGAGTTGCCACAAACGGGGTGGCTTAAAGCAACAGAAACACCAAAATCAAGGTGTGGGCGGGGCCGGGCTCGCTCCCTCCGAGGCTCTAGGGCAGAGGCTTCTCTGCTTCCTCCAGCTCATGGCAACCCCCATGCCCCGGCTTGTGGTCACATCACTCCAGCTCCTCGCCACAGAGGCTCCTCCCTGTGTCTCTCTGCGTCCTCTCGTCTTCTCATAAGGATGCTGTCCTTGGACTTCGGTCCAGTGCAAGCCCATCTTAACATCTACAAAGACCCTACTTGCGAATAAGGCTGCATTCCGAGACTCCGAGTGGATGAGAATTTGGGAGACGTGCTTCCCCCCAGCAGAGAATCCCTGCTGTGTTCAGGACCCGGGGTCCAGAGCTGACTGGGGTGGGGTTTGTGGGGGGAGGAACAGCCAGCTGTAGAGCCTCCCTGCCAGGCCCCCCCCCACCCCGTCTCCTCCCAGGTGGCTCCAAGAAGTGCATCCAGGTTGGGGGGGAGTTTTACACTCCCAGCAAGTTTGAAGACCCCAGTGGGGCAAAGAACAAGACCCGAAGCGGCAGCAGCCTGAAGACGTTGGTCCGAGCCAAGGGGACCCAGGCTCCTGCCCCTGTAAGCGCTGCTGGGACCGCCCCTGGGGAGGCCTGGCCCTCGGCCCCCTCCCCCAGCGCCCGGGGCAGCAGCGTCCTGTCACCTCTGGTGGGGAGCTCTGCTGGGGCTGGGGACTGCCCCTCCCGCCCCGAATGCCTCCCCTGCTGATGACCCTCTCTCTTCTCCCTGGCAGGGTGGAGGCGATTCGAGGGCAGGCCAGCGGGACAGGGCCCCGGGACCCCCTGCCCTTCCCAGTGAGCCCCAGCTGCACCAGGTAACGCTCAGAGCGCCCCCAGGATCCTGAGGGTGGGGCCTCCTGCCGATTTGCCGCTTGTCCAGGGCAGTCACTCCAGGGACCGGAGGACAGAGGTCTAAGCTTCTGTTCACAGGGTGGAACACTTTACTTTTAATAGCATTTTTTTCTGATAATACGCAATTGTAAAAATTCACATAAGTTAGAGCACGTGAGTCCTCCCAGGCTCTTAAAAGCACAGCGTTCGGTCCGGCTGCCAGCTGTCCCACGCCTAACAGTTGGGCCCCTGGTATGGCTGTGTCCCCTGCTAGGAGCCAGGAACCCAAGTATCACGTTCGCCCTTGGGCTCCCAGCACCGTTCCTGCCGGGGATCCCGACACCCCCGCCAGGCGCTGTGCTGGCCCCCGGGGATGAGGAAATGAGAAGGACTCATGCCTGCCCCCAGGAGCTCCTGGGCTCCTGGGCCTGGGGGGGGGGGGTTGCTACAATGAGTGCGCTCATCACTGTGAGGGGCTGCCCAGCCCTGTAGTCCCCGGGGGGCTTCTGAAGGAAGTGGCGTCCAGGGGGGCACGGTGGGTGCTATCCAGGCAAGGGCACAAGCAGGCCTCAGGCGGAGGGGACAGCGGGTGACCAGGGCCAACGGGAACACCGCTGGGCCTGCCCCTCCGCTGCCCCGTGGGTGTGGCCGTGTGGTCTTGGGGCCGCCTGGAGCACAGGCACCCGCGAGGAACCAGCCTTCCTTAAGGACCGTTCTTCCCAAGAGGGATGGGCCAGCAGGTGTTCGGGGCTAGAGTCTCAGAGGTGGGGGGGCCTTGGGGAGCCCTGGGGAGCAGGCAGTCAGGGCGGGACTTCAGCAGGGAGCCGGCGAGGGGCGTCTCTCGGGGAGGGCGCTGCCCCATCCCGGGTCTTCCAGACGCCGCGTGTCTCTCACCCGCGCCAGAAGAACGAGGATGAGTGTGCGGCGTGCAGGGACGGCGGGGAGCTCCTCTGCTGCGACGGCTGCCCCCGCGCCTTCCACCTGGCCTGCCTGACGCCCCCGCTGCACCAGATCCCCAGGTGGGCCTGGCCCCGCCCAGCCTCCTCACTGGCCCGCCCTGAGTGGGAGGCCGCCAGCAGTGTCTCCACTCCAGGGATGGGCAGTGAGGCCAGCCTGGGAGGGGGCCTTGGCTCAGGTCGCCGGCCGGTGGGGCTGGGGCCCGGGATCCTCCCACCCACGTCCCCGCGTGGCCGCGCTGTCCCCCCAAGCCTGGCCAGCAGGCCGCTGAGGCCCAAGGCAAGGGACGGCCGTCCCGTCCCATCTCGCCCCATCTCCCCCAGCCCAGAGCGCCACAAGCAGCCGACCAGCGGCACTAAGCAGGGTCTGACTCCAAGTCGGGCTGGGGAGCACAGAGGCCGCAGAGCTGCCCCCCAAGGGCCAGTGGGGGCCCAGGCTAGGTCCAGCGCAAGGCCCCCTGCCCCGGCCCCCCGGGACAGCGCTGTCCGCTACCAGCAGCTTCCGCAGGTCAGGGCGGCCTGGGTGCAGGGCGGAGCGCTGGGTGGGCATTCTCGCCCCGACCCTGCCCCGCTCACCGCACGACCTTGACCAGGTCACATCTCTGGCCGGGTCATCTCTCAGCTCTGCTCAATGCTGCCCGCCTTCCATTCTCTTCCTTCCTGCCCTTGACTGGCCCCCGTTCTACTGAGCACCGTCCTCCCGTGGAATCGAGGGAGGCCAGCCTAGGGAGGCCCCGCCTGCAAGGCAGGGCCCGTGAGAGCCAGGCACAGGCCAGGCCGCTGCAGGTTCGCGGGTGTCGGGAATGCTTGGGGCTCATCCGAGAAGCACTCGGGGGATGTGCCAGGCTGGCGAGGGCCGCCCCAGCAGGCTTAGCTACCCCAGCATCCCGGGCTCTCCTGCTCACCGGCCGGGCAGGCCCTTCCCCCGTGGCTCTGCCCGTTCCCCTTAGTTTCCCCATCGGGGAACGGAAAGGGTGACCTGGAGAAGCCCTCAGGCCTCCCCTGTGTTGCGGGCTTGGGAGTCCACTGTCCCCTCTGCCTCGCCCTGCATGTCTCTGGCCGGTGACAACGCGACCAGCGGGACCTGGAGATGCTCCAGCTGCCTCCAGGGAAGAGCCCAGCGGGACCTGCCCCGGGCTGAGGAGCCCCGGCCCCAGGAGCCGCCTGCAGAGACCCCGGTACACACAGGCCCACTCCCAGGCCCTCTGTCCGCCGGCTGCCTGCCTCCTGGCCACTCCTGTGGGTCGGGCCTGCCCCAGCCAGAGAGCCACGTGCCCCCCACCCTGGCCTGGCCCTGTCAATTCCGCTTTCTCCTGTGGGACCACGGGGGCGCAGGCCACCGGGAAGCAGCCCTTACAACAGCCCCGCTTCTCAGTCCTCTGCTTCGGGGGCCTTCAGCTCCATCAGCCCAACACAGGGGACGCACTTCGACCACCGATAACATTTTCCAAAAATGTTTGAAGTGTTCTGTTACCGCAAAGTCACAACGGATACGATGTGTGCCCCAGCATATGCCGAGTGTGTACTCCGACAGCCCGTGAGGGCCACGGGGCCCCGCCTTTAGATGGGGAAAGGGTCAGGGAACTTGCTGGGACCACAGAGCCGGGAACGGCACCCAGGCCTTTCCAACCCAATGTGGCGCTCTTCCCCACGACGCCAGCACCCGGTTCCCAGGGCCCCAGCGGTTACTAACTCCTGGGTGGTGCTGGGCAAGTCCCCTGCAACACCTCTCAGAACCGACTCTCCGGTTCCAGGTCCTCCTGGCACTGAGGTCAGCGGGAGAGGAGGCCAGGGGGCCGCCCAGCGAGCGCCCTGCTGGAGTGGATGTTGCGGTCACCTACAAGCACCTGCTGGCCTCACCTCCTGCAGCCCCCCCGCTTGTGCTGGACCCCTCGGCCCTGCACCCCCTCTTGTGTGTGGGCCCTGAGGGGCAGCAGGTGAGCGGGGTGCTGGGGTCAGGGTGGCTGTCTTCAGGGAGCTCAGGGTCTACAGGGGCAGCCCGGTGAGCCTGAAACAGGACAGTGACAGGCGGGGGTAAAGAGGTAGGATTCAGATGGAGGTTAGGGGTGGGGGCCGCGGGGAGGGCGGGCGGAGGAGGCTGGAGGGAGGCCCAGGGGCTCTTGGGGTTGCTAGATTACCCAGAACGAGGTGTGGGCTCTGCGGGGGAGGGTGAAGGGAAGGGGGCTGCTGGAGGGATTCCAGAGGACGCGACCGTTCTCTCATCACTCTCGACAGCCCCCTCACAAGGGCAGGACGATAAAGTGGGTAGAGTTCGCAGCCCCAGGTCTCCCAGGCCCTCCTGCCTCCTCTGGAACGGACGCCCTTCTGGGTTCCCTTGACTAGCCCTGAAGGGGGTCCGGGCCCACCAAGGGGGACCAAGACGGGACACCTAGTTTCACCAAGCTGCAGCCCAAAGGTGCTGGGGCGCCCTTGACCTCTCTAGGCCTGGATCCCGAAACCTCGGACTCGCCCCCCACCCCGTGCGCCCCTCCCGGAGGGGTCCCGGGGCCGTGCGCCCCTCCCCGGCCCCTGGTCACCCCGCCGTGGTCCGTCTGCAGGGCCCGGCGCCCGGCGCGAGGTGCGGGGTGTGCGGGGACGGCACGGACGCGCTTCGGTGCTCGCACTGCGCCGCCGCCTTCCACTGGCGCTGCCACTTCCCCGCCGGCGCTGCCCGGCCCGGGTGAGTACGGGGCCGGGACCGGGAGAGGGAGGGGGAGGGCCGGCGACCCCCAACGGCTTTAAGATTCCGGGGTGCAGAGGGCACTCCCAGCCCTGCCCCAGCCCCGGCAGCCTGCAGCCTCTCCTCCGCTCGCCAGGGCCGCCCTGCGCTGCAAATCCTGCTCCGGAGACCCCGCCCCGGCCCCCGGGGAGGGGCCGCCCGCCGCGAGTCCCGCCCTGAGCCCCGCCCGCCCGGCTCCCGGGACCCCCAAGCTCATCGCCAAAGCCGCCGCCGCCGGCCCTGGGGCGCAGGTGAGGGGGGACCCCGCATCTCCAGGGGAGGCCCCAGCCCGGGCGCCAGCTTCGCGGGTGTGCACCAAACCTGACCATGTGTTTATTCTGTACATACGATATATTTGTTTAAATCGACTCCCGTCTGATAACTTAAATCTGCAGAGAAAGGCAACCCTCCCAAGCCACAGCGGCTATGCAGCCGCCGGTTGGGGTTGGTTGCAGGCCCAGAGCTCCGCTAACCCCCCAGCTGCCCTGGCCCCTTCCGCACCCCCCGGAGTGCCCTGTGCAGGGAGCGCCATCCTCGCTCTCGCGGTGGGGCGGGGCAGGGGAGAGCGGACGAGAGACGTGTGACTCCACCCGTGTCATCTGGCCTCCAATCCTCCAGCAGCCTTGGGCCCTGGGACCTTGGGGAGGAGGGACCAGCCTCACTGAACCTTCGCTTCCCAGGGCTCCCTCAGAGCCAGGGAGGCCCGTGTGTCTCCTCCTCAGAGGCCTGCAGAAGGTGGCGCATCTGCCCCGACCGCCCACAGCAGGGGCCTTCCTGCCGCTGAAGAATCCTTGGGGGCCCGGGGTGGTGATGTCCTACCCCCGTCCATGGTCCATCCTACCTCCCAGTCCCGCCTCATAATCCCCTGCACGCACGGTGGGTGACAGGGCACCCCAGGCGCTGGGCACAAGAGGGCTCACACCTACTGGCGTTCCGCTCCTTCTGGAAGCCTCTCTCCGGATCCCCAGCCCTCTGCACTGTGTGTGCCAAGCCCTCACCCAGGGCTAGTGGCGTCAAGGGCTGGAGAAGGTCCCGAGGTTTGGCTGATCTGAGCTACAGACTGGGCGATTGCATGTGGTTCCACTTAGCATGGCCTCGCTCTGCCTAGCCCGCGAGCCAGGGGGCGTGTGCCACGTCCCCAGCTCTGGCCCTCGCCCCTCAGGGGCACAGTGGGCCCCGCAGGCTTGTTGGGTGGTTGAAGGGTGGCTGTGGGACCAGGCTCTTTCCTGTCTGGGCCTCACGTTTCCCATCGGTGACAGGGTCCCTTCCAGCTGGTCCTTGCCCCAGAGGGGTGGCAGGGACCTGGCCAGGCAGCCCCGAGCTCACCCGCGCCCACTCTGCCTCCGGAGCCGGATGTTAGAATTCAGTTCCCGGGGTCCTGCCTGGAGGAGCGCGCAGCACCCCACTGCCCTGGCGCGGACACCGCCTCTAACCGCTGCTGCCGCCTCTGTAGGGAGTCCTGCTGCTGTGGGGATGAGCCCGGCAGGGGTGCGGAAGGTGGCTTGACCTCCTCCCTTTTCTGGGTTCCAGGCGGGGGACGATTCTGCTGTTCACGAGCCAGTTCTGCACAGGGATGACCTGGAGTCCCTCCTGAGTGAGGTAACACGTCACCTGGCTGGGGCCACACCCGCCCCCCTCTGCCTCCGCCTCCGCGGCCTCTGAAGCAGCCAGCTCTCAGGCCACGGGAGCAGCTGGAAGCCCCTGTGCTGGGAACGCTGGACACCACAGGCCCACGTCACCCCAGATGGCGCTGGCCCCTCCGTGCAAAAACGAGCCAGAGCGGGCCCCAAGCTGCTCCCCTTTCTAGCTGCCCTGGAGGTCCCGGGGCCTGGACCCTGGAGAGCTGGCGGCTGCAGGAACCTGCGCCAGGGCCACTGAAGCCTGATGTGGAGGCCGTGACTTTCCCTGGGGCTAGGCACTCTGGGACCATGCCCCCTTGCACATCCCTCCCTCCCCCTCCTCAACCCAGGCCCCTCCACCCGACGATGAACAGCTAGAATCACTGGGAAGAAAAGGTGGCTTTTAGAAAAGGTTAAAGTCCTCCAGCCACCCCCAGACCCCAGGTGGCCAGTACGTGTCCTCAGGGGCCTGGCGTGGCACCTTGGGGATCCCAGCTGACCACGGGGGCCCTGCCTTGGGTGCTGGGCCAAGCACGGGCAGTCCCAGACACTGAAGCTGTCTCTAGAGGCCCCAAGAGGGCCAGGGGTGACCCGAGGTGCCAACATAGGTGGGCAGAGTGGGGCAGATTCACCAGCCCCTGTGGAGCAGGTCACCCCCGTTCTGCTGGAATATCAGGCATTCCCACGGCGCCTCCAGTCCCACTGGAGCGTCAGGCCCTGTGCAGAGCTGGGCAGAGTGAGGGAAGGAGCTGGTCCTGCCGAGACATCCGGGAAGAGGCCACCAGTTGACAGAACAGCCGTGGTGGCTGTGCCTGGGCTTACAGGAAGCTCGGAGGAGGAGTGTGGGATGAGGCGTGCCCCCTGTTTCCGCATCTCTGTATAGGAGGGCTGGGTTGGATAGCACCTTCCCACCACGATGTTTATGACGCAGGTGGCCCTGGAGGCCAGGGAAGGCACGCCTGTGCCCCGAGGTTCTGGCCCAAGCCCCGCTCTCTGCTCTGTCGTGCAGCACTCCTTCGACGGCATCCTGCAGTGGGCCATCCAGAGCATGTCCCGCCCGGTGGCCGAGGCGCCCACCTTCCCCTGCTGATCCAGGACCCCCGCCTTCAGGCAGCGTGGGAGGAAGCGGGCAGCACCTGAGGACGCTGCCAGCGCCAGAGCAGACCTCACACGCACGGCCACTGGCTTGGAAAGGGACCGAGGGGGAGGTTAGGACCAGGCGCTGCGACGCTCCGAGTGCCGTCGACAGCCAGCCTGTCAGCAGCCGTGCCTGTGGCGGCACAAAGCCGTCGTGTGCGCTGAAATTAAAGTCACTCCTGTGGGTTCGACGTGCTCTCCAGGGCAGTGTGCTTGTTTCGGGGCGGGGGGGGTCTGTTCCCCTGTGTTTCTGGTGCCCGTCGTGTCGGCTGAGCTGGCTGGAACAGGAAGAGAATGCCCGGAGCAGGAGTCCCTCTGCTCCACCCTCTGCTGGAGCCCCCAGGGGCTTGCCCTGCCCCCAGCACAGCCCCTGCCCCACGTGGCCTGGCCCCACCCCCCACACGCTCCTAGCTCCTGTGCTCCTCGAAGGGCCAAGCTCGTCCCCACCCCAGGGCCTTTGCACGGGCTTCTCCCTCTGCTCGGAGCTCCTCTGCCTTGGTGCTGCGCATGTCTGTGAGATCTCAGCTCCTCGTTCATTCATTCAGAGTCATTTATTCGGGAAACCTTTACTGTGGCTCTTCTATATGCTGAGCATTAGGGGTCCTAGAGGGACATGCCGGTGACAGGCTACTCACAAGAGGGGGCGACCTCACACAGAAGCAGGAAAGAGGACGGGGGTCGGGGGCTGGAAGCTAGAGTGGTGTGTCCGCGACAGCCATGAGGTCAGCTGCTGGGAGCACCGTGGCCGCCGTGGGCAGCGCTGTGTTTATATCGCTCGTGGCACCCACCGCTGGGAGACAGCCCGTCAGAATTGAGTCCTTTCCTAGTGGTGTCTGTCTGCCCTTAAAGAGGCCACTGTGGGACCTGGGACCCTGTCTGGCTCTCAGCCATGTCCCCAGGACCTGGCACAGATGCTGGGGTGGTGTTGCTTGAAGGAGATGCCAGGGCTGTCACAGCCCCACCTGCAGAGCCCCCCGTGATAGAAGCCCTGATGGGGGTCAGAGCCCTGCGGAGGGAGGGGTGGCTGCAGGCCTCATGGGCGCTGGGGGCAGAGGTGGGACGTGTGCTGATTTGGCACCTGTGGCTTTTGTCCCCACCCCAGGTGGGGGCCCGGCAGGGAGTAGCAGCAGGAATGGGGGTCCCGGCTCAGGACACACAGCCCTTGGACTTCTGGGGGTCTCGTGGCTCACTGAGACCCTCTGGAGCCCCTCTGTGCCGGGCACACATTAGGTAGCCTCTGCGGGGGCGGGACAGGGCATGTCGGCCCACCCAGGACAGTACTGGGGAGGGGCTGGCCGATGCCCTCCAGCGGAGGGGGTAACTGCCCCAGGCCACAAGGTCGAGCCGTTTATTCAAACAGGGATGCACTGGTGAGGACACTAGCGTCATATGAATGAGTAGGCCGCTGTTCCAGGCCGCGCCGGGCTAGGTGGGCAGCAGTGGGGCGGGGGAAGCGGGCAGTGACGGCAGGAGGGACACAGCAGCCGTGGCCGCACGTGGAGCGTCCCAGCTTGGAGGCCAGATCACATCTGTGGACAAGGGAAGGGCCAGAGGGGGGAGGAAACCAGAGTTGAGGCTTGGTGGGGGTGGGGGGATGCCCTGAGCAGGGTCCTCCAGGGTGGGGGGGAATGCCTGAGCAGGGTCCTCTGGGCTGGGGGGGTGGGGAAATGGAGCGGAGGCCCTTCCCGACGTGGCGGGGGTGGGGGGGGCCCTGCTTACCTGAGAGCTGCTCTTCCCCACAGAGCCCAGCTGCTGTCTCTGCCCCCGGCAGCCACCCACCCACAGGACGAAGCAGGGCTGGATGAAGTTTGCAGAGGCCGGTGGGGACGACGTGGTGTGGGTACCATTGCAGTGGTGGAGGAGTATATCGGGGAGCTGACCAGGGTGAACACAGGTGTCACAGACCCCCAGCCCATCGTTGTCACACCCTCCCAGGACCCCCACCGCTGCTGAGCACAGCCGCGGCCGGCCCTCCTCTGAGCCCACTGCAGCCCCGGCACCACTGGGTCTCACGCCAGGCTCTGGAGACCCGGCCTCGGCAGAATCCTTCTGTGGACGGGTCCATGGAGACCCTCCGCCGGGGGCTCAGTGCTCCCTTTGGTGGCCTCCACTGCACCCGTGTCACTTTCCACAAGTTCAGGAAATGTCACTTTTGGGAGCTGAGCACGGGGGGGGCGGGGGGGGCTCGCGGCAGTCCCGAGTCCCATCTGTCTGTCCGTCTGTGGTGTGCATGGAAGGAAGTGTGGGAAGCAGGAGGCACGCAGGGGCCGTGAGCTGCATCCTTCCCTGCCGTCAGCAGCCTGAGTTTGCTGATGCTGTGTTCGTCCTGCATTTTAAGCAAAGTGGACACAAGGACGAGACAACGACTGTCCAGAGCAGGCCCTGCCCTTCTGCAGCCCCTGCGCTTTGCTTGCTCCTCAGGGGCCGACCGTCCATCCCCTGCTCCTGTCTGTCTGTCTGTGGGGCCGGAAGCTGGTTTGCACATCCAGCACTGAACGACTGCTGGCTACGCGACACCCTGAAGCGTGTGTCTGCCCAGTGGGTGAGGGGGCAGCAGCCAGCGGTTTCACGTGTACAGCCCGTCCCCGGGCTCGTTTCTTGGGCTGCTGCGACAAAGTGCCACAGACCGGGGGGCTCAAATGACAGACGTTTATTCTCTCCCAGTCCTGGAGGCTGAATTCCCACATCCGGGTGCGGTAGGGCTGGTCCCTCGCAAAGCCCCCCTCCTGGGCGCGTGGACCACTGTCTCTTCCCTGGGTCCTCACATGGTTGTCCCTCTGTGCAGGTCAATGTCCTGATCTCCTCTTCTCAGGGGGACACCGGGGCGCATCCTAACAACCCCGTTTATCTTGGCCACCTCTGTGAGATCCTGCTTCCAAGTACGGCCACGTTCTGAGGTGCTGCAGGCTGAGGCTTCAGCGTGTGAGCTGGGTGGGGGCACAGACGCTGCCCTTGACCAGACTTCACCCGGGCTCCTCTGAGCTGGCTCAGACTTGGCCTCTGTCCTTGGTCCTTAGTTTTGGCAAGAATCTTGCCAAGTCAGTTTCGGGGAGATCCCCACCCTTGGACTCTGATGTCTCTCGATATCTGCTGCATTTCTCATCCCCACCCTCAATAGCTGGTCCCCTGTCCCGCCCTCAGGAAGGGCCCCGTCGAGGGGCTTAGCCGCATCCCCTAACCTCAGTGTTTGCTTTTTGTAATTTCCATCCACTGGCCTCACCTTTGCTCCTTGGCCATTAATCCCCACTTTCCATGTTGTATTCAGAGTTGAGCCGGACCTCTCTCCCCTCCTGCAAACCCCAGTGCAGGGGTCCCCCTAGAATAAAGTTCCTTACCACCTTGGCAAGGGTCACGAGTACCTGTTTCTTTAACAGGGACAGGATTTGGCCGTGACACCAACGTCGCTCTTTTCGTCTGCACGGGGCTGGCAAAGGTCTTATTTTCCCGCACTTGGTTGGAGGCTTCGCTGTCAGTGTTCTGAAATGGTTAACAATCTGTGAACAAGGGGTGTGAATTTCATACCCTATAGTGCTGGACCCCTGGACGGGGTCGGGGGTCATCACTACCAAGCGGTGAAGAGCCCGGTGCAGGAGGACGTGTCGGGGGCTGGGTGGGCTTGGGAGCAGACAGCGCTCTGGACACGGTCAGAGTCGAGATAACCGAGCGGGGCTGAGCCCTTGGCGGGTGGTCTGAACTGGACTCGCCCTGTCACCCGAGCTCCGGTCATCTGACTGTCAACCTGAAGCTTCCAGGATGGTCGCCTCACCTCTGTTAATTCTCTCGGGACGTGCAGTCCCTCTGGGAGGTTGGTGGCAGCACCGCAGGCAGGGGTCTCACAGGGGTCCTGGGGACAGGCACTCAGGGGGGACCAGGCCCCCGGGGGGGCTCTGACAGCCGCTCTGCTCCACCTGCGGCTTTTCCTGCAGCCTGGCTCTAAGCTGCCGGGTAACTGATGACCGCAATGGTGAGCTCCATGCAGCCCCGCTGAAGCCCCCCAGCCCTCGGACAGAGACCACCCACCAGAGGACGCCCATCCCAAACATAACACACCCCAGTCTCAGGGAAGCCCCTCGTTCTCGCCACGGCCTCCTCTCCATCCCTTCAGGGCACAGTCCCCTTTGCCTGGTCACTTGCTCTCTGACCGTCCCCTCCAGCCGGTGCGTGCCTGGGGCAGGTTTGCACGGAGCCCAGGCCGGCCAGCGCCGCACAATTAGTGAATCCGACTCTGAAAATGAACTAAACGTTCAGTATCCAAGGAGAAATAATCCCAGAGGTTGGGATGTTATCCAGACAGACAATAAGAATGATAAACACAAGCCCGGTGGGTGAACAAGATACTTATTAAATTATATTTATATGTATGTAAAATCTATGTATACACACAGAGTGCATGCATGTGTACATACACTCTGTCCGTCCATCTCCTTATCTCTTTATATAGAGAGCGTGTGTGTGTGTACTTAGAAAGTGTCTATCTCTCTTCCTATCTATCTACCTATCTATCTATGACAGAGTATGTACAGTGGACCCTTGAAACTCAGGAGTTACCCCTGTACAGTTGAAAATCTCAGCATAACTTCTGACTCCCTTGAAACTTAATTACTAACAGTCTACTGTTGATCAGAAGTCTTACCAATAACATAACCAGTTGATTAACGTGTATTTTGTATGTTATATGTATGTATATATATATTTTATGCATTCATGACGTACTTAACTTTTTCTTAACTTTTTGGATAATTCTAGGTTATGTGGCTCGTCTGCAAGTTTTTTTAAATGATCACAAATTTCCAAAAGTTTTTCCAATATATTTATTGAAAAAAGTCTGCATATAAATGGACCCACAGTTCAGACACTTGTTTTCAAGGGTCCCCTGTATATAATATACATTTAGAAAGTGTATATTTATATATAGAGACAGAATATATATAAACAGAGAGCATATGTACATAGACGTACGTATGAATATATGTGTGTACACGCATGTAGACATGCATACGTACATGTGTATGTATATGCGTGTATGTGTGTGTATATAGAGGGAATACTGGAAGAAAACACTGAAAAGATGAAGACAGTTGTGTTGAAACAAGGATTAGAGATGATGTTTCCTTTGTAAACTGTTCTGTCACTCTGGTTGATTTTTAAATAACTTCAAAAGTATGAATTCCAAAAGGCACAGCTGCTTGCCACCGTGTCCCTGCGTCCTGGCTGAGGCGGGCTGGTGCAGCAGGTGGCCAGGCTGTGCTCTCCGTGGCTGGGCAGTCGCCCCCCTTCTGCCCCGAGCCCCGGCTGCCTGGCTTCACGGATCCCTGCACAAGCGGATGTGGGAAAGCCAAGGGCGTCTTCCTCCCGTGTGTTGAAGGGCAGCGTTCCATCCCAAGGAGGCTGAACTCCCGGCACCCTGTTCTCTGTAAATGGCTCCCGTCATTCCAAGGGGGGTGGACGTTACTTTACGGGGCGATCAGGGGCAGCCCTGGGGATGGGGGTGGGACAGGTGCAGCAGCAGTGCTTCCAGAGCTAAAGGGGCGCCTGGGAGGGCAGGGTGTCAGGGGGAAGAGGATCTCCAGCCCCGACTGTCCCCCACAATCTCCCACGGGGTGCAGGAGCCCCCCCTCCCTCGTTCCCCACCTGCATGCCCAGACCCTCCTGCTGGGCCTCTCAGACACCTCACAGATCCGTCCCCTCTCCACCATCACCGCCCCAGAACAGCCATCACTGCTCACGGCCCCCAGATGCGCCACCCCTCCCTCCATCCTCCACTCAGAGCCGTCTTCCTGAAATTCCTACCCTGTCCTGAACGGAACATTCGGGGGGCTGGAGAGGGAGGCACGGGGCCATCGTACTGCTCTCTCTGCCTACGTGCACGCTTGAATCCTCCACGGCAAAATGGAAAAGCAAGCCAACAAACCCCAGACCACAGGCCTTCAAGGCTCTCCCGAGTTGCAGGGGGATGATCAAAACCCCTCTTCTGCTTTCAGCCAGGTCTGCCCTGCCTCTCTCCCGGAGGGGCCATCCTGGGCACTCATGGTCCCCCCGTCCCCCACCTCCCTGGGCAGGGTCCCCTCCCCGCGTCTCTGTCCAACTTTGTACCCCATGTGCAGCACCTGTGTCTCCTGGGCTCACAGACTATGAGCCTGGAGCAGGCAGACAAGGCTTGTGGCTGGAGCCCAGGAAAGGGTCGTCCCTGTGGTTGACGGGCTGGGATCTGAAGTGCTTCTGCAGCTGGTGCGAACAACCAGGCTGGGCCAGTACAAGGTCGGGGTCCCCCAGTATGCAAGCTGATCTACCCCTCACAGTCTTCCAGAAGAACACCGGGCATAAACACGGCCCCCCCGGCCAAGCGTTGAGTGGTCCTGAGGCCTCTGCCGATGAGCCTGGTGGGAGAGGAGGGGTCAGGCTGGCTGATAAATGGAGCCCCCATCCGTCCCTCTCCCCAGCAGAGGTCAGGAGCTCTACTCTGGAGGTCGGGCAGAGTGTCTGGACCTGGGAATGCCATAAACAACTGAGGCAAGGGGTCCACACGGAAAGTGTGTGGCCGGATCACCAGGCAGAAGGCTGCATGAGGGGCTCCAGCCCCTCTTCCAGCTCCTGACGCGATCTTCCCTCCAGACAAGAGGCTGGAAGATTCTTTTCTTGAATCTGACCAACCTAAAGGGACAACAGGTCTGGGGGTTACCCAAAAAATGGCCCAGAAAGCTTACCCTACAGCAAGACTCAACAACCAAAAGTCACCTGTCACATTCAGAGGTTCTGCCTCTTAATCACAGATAGCCAAGGATTCCCAGACATTGGAGAAGCCCCTAGGATGGCAGAGACCAAGACAAAAGGAAAGAAAGAAAGCAGCACAGATGAAAAGAGAGACTCAGAAGGGAGGAATGAATGTTAAAAAAGCCAAATAAAACTGTAAGATTCTTAGAGAGATAGGCCCTGTATTCATGAAACAAGAACAGGACTCTGTTAAAAGGAACAGCTCTTGGAAATCAAAACCGTGATGGCAGAGACGGAGAACTTTACACCAGGTTGGCATGGCAAGCTGAAGAGAGCTCTCTGAACATACAGCAGAATGAGTTATAAAATAGGAGAGTCAAGCTAAGACTTTCTAAAAATGGAAAGTAAAGGATAGGATATCAAAATGTAAATACCAGGAGTTCCAGAAAGAGTAAAGGGAAAACACAGAGAGGAAAGAGTTGTCAGGGAAATGGTGCAGGAACTTGTCCTGGATAGAACACACGCACTGCTGCCGTGGAAGGACCCAGAACGTGCCCGGCCCCGCACTGGGAAGCAGACCCACACAAGGCATTTCCTGTGGAATTTCACAGCCCCCGGGAAAGGAAGGTCCTGCACGCTTCTAGGGAGGAAATATTGGGTCCTGTGCACACACAGAGGAGTCAGGCGGCTTTGAGTTCCCAGTTGCAACGCTGGAATTAAGGAATGATGGAAGCCACCTTCAAAGTTCTGTAGGACGATGATTTCTCACCCAAGATTCTATACACAGCCAAGTCTTCAATCAAGTAACAGGGTCGAGAAAGGCCAATTTCACACAGGCAGACTCTCAAAACGCCCTGAGCCCTTTCTCAGGAACCTCCTGGAGGATGTGCGCTCTGCCCAAACGAAGGAGGACGATTTGGGAGCTGGTGACCACGAAGTCCACAAGGGAAACTGATGGTGACAGAGACCCCAGGACGACAGCTGTGTGCCCAGTGGTGAGGCCACCATCCCCACAAGGGCGGGGGGCCTCGGGGCACAGAGAGTTTGAGGGCTGCCTGTGAGACCCTGCCGTTCTTCCATCTTCTTAACCTGAGGCCAGGAGGTCAGTCAAGTGGCCCAGATTCTTATCCGTGCCTGACTTGGCACAGCTGTGACTAATGAGGTCCCTCTTTCCCCTCTGTGATAATTTAAGAAATATTTGCTGTTACCCGTGATAAGAACACTTAACATACGTGTACCCTCTGAGCCACGTGTTAAGTGTCCACTACAGAATGATTAACTTCCAGCACCAGGCTGGACAGTGAGCTCTGGGACACACTCGTCTTGCAGAACTGAAACTCTCTCCCTTTGACTCATACCTCCCCCTGCCCCAACAATGGAATATTTTTACGTAAACTTTGTATTAGAACATAACATATATAAAGAAAAAGGGACAAATCATAGGTGATCAGCTTGTTGAATCTTCATAAAGCAAACACACCTGTGTCACCACTCAGCTCAAGAAACAGAATGCTACCGGGACTGCCCTGGCCGTCCGGCAGTGAGGCCTCCGCACTCCCAAGGCAGCGGGCCTGGGTTCGATCCCTGGTCAGAGAAATAGATCCCGCATGCCGCAACGAAGAGTCCGCATGCCGTTACTAAAAAAAAAAAGACCCTGCACACCACAGTGAAGATCCCGTGTGCCGCAACTAAGACCCAGCACAGCCAGATAAATAAGTAAATTAATTAATTCAAAGAAAGAAACAGAATGTTACCCACCCCCACCCCCAGCCCCCCACCCCACTGGGTGTCTTGGGCCCTGTCACGATGGATGCCTTTCCTCAAAGCCCCCGATTTGGTTCACGGGGACTCTCCCACCAGCGACCAGTCTTCCTGAGGGCAAGGGTCCAGTCTGTTTGGTGACTGGGCTGGAGTCCCACCTTTCGGGGGACCTGGATCCGGGGAGGGGCTTCATGGCTCCGAGTGACTGACCCACTGACCACCCAAGGTAGAGCCCCCTGTCCTGACCCAGGTGCCCACCCCACACGATGCCTGGTGTGCAGGTTTCCAAGGGTCCAGCAAACATTTACTGAAGTAAGGGATACATGAATGGATGGATGGATGCTGGCTGGTTTTCCTCTTAACTCTTTTCGCATCTTAATCATGCACCCCTCCGGGTGGGAGGGCCATCACCAGGGGTGCCCCGAGTCGGGGTGGAGCTTCTGTGGCTCCTGCAATGAACGAAGTTGAAACAGACCGGCGCCCGGAATAAGAAATTCCTGCGGGAAGCCGGGCAGGCAGCGATTGGCAATGGGACTCGTCTGGCCTCCCTTGGCTGGCCTTCCCTCAGGTCTGGTCACCGTGCTTGACCAACTTTGCCGCAGGGTGTGACTAACAGACCCAGACGGCCGCGATCCGCCCTCTCAATAAACGCGCCCCTTGTTAGACTGAACAGGTTTAGAAACTTGAACAAAAAGGCCGGCGCTGCCGGTCGAGCCCCAGTTCCGCCGCCCAGGTGCCGGGTGCACGTCGGCCCCGCCCCGGCGTGGACAGCGGTGACATCACACAGCGCGGGGAGGAGCGCAGGGCGCGGGGCGGGGCCAGCGACAGCGGCGGCGCGCGGCGGGAGAGCGAGTGCGGCCGAGTCGGCGCCACCATGGCCACCGTGGATCTGGAGAAGCTGCGGATGTCCGGGGCCGGCAAGGCCATCGGCGTGCTGACCAGCGGCGGCGATGCGCAAGGTGGGCGCGGGCACGCGGGGGCCGGTCGCCGGCGGGCGGGGGTGCTGCTGTCCCCGGGTCGCTGGGGCGCTCCCGCTCCCTCGGCGGCACCTGGGGCACGCGGTCAGCAGGTCCTCCTCCCGGCCTGCGCCTCCCGCCTCCTCCTCCCCGTCCCAGCCCCAGTCCCCTTCCCGGTCCGCGTCCTGGACCCGCCCCCGCGCGCCGGGGGCCCGCGTACGTGCCGCCCATCACGGCCTCTGCGTCCGGCCCGCCGGGGGTGTGTCCGCGCTGCCGGCCGTGGCCGGACAGGGTGCTCTCGCCGGCCGCCGCTCCTGCCGACCCCAGGCCCTCCCCGCACCCCTTCCCGGTGGCGCGTCTCAGAAGCACCATTTCCTGGAGGCCAAGCTGAGCGGAGGCCAGTGAAGGATGGGCAGGTCCCCGCAGGCCCACAGAGCCCCGGCTCTAACCAGGTCGTTATGAAACACGACTCGGGGGCACCGTGCTTCCCCCAAACCACTGCCTCCAGGGCGGCTCTGGGGCATTTTCTTTAGTGCAGAGCTGTTCCCACCCCCCTTGTACAGGGGAGGCCAAAGGTGGTGGCCTTCCTGCTGACCTGCCCAGGGTCCTGCAGCTGGAACCTGGCAGAGCTAGATGAGTGCCCCTCCTGGGGTCTGTCCTGGTGCCCTGGACTTGTCCTGACTGCTGCTCTCCTCAGCGCCTCTGGCCTGGGATGGCCAGTGCCGCACCTGTCGGGCTTGGCCGCATGGCCACGCCACACACCTTGAACCTCAGGAGACACCTTAATTAGCCCAGGAAGCAGGCCTGGAAGGAGCCTAGCCGGCACTCTCAGGCTGCACAGGCGGGCCTGATCTGCCTCCTTCCAGAGCAGAAAGTCCAGACGCAGAATTGCTCTCCCTGCCTCAGGCCCCCGACTCCCCGCTCCCCGCTCAGAAGCAGGGAAGAGCTAGAAGGAGCTTTCACAGGAGCAAGCCCAGGAAGGCAGAGACATCAGCCACTGTCTGCGTCCCGGCCTGTGCGGGTTTGGGCTGAGCCCTCCGGACCTGGTCTGGCGGGCGGACAGTGTGCTCCGCTGCACGTCCGCAGCCCCGCGTGGCCAGAGCGCTTGCCTGTTGCTGGGCAGCGGCGTCTCCCTCTTAGGGCATGGCCAGTGGGCCGGGGCCAGGTGGGAGGAGAGTGGTCTTGGGGAAGCATTGCCCTGTGAGATTGGACCACGGGAAGGGCCTGGTATGTGGGGGACAGACACTTCCTGAGAGGCTGGGCCCGCCTCTTTAGAGAGGCCCTTCCTCTGCGAGGCCCCAGCTCCCCGGCTCGAGCAGGCACAGGGGTCTCCACCCAGGCTCCTGTCTGTACCATGGAGACAACAGCACTGGAGGGAGGGCTGGGAAAGATAAATGCACGTTGACGCAGGGCAGCCGAGCCGGTGGGTGGCACAGACTAAACAGGACGAGGGATCAGTGGGGCAGCTGAAGGGCCAGGGAGGAAGAGGCTGCCGGCCTGGGCCGGCGGGCCAGTGGAGGGCAAAGCCTGTATGACCTGTAGGTCTCCCCTTGGCCAGCCCGGCCCTGATGCCCCACGTGGAACGAGCAGTGCTTCCTGGACACCCAGGAGTGTGGCCGTCAGCGCACGGCCGGCTGGGCCGGCCACCTCACCTCGCGCTGTGTCCTCGCTTCCCTAGACCCCTGGCTGTAACGTGGTTTTCTGATCGGGGCTGCGAGAGAGGAGGGCTCTGCAAGCTTCCCCAGTTTAGGGCTCGGGCTGATGCCTGGGGGAAGATGCCAGGGCCAGCTGGCTCTCTGGGGGGCAGGGAGCCTTTCTGTATTGTAAGTTCTGAAGGCCAGCCTGTGGGTGTCCGCGCCGGGCCTGCACCCTCTCGCCGGCACTGCTCCGGGGAGCTGGCTCCAGGCGATGGGTTCTCGGTTTGCCCTCAGGGGCCCCCGCTGCCTTCCAAATAGAGGCCGACCTCTAGGGACCTGATGGTGCCGGGCGGGCCCTCCCCGCGGGCACCCCCGGGTGGGCACGGGGCTGACAGCCGCCGTGGAGAATGGGCACCCACGCCGACCTGCACTTGCCTCCCCGAGGCTCAGGTCTGCATTTGTTGGAGTGAGTGGAAACCAGCCAGCCTCGCGGCAGTGGGCGGCGGGGAGCGGGCAGACCCTGTCCCTGTGGGGCCGGCCTCGACCAGCTCTCTGACTTGACCCGAGCACATCCCTCGGGCCTCAGTTTCCCCTTCTGTAAACAAGACAAGCCACCTGGCGGGTTCCTTCCAGCCAGCCTGAAAGTCGCGTCCTCTGCCCTTCCCGTTGGCGGGGAGTAGGTGTCCGTGCGTTGAGGGAAGGTGGTCGTTACGGATGTTACTTTGTGCAAAAGTGACTAGAAGACTATAACACAGCCCCGCCGCCCACTGGTTCCACGCCTCGGTCTCGCCCCTGGGGCGGACCCCACCCTGTCCCTCAGTAACGCGCAGGACCTGCCTTTTCTGGGTGGATCCGTGTGGACGTGGATGTCCTGTATTTGCGGGTGAGGACCGCCCCCATCTCGTTATGTCCCAGCCTGGCTCCAAGTCTTCACATCGACTGATGCTAAGTGTGGATCTGCGGGGCCCCGTGTCCTGCCAGGATCACCTCTTTCTTGTCCATTTTGTTTTCCCGGAAGCTAACTGTGAAGAGAAGTCACCTTATGAACAAAGGCATCCGCCTTCGGACATCAGTTTGGCGGTGGTGTCGGTTTCCTCCAGCAGGAAGTCATCTGTTGCAGTGTCCCTGGCCCATCGGAGGCTGGAGGGTGGAGTGGAGGGTCCAGGGCTGCTCCTTCAGCGGGAGATGCAGCTGCTCTCCTCCCTGCTCCTCTGGCCCCGTGGGGCTTGTGGCTGCCACCCTGGGTTTATTTTGAGAAAGAAAAGCAGATTAAAGGGCAATAAAAAAGGCCCTTTCAGGAAGGCAGCTTACAGTGAGGTTTACAGGGAAACCCACGCCCTCAGGCCTCCGTATCCATGGTAGCTGGCACAATTCCATTCTAAGATTGAAGAGTTTTCCTGTGATATGGTCATTTGTTCTTTTCTACAAGACTGAGCACACTACCCTAAGCCTGGGGCCCTTTGCAGTCCCTGGGTCTCCAGCCACTGCCCCCACCCCTCCCACCGCCCCATCCGGAACTGCTGGCCTCCCTCCAATTGCCAGGGGGTGGGGCTTGGACTTGAGCCTGCAGTGAGCCCACAGTGGCCTCACCCCGGCGAGGGCAGCCAGGGAGGCAGATACCTGAGGGTGGAAAGCCTGGGCTGCCCAAGGCCCCAGAGGCGGCCGAATGCTTCTGCAGGACCAGGGCCTGCTGGGGGCCGGGGGGGCAGCTTTGCAGCTGTCTCATGTCCCTCCGTGCCCCTGCCCTGCCCCCCGCCAGCGAGGGCAGGCAGGGCAGGGAGCTTGCAGCTCGAGGCCCCTGACCTCGGGCAGCAGGACTGTCAGCCCTTCGGATCCGGTTCCTGGGGCAGCCGGGCTGTCTGGGGGTGGGGGTGGGGTACACTCTCTGGGCTCCTACCTCTAACTGCAGTCACTGAAACCCCACTTCCATTCGTTTTGGGGCCGTGAGACTTTTATGATTTCTTTAGAAATGGGGTTCTTTCGCTAAAGGCAGGTGTGTCAGCTGTGAGTGTGGCCAGCTCAGGGCCCTTCTGGCCTCTGTGCTCTGCCAGCCGTGACATCTGGGCACCTCGGCCCCGGGAGTCCCTGGCTCTGGACGTCAGAGAGCAGGAGCCTCGGCTGCTGGCTGGGGACAGGGCAGCTTGCCGAGCCCAAGGAGGGTCCAGGGTACATCCTGGCACTGCCCTCACCTGCCGGGGTTCCAGCAGCTCCCCTGCCTTCCCTCTGGGACCTCGGTTTCTCATCTGCAAAATGGGGGCAGTGACAGTGGGCTGATTTCCTGGGAGCCCGGTGCCGTGAGCCTGCACTGGGGTAGGCTCTGCCCGCTGGGCTCTTCCTGAGGTGCCCATATGCTATATAGCCCTCCACGGTCCTCTGGGAGCTACGGGCTCCCCCTGGGCCCGCCTTCCAGGCTGGAGACGGGGTGAGACTAGTGTAAGTACGGTAAAGGTCGAGAGTCTTTACGTCAGGGTCACCCTGTGGACCACACAAGCTACGAGGGACCCTGGGGGTGACGGCACTCCCGCAGGACACCCAAGCTGATGGGCACTGCCCGTCCACCAGCTCAGAGCACCCGGGGGTGGGCCAGGGCTCCTGGGGCCTCGGCCACCCTTGGCTGGGGCCCCGCCGCCTCCAGGGAAAGGCTTTCACAGCTTAGGGACAGACCACGGGATGTATATGTGCTCCGGGCCAGGACCACCAGGAGGAAGCCGGGGGAGCAGGGGCGGTCCTGGGCCAGACCACGTGCAGGTCATGTCCGCGATCCAGCCTCCAGACCCAGGGTCAGAGGCTGGAGCCCAGGGCAGGTGACTGGCCAACTGTCTTCCGCTCTGAGTGCATGGGGGCCGCCCTGCCTGCCCCTTTGTATCAAACCACTGACATCTTTTGTGACGGCAAGAAGGTTTGGGGCAAATCGCTTACAGCCACTGATTCCAGGCTCCTGCCCCCGCAACCCTTTGCCCCTCGCCCGTCCCTGGGCCCCAGCCAGGTGGCAGTCAGTGTGGAGGCTGGGCCCGCCCCAGGTGCCCGCACAGGGCCCCTGACCTGGCACTGTCCAGGCCCGCAGCAGCTGCAGCCCCGGGCGGAGCCGCGTCCCACCCACAGGCAGGGCAGGGCCACGGTGTGGGCCACTGCTGGTGCTCGAGTCTCTCGTGGGGCTGCCCATGGGGTCTTCTTCACGTTGTGCCTTGTGAGCCCGTGTGCGAGACCCCGGGGACGCAGCGGGACGGCCCCCCGTGGAGGGACCTCAGGGACACCTTTCCCTTCTCTGGGTCTCAGTCTCAGAACTGACCACGAGGGAAGGGGACTGAGGTTCCTCTGGGCTCTTCTGAGCATTTCCTGCCCCCTCGTCCTGCCCCATGAGTGTCCGTCTTTCCAGGAAGCCTATACTGTAAGGTAGCTGCTGTAGACGGGGGCTGGGGGTCCCAGGGCTGGGGGACAGGGAGGAGAGGTGACCCGCTGAGCCTGGTGGCCCCGGCGTATGTTTGCAGCTGGGGAGCAGGGGCGCCGGCCCGCTCAGCTGCACTGGGGCCGTGCGACCCCCAGGAGCCTGAACTTGGCCCTAGGGGGTGCTGTCCTCCTCTCCTGTCTCGCGGAGCCCACCCTGCAGGCCAAGGGGCAGGGGGCTCATGGCCCCAGGGCCACAGGCACCGACCTCAGGGTGCTCCCCAAGCTGCCCCCCGGGGTGGTGGCCCAAGAGTAGCAGCGGCTGCAGGCGCATTTGGGAGGCGGCTGCCCCTGCGTCCCACCTGCCCCGTTTTGCATCTTGGGGCCATGTGCCCGACCTGCTGCGATTCCCCCAGGGCCCTGGGGGCCGGGGAGGGGGGCTGTGCTGGGCAGCAGAGGCCGCAGGTGAGCGTGGTGGCGGGGATGCGGCCGGAAGCGATGTCGCACGTCTGCAGGTGCCTGTGCTCCGGGCTCAGGAGGAGTCGGGCCCTGGCGGGGACCTTCCCGGTTTAACTCTGGGGCGGCTTATTTCCAAGTGCGAAGCCGATACAATGCGGGGGGGCTCACCCCGTGCTGGACTCGGAGTCCTGGCTCGGCGCCCCCCGAGATGTGGGAGGGACGGTCCAAGGCGCCCACGCTCCGCGTCTCCACTGACGGGCGTCTCCCGGCCCCCTTCGCAGGCATGAATGCTGCCGTCCGAGCCGTGACGCGCATGGGCATTTACGTGGGAGCCAAAGTCTTCCTCATCTACGAGGTAAGGTGCGGGCAGGGCGGTCGTCGCCCCACGCTCTGGCAGGGAGCAGTGCGGGGAGAGGGGTGAGGAAGGCGGATGGGGCAGGGCTGCCAGGCTCTGGGGTGTGGATGGGGAGTCCGCCCTCAGCCTGGGTGCTCACGGGTGGGCGCGTCCCCTGAGAGAGAGGAGGGTGTGAAGCTGCTGTTCTCCTCAGAGGCCGGGACCTCAGCCCCACCCGTCCTCCGACGCCCAGCCCTCCTGTACCCTCATCACCTAACCCGAGCTCGAGCTACCCTCGTGACAGCAGAAAACGGGCTCCTTGCGCAAAGCAGCAGAGAATCATGGTGCCACTTCGCTCCGGCTAAAGCTGGTGCGCCCTTCGCCTTAGCCCCCGTTCCTGTCCCCCCAGGTCACACGCGCACACACACACACTCTCTCTCTCTCACACACACACACACGCGCACACGCACACACACTCTCTCTCTCACACACACGCACACACACTCTCTCACACACACACACGCACACACACTCTCTCTCACACACACACACACACACACACACACACACACACACACACACACACGTCCTAGAGTTCTCTCCCACTGTGTTACTTTGTTTTCACTCTTTGCTAAAGTGTAGCACATCCCAACCTGCTCTGCTCTCCCCAGAGCTTCCCTCCTCCCACCTTGGGTGTGTCCACGTCCCGTCCCTTCACTCTGGTCCAGGTCCGGCCCTTCCTCCCCAGCCTTGTCTGTATGGGGCTGTTGAGTGAACAGATGGGCGGGCAGTTCTGCAGACCCCTCCCTCCTGCAGAGTCCAGACCCTCAGGCCAGGCTGGGACGACCAGGACCCTGCAGAGCCTTAGGTCATGTTTCAGGAGCACATCTCAGAGTCTCAGGACCTGTGGCCTCAGGAGCTGGGCAGGTGGAACCCATGCCCTGATAGTGGTCTAGAACCTTCTGAAGGACAGGGTGAGATTCTTCAGGGAGTCGCCTAGTTTTGTGAACAAGTGGTCTCCAATCAGGGCGGGGTGGGTCCAGGGTGCGGCTCCTGGAGGTTGTACACATGTGACAGGGGCATCCCTTCACCTCCCTGACCCTTGGTTTCTTCTATGAAGTGGGGATGTTAGGGCGAAAAGCTAATGCAACGCTGAGAGTTAAGGCACTTTTCACGGCCCCTGGCGCCGAGAAGGGCTCAGTGAACGGGGCTACCTTATTCACGTGACAGCCCAAACTGCACCTGCGGGCTCAGAGCTGCCACAAGGATGGCTGCTGGAAGTGCCCTGGGCCTGCGGCCAGTTCTGAGGCTGCCTGGGTGCCCAGCCAGGTGGGAGTGGAGAAGGCAGAGGAGTCGGGAGGGGAGAGGGGAGAGGTGACACAAAGTGGCTGGAGGTGTGCAAAGACATTCCAGAAGGTTCCCAGGCCAGGAAAGGAGGACTGTGTCTGTGAGACTTTGACTCCAGCCGGGAGCACCGTGGGGCTGGGGTCTTGCGGACTCAGGGTGGCCTCTTTTGTCACTTGCTCTGGACAGCGGCTGTGGGTTTTCAGGTTACTTTCCTGCTTCTCTGTGGGGAGGGGGTGGGCGCGGGGGGGGGTGTCCTAGTGGCCAAATTCCTGACCGGACAGAGAGGGGGCGAGGGGGGGCCAGGCCTGGCCTGAGCTGGGGAGGGTAGCTTGGCGATCCCTTAGACGGGGGTCTCGTCCTGAGGCCCTTCTCCCAGCTGCTTCCCCCTCTATTCCCAGGGGTGGGAGCATTTGCCCCGCCCGCCCCCAGGCCCCGCTGCCCAGGACCCTGCAGGCCCCGGCTGATCTAATGCCAAGTGTGGGAACGGAGGAGGCGGGTCGCAGAGCCGAACCCAGGCAGGGGCGGTGGCTCGTGCTGCTTCGTTGGAGGTGCTGGGAGGGCTGCATGGAGGAGGTGGCCCCGCTCACTGCAGCTCGGTGGCGCCTCGTCTTCTCACCATTTGTGAAAGCACGTGTCCTCTCTGCAGACTCTATAAAGAGCTCCTGCTAATAAGAAGGGGTTGGCCACACGAGAACAGAAACAGGCAAGACGCTGGAATGGTCGCCCTCGCAGAGGCTGTCCAGGTGGCCTGTGGCTTACGTCATACCCGAAACAGCATGTGTCGTCAGGGAAACGCAGGGGAGAAGCCCTGCGGGGACCACATACAGCCTCCGGGATGGGAGACGCCCTGCAGGGACCACATCCAGCCTCCGGGATGGAGACCAGCAAGGGCCGGCGCGGGGGTGGGGCGCTCTGAGGCCCTGGCCGCGTTGCTGATGGACGGGGTGGCCACAGGTGCCTCTGGGCACTGTGGCAGCGCTGTCGGTGGCTGCTTGCACACCCGGTGACCCGGGAGTCCTTTCCCGGGAGATACGGAGCGTTATTTCCAATAGCCCCAAACCGGATCCCTCCAGAGTCCATCAGCGGTGGACAGGTCACAGACTGTGGGAGTGCGCAGGGGACTCCCGCACGGCAGCGAGCGCAGACACAGTCGCACGTGACCTCGTGGGGCCTCGCAGATGCCCGGCCGCGCGAAGGGGGGACGCAGATGGGACGCTGTGCTGTCATTTCCGCATCTAATCGGCACCCTTGGGAGGCAGGGCAGCGGGTGTCTCTGGCAGGGAGGGTCCTGGAAGGCAGAGGGGCTGCCGGGCGCTGGGCTGGATCTGGTTCTGACCCGGGCGCGGTGACCCAGCTGCGGCTCGTGGGCATACGTCCAGGGCTGCCTGCGACAGGAGCGCTGCCGGGCAAGTCGTGCTCTGTCTGTAACGCGCTCCCTGCAGGCCCCACAGATCGTGCCTGGGAGGCGTCTGGGCACCCCGGCCTCTCCCCTGACACCCCTGACCCCAGCAGACCCTGGCTTCGTCCCCCAAGGCCCTGGGGGTGGAGGGGCCTCTGTGCTCAGGACCCCTGGGCCCACTTCCTGCCAGATGGGCTTTTGGCCGAGGTTCCACGTGTCCTGCTGCTGTGGGCGCCCGTCTCACGCCTGTCCCCTCACTTTCAGGGCTACGAGGGCCTCGTGGAAGGGGGCGAGAACATCAGGCCAGCCAACTGGCTCAGCGTCTCCAACATCATCCAGCTGGTGAGGCCCGCGGCCCTTCCCGCCATGAGCACGCGTGTGCACCGGGGACATGCACACGGGCACGTGGAGGGACGCACGGAGGGATGTGCAGGTGCACACACCACACGCACAGACACACAGGGACACACAGAGGACACAGAGACACACAGAGACACACACATAGAGACACACAGGCACACAGAGGGACACAGAGGGATACACAGGTGCACACACCAGACACACACAGAGACGCACACACAGGCACGCAGCCGTACACGCCATCCCGCAGGGGCTTGGCTCCCGGCTGACTGTCGTCCGACCGCCTTGGGGACGCGGGAGTGGGAGGTCGTGGGGGTGCGATGGCCCCGGAATGTCTCAGCTTCCAGCTGCGGGCTCTGGGAGGGGAGGACACCCTGGAAGAGGCATGCTTGGCCTCAGCGGCCTCTCTGCGCCTCCCCCGCCTTCCCCTTCGTCATCCTACTTACTGAGGGCGGGGCGCTGAGCGCCTCGCTGGGGCCAGGGGTTCCTGGGAGCGGGGATCTTTGAACCAGGTCTCTGTAGGGAGACCCGAGTCCTCCCACAGAGCAGGGCCCGCTGTGGGGCACCTGTCACCTGTGTATCCTAGACCCTTAGCTGATACCTGCTTATTTAAGAGGCCTGTCGTCGTCACACGCTATGTATGGGTCAGCGGAGCAGTGGGCGGCGGGCCTGGACCCTGGGTCATCCAGGCACAGCCAACCCTGCCATGCCACCCACCCCTCCTGCCCAGGGTGGACGTCCCCAAGGGACTGCGCGCTCCAGGCGCTCGTGGGAGCGGCCCGTTTGCTGAGCCCTCAACGGTCCAGTGGGGCACAGACAACCCTGTTCTTCATCAGAGCCCCCCACCCCGTGTCCTTCTGCTCTGGTGCGGTGCTCCCTGACCCCGTCATGGGTGGGGCTGCAGCCTGGGTGCCTCGTCCTCCACCCCAGGGGTCCAGGGAGGGCGGCCATCACGCCTCAGGCCTGGACCCAGCCGTTGCTCTGCTCTGAGCCTGTGTCTGAGGACGGCTGTGGCCTCTGTCCTGAGAGACCGCCCGGGGAAGGAGCCTTGGGCCAAGTGTTAGCTGGGGTGTGAAGCTGCATGAAAGGTGGGCAGGTGAGGATGCGGGCTGGTGTTGAGACGGGTGGGGAGCGTAGAGCATGGGGGCAGCGGGGAGGGGCGCAGGGGAGGCTGGGCTGGGCCAGGGCCAGCTCTGATGTGCGTTTTCCGTGAAGCCCGGGGCCCAGCCCGGTGCTCTCGGTGGTCTGGGGAGCAGCACATTGTCCCCACCAGCTGGCCGAGCGCAGGGGCCGGCAGTGCTGCCTGTGGGCAGGGCCTGGGGAGCCTGGGCTGAGGCTGAGCCGGTGGCAGGGGAGGGGGGGCACGCGGACGACGGCATAAGCTGCCCAGGCACGTCCCTGCGTTGGTGCCCGGCCGTGTGGGCCAGAGTGTGTGCATGTGTGCGTGTGTGCACGCCTTACAGACCTCAGAGCCTGCTCATCCCTTACCTGTCGAGCTCCCCGAGCCTGACGGTGGACAGTCTCCTCCTTGCACACGTGAGGAGAAAGTCCAGGGGGTTGGGGCAGGGGGAGGCGGACACCTGCCCAGGCTTCCGAGGAGCCCCTGGACTTGGCCCTCCGTTCCTTGGGGTCTCCCAGGCCGCCCCTGCCCAGTACCCGGGTCCCCCTGGCGTGCCCCGTTGGCCCAGGTTGCCCCTCCTCCGTGCAGGGCGGCACCGTCATCGGCAGCGCCCGCTGCAAGGCCTTCACCACGCGGGAGGGGCGCCGGGCGGCCGCCTACAACCTGGTCCAGCGTGGCATCACCAACCTGTGCGTCATCGGTGGGGACGGCAGCCTCACGGGCGCCAACATCTTCCGCAGCGAGTGGGGCAGCCTGCTGGAGGAGCTGGTGAGCGAAGGTGGGTCGGCGGCGGAGCAGCTGGGGCCGGGAACAGGCAGGACCAGAGGAAGCGAGCTGCTGCTTGGCTGCTGGCCGGGGGTGGGGGCCTGGCCTGAGACCAGGCGGACCCTCGGTGGCTCCAGGAGCCACGGGCCCGGGTTTGGCCGGTAGTGAGGCCTGTGGGGACCCAACGTCAGGGACCCCCAGGCAGTGCTGTCCTCCCGGTGCTGGATGGCAGTTCCCAGGCTGACTCGCCTGCGCTGTGAGTGATTCATTCCCCAACGTGGCTTACGGCCTTGTCACAGGTTGCAGAAGTGTGATAGTTAAAATTTGGTAACGTAAGACACAGAGTCCTGGGGGGTCACCAGTCGGAAAGTGACCTGCTGGAGCTTCGTTGGTTCTGTGCTGCTCGTGGGGGACCTGGAAGTGAGGGGTGCACTCTCCAGGGCTCCCCTGGACGTCTCCCAGAGGGTGACAAGTCCGTAATCAGCGGTTCGGCCACGGCCGCCCGGCCCCAGGACCCCTGCTGCGGGCCCTGGGGACCTGACCAGGCCGCACTGCCGGGTGGGCTGGGGGAGGGGGTGGGGATCGGGCTCCGGGCCCCGTGTTGTGGCCAAGGGGGCCGGGTGGGGCTGCTGCGGCTGCAGCTGGGCTGGCCTCCTCCTTCTCAGGCAAGATCTCACAGAGCACGGCTCAGACCTACTCGCACCTGAGCATCGCCGGGCTGGTGGGTTCCATTGACAACGACTTCTGCGGCACCGACATGACCATCGGCACAGACTCGGCCCTGCACCGCATCATGGAGGTCATCGACGCCATCACCACCACCGCCCAGAGGTGAGTGAGGCCTGTGGCCCCCCGCCCAGCCAGGCCACCAGGCAAGAAAGCTTGGGATCCCGTCTCCCGACGAGGGCTGAGGCTGCCCTTCTGCAGGGTCAATGGCTTGTCAGCGTAATTCCACCCCTAGGAGCCTGTACTGGCTGCCCCCAGCCCCCGTGTCGGGGGAGACTTACAGCGGGGTGAGCAGAGGAGCTTGGGGGTCTGGTCCCCACCCTGCCCTAGGTGGGCAGGGGCTCTGACAGGTCTCCGGCCCTGGGGCAATGGTGCACCCCACAGGGGGTCCTCAGGCTGCTGGCTGGTGACGGCCAGGCCCCAGCAGGGTGAATGGCCTTCAGCCTCAGGAGCAAAGATCGGTGAAAACCAGCGTGAAGCTGGCCGTGAGCCCGAGACAGAGGTGGCCCTTTGCCCAGGGCCTTGGCCGCCCTGGGAATGACAAGGCTGTCTGTTGCTCCCACATCCTCTGTCTCTCCTGGGCACGCCCTTGGCGGAGCTGGGGCCATGGGTGGTGTGGTACGAGAGGCCAGGCTTCGTGGCTCAGCTCCGCTCAGGGGGACTTTGCACTGATGCCATCTGCCCTTTCCACGTCCACAGCCACCAGAGGACCTTCGTGCTGGAGGTGATGGGGCGGCACTGCGGGTAAGAGGGCTGCCCGGGTCAGCCGGGGGGCCCGGGGCTTCGGGGCAGTGGGAGCAGGGTGCAGCGCCTCCAGGGCTCCTGGCACGTGGCAGGTGCTCACTTGACACTGTGGGTGTGAGAGCCGGGGTGTGGGGAGTCCTGACTGTGGGGCTGGGTGCCGCTCAGAGCTGTACCTCCCCTGTGACCCAGGGACCGGGGCCGTGGTGTCGGGTCGGGGCCCACCTACTGCAGCCCCTCCCCCTCCTGCCCCTCCAGATACCTGGCCCTGGTGTCCGCCCTGGCCTCGGGGGCCGACTGGCTGTTCATCCCTGAGGCGCCACCCGAGGACGGCTGGGAGAACTTCATGTGTGAGCGGCTGGGTGAGGTGAGGGCCAGGGGGTCTTCTCCCAGGGTCCCTGCCGTGAGCTGCGTGGCCCGTGTCCCCCACGAGAGTGTCCCTGGGGTCACGTGGCCAGCTTTGGCCGATTCACTTCCCTCTGGTTCAGCAAGCATCTGCACATATCCCCCCGGGGGCGCCAACGCCCATGGACACCCGGGGGCTGCCCCGGAGCGCAGAGGGGCCTGAGGGGCACACTCACCACTGCCCCAGGCTGGGCTCTGCGTGGTCAGTGCTGACATGGGCGAGGGGTGGGAGCAGGGACATGGTCAAGCTGGCTCCCTCAGGCCCCGACCGCTGAGCCTGGGCAAGGGGAGGTGGCTTTGTGAAGATGGGTGGACGGGAACCTGGGGCAGTGAATGCAGCAGAAGAGGCTGTGGAGGCAGGAGCAGATGGGGGTCTGAGGCCTCATCCAGGAGAGATGAGCAGGGGTGCCTGAGACGGGGGGCCTGGAACGCGGCTCTCCAGGCCCTTCAAGGTGGAGCTGGGGGGCTCTGGCACAGAACAGGCAGATACTCTGCCCCGGGCATCCCCGAGGTCCCCAGCTAGGATAGGCTGGCCCCTCGGCTAGGCCAGTGGTGGACTGGAGGGCTGTGACGGGGGGAGAGGTGCCTTCAGATCAGGGGTCGGGGGCACTCGAGGGCTGCGGTCTGGATTCAAGGCAGGGGAGCCCCCGAGACTGTGCACCCCAGTTCACACTCGGGCCCAGTCTGGGGCCCTAACGGGCTGTCTACCCCCCAAAGTCCTCTGCATCCTGGCCCAAGGGCAGGGCGAGTGTGGAGGCTGCCCGGGGCCGGGCCTTTTGTTTGCTCTGTTGTCCTGGGAGGTCAGTGCCAGGCCCTGTTTCCTGAGGGAGAGGCAGCGGCTCGGGGCTGGCTCTGGAGCGTCCGTGTCCCCATGTGACCGAGGTGGTGGCATCACTCCCGTCCGCTGCCGGAGGCTGCTCTCCCCACCTCCCACTCGCACCCCAGGGTTTTGTACCCCTGCCCAGGGCCGTGGGAGGGGCCGAGGGCCATGACTGGCTTCTGGAACCTTCCCCAGTGAAGACAAGGGTAAGGCCGAGCTGAGCCTGGCAGCGAAGCTGGCCAGAGGTCTCTGTCCTCTCCTTGGGGGAAGTCCTTGCACCCCAGGGTGGCCTTGTGGCCTCGCCTGGGTAGAGGGGGCCTCTGGTGGTGACGGTCTCTGGCTGACCTCGGCCTTGGCCTACTCGCTGAGAACTTGGGGCTGGGTCTTCCTGGAAGTGGCCTGGACTCAGGCCTGGCCTCACATTCTGGTTCTTTGCTGCTGTGTGTAAGGCCCTCGCCCCACCCCGCCCCGGGGTTCCCTGAGCTTCAGTTTCCCCACCTGTTACGTGCAGGTGTCACCCTCTGCCCTGCCCACCTCCTGGGCTGCAGCGAGTGAGGCTGAGGGAGGTGTGGGCTCTTCTGGCTGTCTCCCTTCACTGCACCGGCCCGCCTGCTCCAGGCAGCCCTCTGCTCCTTGCTCCCCCGCCGCTCTGTACCCGGGTCTTGCAGGAGCTGCTGTGACCCTATCTTTCTCTCTAAGTCTCTCCGGGTGCTGTGGGGCAAACTTCTGAGGTTGGTGGATCAGAGTGAACCCCACAAACATTTGTTGAGGAAATACATAAACAAAAAGTACTTTCAAATCCCCAAAGAGCTTTGCCTTTGCGACAGTTAAGTGACGCTCATTCGTCCATCACCAGCTGATGGAGGGAATCTTCCCGCAGTCCGGGGAGGGGGAGGAGGAGTCCTCCAGTCGCCCAGTCTCTACCCCCAGGAGGGGCAGCGGGGTCCTGGTTCACCCGCCTCAGTCCACCCACCGCCCATGTGAGCCCCGCGGCGTGGACCCCGGGGAGGGCTTGCCGGTCGCGGCCGTGTCTGGGGCGGGGACTGGGGCTGGCGGCTGAGCCCTGCCGCGTCTCTGACCCAGACTCGGAGCCGGGGGTCCCGACTGAACATAATCATCATCGCCGAGGGCGCCATCGACCGCAACGGGAAGCCCATCTCGTCCCGCTACGTGAAGGACGTGAGTGGGCGGGGCCCTGGGTCACGTGGGGTGGGCGGGGCCTCGGGGAGGGGGCTCCCCTTTATCTCCAGTCCCCGAGTGCTCTTGCTGGGGCCCCACCCCCAGCTTCTGGAGGGAGCTTTCTTGTCCCTAACGATTGCCAGATGTGGGGTGGGTGCAGCCGGGACCCCTGAGAAGCCCCAGCCCCTCTGAAGCTGAGGTGTGGCTCCCGCCTGCTGGGAACCCCCAACCCCCTGTCCAGCCCCCCATTGACAGGGGAGCCCACTGCCTATCCAGTGCCAGATTCATAACAGAACAACTTTGGGGGGAATCCTTCGTCCCTGTGAGCGGCACCCACCTGCCGGGTTCTGCCCAGGGCCCTGGGCCCCCATCCCCCAGTGGGTCACAGCCCCTGGGAGCCTCCATGCTCCTCACTTTGGCCGCCCACCCTGTCCTTGAGTCCCAGCCAGGTGCTGCCAGGAGCTGGCCTCTCCGCCGACCCTGTGCGCTCTGCTTCCTGCCACAGTTCCTGGCGAGGCCTGACCCACAGGGGCTGGAGACCATGATGAGCTCCTGCAGCCGGCACGTGTGGGAGCACACGCCCACACACTCACATGGAGACACACACCCACACACACAGGAGCACATGTGCACACGCTCAGGCTGTAGGCGTGAACCCTGGGCTGGCTCTGTGGGGCCCCTGGGGAGCTGACACCCTGAAATCCCTGAGGCAGGGTGGGAGGGGGAGGGGAGAGGTCTGGGGGCCACGGGGTGGTGGGACAGGGGGGTAGAGCGACAAACTCAGGAACCCCCTCTCTGTCCCCACGAGCAGCTAGTGGTCCAGAGGCTGGGCTTTGACACACGTGTGACCGTGCTGGGCCACGTGCAGAGGGGAGGGACCCCCTCGGCGTTCGACCGCATCCTGGTAGGTGGGGCATCACCCTGGTGCACGGGTGGCGTGGTGGGTGTGCATGCGTGGGTGTGCGTGAGCATTTCTTCACTGCTGCTGGTGCTTGTGGGTGAGACCACGGCCTGGCAGCCTAGGCCACACCCCCCTGGCGACGGCTTTGGCAGGACCTTGGGAAAGGAGGGCCGGGTGAGCGGCAGGTCGACGTCTGGTTGTTCTGAGTCTGGCCCAGGGCCTGGGTGCCCAGCTCCGGGGCCTGGGTGCCGAATCCTGATTACCGCTGGTCCCACCCCATCCTCTGCAGGGTGGGAGTCATGCTGCAGCCCCACAGGGCCAGGGCCCAGGGCCAGGGAGGCCCCGAGGTGGTGAAGCGCCCGCCTGTGAGGCGCTGGTCGCCGGGACTGGGGGCTGGAGACTGCAGGGCTGGCCGGAGCTGTGCCTGGGCCACCGTGCTGGGTGAGGCCGGGTGGCCAGCGTGGGCCTGGGGGAGCCGCTGGACCGAACCTCTCCCAGGAGGCCTCAGTGCGTCCCCATCCCACACAGAGCAGTGGGGACACTGGCCTCAGAGGGGGTCTGGCCCCAGGGGTGCACTCGGGACGGAGGGTCAAGCACTGGCCCTCCACCAGGCCTGGCGCACAGAAGGGGCTGTCGAGTGCCAGCATGGGCCCGGGTCTCACCTGGTGGCAGGAGAATGGGCTCACCTGCTGCTTTTGCAGATGGTGGAGACACCGGAGGCCTGGGTCGGCAGCAAAGGGGCTCCAGAGGCACAGCTTACCGCTGGTCCCCGAGCCCAGGCCCTGCAGGGCGACACCTGCACACAGTGGGTTACAGGAGAGTGGCTGTCACACGGTTCCCGAGGGACACAGGAGCATTCTCCAGGGCTGCTCCCGACACCCACCTGGCCAGTGTGGGAGGCCAGGGGCGCGGTCTGGGGGCGCCAGTGTCTCGCCGAGCTGAGCCGCGGGCCTTGGTCTCTGGCGCGCCTGTCTGTTCCCGTTGGCCGTGGCAGGACCCCTGTTTGTGATTTGTCTCCATGGAGGGCGGTCCTTACCTGACCAGTTGTAGCTGGTCCAGCCCACCAGCCCATGCCCAAGTTTGCACACACACCGGGACAGCTGTGACAAAGGAGCCCCAAGCGAGAAACCTCGTCATAGTGGAGAGAACTCTGGAAACCCCAGTCCAGCCCTGGCCCTGCCACTGCAACCCCGGGGTGCAGGGGCCACGCCCTCCTAGCAGGGCCGGCTGAGACCCGGTGAAATGGTGCCGGGGGGCTGCTGTGAAACGTGGTCATGCTAAGTCACAGTTTCTAGAATGAACAGCATCGCTTACTCCAGAAGCTTCTAGTGTGTGCGTGCGCGTGCGTGTGCGTGTCCGTGTGCGTGTGGCTCTGAGAGCCAAGGGCGTGTGCGTGGCGTGGGGCCGGCTCCGTGCCGGCTGCGCCTGCCTGAGCCCCGCCCGCCCCTCTCTCTGCTCAGAGCAGCAAGATGGGCATGGAGGCGGTGATGGCCCTGCTGGAGGCCACGCCCGACACGCCGGCCTGCGTGGTCAGTCTCTCTGGGAACCAGTCCGTGCGGCTGCCCCTCATGGAGTGCGTGCAGATGGTGAGTACCCGCCGGCCCGGGCGCTGGCACGGGGGCTTCCCAGGGAGGTGCCTGGGGCTCTCGTGCCCCCTCCCCGCCACAGCCCCGGCGCTGCCTGTCCTTCCAGGCCCCTCAGGGCCCAGCCAGCAGGCCGGCTGCAAGCCCCCCGCCCCGTCCCCCTGGGCGCCCGGCTGCTGCTCCGCGCGTGTTACACGGAGCGAGCGGCAGGTGCATCGCGCCTTCTGTTGTGGCCCCCCTTCCGAGTGTGTTGCTGCGTCCCCCAGCGGGCCTCAGGGTATCCGAGGCCTGCAGTCCTCCAGGTGGGGGAGGGAGGTGTGAGCACATCCCCAAGGTGCCCCCAAGGTAAGACAAGCCCGAGACAGGTGTGGGAGCTGCAGGGAGCTGGGGAGCCCGTGGGGGGCCTGTGGGGGTAGCTGGGGGGAGCCCAGGACACTTAGCTTCCCAGAGCCAGTGGGACAGACTGGCTTTGCAAACTGGGCAGGGTGGGGCCCTGGGGCTAGGATGGGAGGGGGAGGGGGAGTGGGTGGCCAGAGCCCCCCGGGATGTCTCATGTGGTTGGAGCAGGGACCACGGGAGCGGGGAGTGGGGAGCAGAGAGAGGCTGGCTGTGGGGACACTGGGGCACGGGGCTCGGTAGGTTTGGGGGGCCCTGCAGCTGGGGGCAGAGCAGGGCCTGCCCAGGGGAGGTGGGCTGGCGCGGGAGAGGGGCCTCCCTGGCGCTCCTCCTGGAAGATCCTCCTGCGGCGACCTCCCCTGGGCCCCGCGATCGGGCAGGCTGGTCGCCAGTGGGTGGTGGGTCTGGGGGCCAGAGCAGCCTCACCCTTCGTTCCTAGACCCCAGCTGCCCCCCACCCCCTTCCCAGGGCTGAGGGGGAGCGAGGCCCAGGTGCCCCTTCCAGGGAGGGGAGGACCTGGCAGGCCAGGTGGGGTCCCCTTGCCCCTCAGCCCTCTCGATTCCGACAGCTGCCCGGCGGGTCTGGGTCAGGCCCCCGCGTTGGGCTCAGACGCATGTGCCAGGCCTCCGCCTCCAGCCTGTGCGTCTTGTTTTCTTTAAGACCAAGGAGGTGCAGAAGGCCATGGATGAGAAGAGGTTTGAAGAGGCCATCCAGCTCCGAGGCAGGTGAGGGCCTGGAGGGCCTGGTGTTGGGCAGCTGTCTGCTCAGTGGGGCCACAGCAGACTCCGAGTGGCTCGCACACGGCCACCCCCCGACACGGGGACGTGCCCACTTGCAGAGGTGGCGCTCTGAGACCTTCCTCCTGGGGCGTGCATCGTGTAGGAGGGACAGGGCCCGACAGCGTCCGAGAAGTAGGCAGGCTGTGTGCATGCGCCCCGCGGGGCTGGCGGGGCCTGCAGGGCGCTGGGGGGATGGAGGGACACAGCACACGGAGGGTACCTGGGAAGGGGGAGGGGGGAACTACAGAAGGCAGCAGCGAGGCAGGCCCGGGGTGGCCAGGTCAACTGGCCCTGCAGGTCTGCTTCCTGTGGTTCCCGTGGCCACGCTTCCTGCCCCACTGCGGAGCTGCCGAGACCACACAGGCTGAAAGCGGGCGCTCGCTTTGCGGAGGGGGCTGTTGGGATCGCATGTCCATGGGGGCCTCTGCCGCCCGGCGACGGCGCCCAGCCAGGGTCCGTGGCGACAAGAGTGGGGAGGTGGGCCGCACCCGTGTCCAGCTCCTCTGAGGCTGTGCTGCCGGCGCCGTGCTGTGCTGAGCTGTCCCGCTTTCTTTCCAGGAGCTTTGAGAACAACTGGAACATTTACAAGCTGCTTGCGCACCAGAAGATCTCCAAGGAGAAGGTGAGGGGCGAGCCGCGGAGCCCACACCTGGCTGCGCCCTCGGCCTCCTCCCGCCTGCCCTGCCACCCCGCCAGGGAGCGGGGAGCTGGCGCCTCTGAGCCAGGACCCGCCCTCCCGTCTGGGGTCTGAGCTGTGAGCTGAGAGGACCAGACCTGGCCTCTGCTTGACCAGCAGGTCCCAGACAGGCCTGGGGATTACGCTGGCCTGTTGCTTATCAAACAGCTGGAGGAATTTAAGTCAGGAGAGGAAGTTTAACTCAGGAGACGAGGGATACAGTGTTATGACACATTCCAAAATAGGTAAAACCCTCAGGAAATGGACTCTCTTCAAAATAAAGATGACAGCAGGCTTCGTTTCTGAAACCACAAGGGCAAGGAAAGGGTCCCACCGAGACAGTCTTGGACGGTGGGGTCCTGGCCCCCATTCATCCCGGGAGCTGGTCAGGGCTGGGCATCGGCTTCTGGCAAGGCAGGGTGGTCCCCATATCCCCTTCCAGAACCGCCTGGGGCATGACCACCTCGGGCACGTCAGGCTGGTATTACCAGGACCCACTAGAGCCAGGCTGCCCAGCAGAGCCGGTGGCCACACGCGGCTGCGGAGTGCTGGCAACATGGCTGTCCTAGTGAGGGGTCCCTGCATGCCACGCGGGCGCAGGTTCTGGGCAGCAGCGAGGGAAACGGCTGTGGAAGCGCCCGGTAGCAAAATGTCTTACATTGATTCCGGGTTGAGGTGATGACGTGTTGGTTCTATCAGGTTCCAGTAACCCTAGGATTGAAAGAGCATCGCCTGCTTCTTTGCACTTTCTTACCGTGGCTGCGGTGGCCCCCTTCCCTCCACGCACCCGTGTTGCTCGCCAGGGACTTTCTGGGGTGCTGCTGCCCTGAGCCCTGAGCGTGGGGTGGTTGCCCAGGGCCTCCAGGCAGGCGCTGACTCTGGCCTGAGCCACTGCTGCCCCGTGAGCCGCGCTTGGCCGACAGCGGCCCGAGTCCCGCTCCTACCTTTGGCCGAGGACTTTGCGGTGGCGAGCGGGGCCTGCACCGCGGGTCATGTGGTCTCGGGCACAGCCTTGCGGTGTCAGGAGGACAGGCCTTTGTCGTGCCCAGGGGGAGTCCCATCTCTGGGCCGTGTCCAGGCTGCCACGGGGACTGGGGGGAGGACAGGACTTTGTCGTGCCCGGGGGAGTCCCATCTCTGGGCCGTGTCCAGGCTGCCACGGGGACTGGGGCCTCTTCTCCGGAAGCGGCTCTCTGCTGACTTCTGTCCGGGTCGGCGGTCCCCCGCCCCGCGCTGGGGCTCATGCTCTTGTCTCCCCACCTTCTCTGAAGACCAGCTTCTCCCTGGCCGTCCTGAACGTGGGGGCCCCAGCGGCTGGCATGAACGCGGCCGTGCGCTCGGCGGTGCGTACCGGCATCTCCCAGGGCCACACGGTGTACGTCGTGCACGACGGCTTTGAAGGCCTGGCCAAGGGGCAGGTAGGTGAGGCCGTGCCTGAGGCCGGGTGGGGGGCGGGGCCTGCGGGGGTGGGCCCGTGTGTCTTTGGTCAGTTTAGGACGTGTCCCCGGCTTGCTTACGAGCAAACAAGGACCAAGGGGCTCGCCATGTGGGTATAAGGGCCAGGCCAGGTCCTCTCCTTGGGGTGGAGGGGGAGCACCTGGGTCCACTTTAGCCCGGCCCAGGCCCCGAGACCCCGCTCTGACCTGTGGTAGGACGGTCAGTGCCAGGCACGGCCTCTGTCCCCCCTCCCCCGAGGACGTGCGCTCCCCGAGGACAGGTCCATCACCTGAGGAGGGGTGGGCCAGCACCCCTGGCCTGCCCCCCCTGAAGCCGCGCCTCGCCCTGCAGGTGCAAGAAGTGGGCTGGCATGACGTGGCTGGCTGGCTGGGGCGCGGTGGCTCCATGCTGGGGACCAAGAGGTGAGCACCTGGCTGCCGAGGGCAGCAGGGGGGTGGGATGCAGGCGAAACCAGCCCCGTGGCCCCGGGCTAGGTCTCCTCTGGCTGGTGGCCTGTCCAGAGTGGGACACAGACCCTCCTGCCTGGGGCTTCCTGGCCAAGAGCTCACTTGAAGTCACCTGTGTAGAGGAAGGCTGCTCGGGCGGCTCCGCACCTACAGAAGGGACCTCCTCGGGCAGGAAGTGAGGCTCACAGCCAGGCTGTCGGGAGGGCAGTGGCCAGTGCCCAGCAAGGGCGTTGAATAGGCGCCAGGCCGCTGGTGGGCCCTGCCGCCCCCGGGTGCCTCACCTTTGCGTCCACCTCTAATTGGGAATCCCACCGCCACGCCCCAGGCCTGCCTTCTCCCGAGGTCAGGCACGGTGCAGACGTGGGTCCTTCCAGCCTGGCGTTCTGTACAGATGCAGCACGTCCATCTCATTTATCTCCCACTGCAGGACACTGCCCAAGGGCTACATGGAGAAAATTGTGGAAAACGTCCGCATTCACAACATCCACGCCCTGCTGGTCATCGGGGGCTTCGAGGTGAGGGGGCAGCTGCCGGGGAGCAAGCGGGGGTGGAGGAGGCCCCAGGGTGTGGGCCGCCGAGGTGGCCCTTCCGGAAGCCCCATGTGCAGGAGGTTACCTTGAGCCAGCTGGACTGATGGGGCCACCAGGGTGAGTGTGGCAGGGCTGGTGAGGAGGGGGAGGGGGGCGGGAGGGGGAGGGGGGGGGGGGGGGGCGCCGGGGGGCTGAGGCCGGGTGGGGGGGGGGGGGGGGGGGGGGGGGGGGGGGGGGCGGGGGGG